>NW_012116311.1:3276608-3289885 GCF_000951035.1 Colobus angolensis palliatus
CTTCTTCTTCTTTTTTCCAAGACAGAGTATTGCTCTGTTACCCAGGCTGGAGTGCAGTGGTGCCATCTCAGCTCACTGCAACCTCCACCTCCAGGGTTCAAGTGATTCTCCTGCCTCAGCCTCCCAAGTAGCTGGGATTACAGGTGCGCACCACGATGCCCAGCTGATTTTTTGTATTTTTAGTAGAGACGGGGTTTCGTCATATTGGCCAGGCTGGTCTCGAACTCCTGTCCTCAAGTGATCTGTCCACCTCAGCCTCCAACAGTGCTGGGATTACAGGAGCGAGCCATCGCACTCAGCCCACAATTTTTGAAAGATATTTTTCTCATATTTCCAACTTGTCTACAATTCTAAAATTTCCTATTTTTTATTGAAAGTTACATTTTTTATTTCCAAAGGGTAAACCTTTTATTATTAATTCTGACTTTATTTTATTGTGGTAAGAAAATGTGAGCTATTTCATTTCTGCTTTTTGAAGTTTATTTAAGTTCAGTATTGCCTAAAAGAGAATCATATTTTGAATTTATTCAATGAGCACTAGAAAATGAGAGTATGATGTATACATACATAATGTAATTATAACCTGAATTATATTATGATTATTCATTATCTTATTTATTTTTTATTTGCATAATCTATCAAAGATTCTGTCTATCAAAGAGCATCTAAAAGTCTCTACTATAAACGTTCTCTTCACAATTCTTGTATTTTTTTCTTTACATATTTTTGTAATTCATTGCATAAAACTTTATATTTTCTTCATTGTGAATTATACTGTCATTTTCTTGATAAAATTAGCCTTTTTGTTTCTTTCCTTTATGTCTGATATTAATAATTTGCTCCCTACATTTTTTTGTTGTTTGCACTATTTGATGCATTTTCACCAGGGCTTTTAAATCTGTTTTTTAATCTGTCAATCATTTTTATAAACAGTATATAGTTTGTTTTATGACTCAGTCTATGAATCTATTATTGATAGGGAGTTTACACTATTTCACTTAATACCATAACTGATAGGGTTCATTCTGTTTTCGACTCTTTAAAACCCTTTTGGTTTGGTTCTCCTTTTGCGATTTCTTTTTAATTTAATTTATTTTTACCCTTTGTTATGCAGTGGTTCTTTTTTCAAATAGTAATTTGGAATATATGCACCCTATGCTAATACCTAATAAACTTTACTCTATTTATCTTTTTGTGCCTTGCATTTATCCCCTCACAACTCCAGAGAAAATTCCCATTTGAAAATAATGGTAATAAGTCTGCTTTCTCCCTTTTCTTTCACCAAAAATCATCAAAAAGAACAAGAAAAATAAGAAACCAAAAGTGCAGACTCATTTTTAGTGGAACAATGACAGAGTTAAATCCCCAAATAACACAATAGGGGAAATGGCTCCTACAAGCAGTGGGATTGAGCATGAAAGAAGAAAGAAGACACACTGTAGATGTAGATTTCAAAAAAAGTGTCAGAAAGCACATTTTTGGAAAGTGAAGTACATACTTTGAGGTGGAAAAGATCAATCTTGTATTTAGCACAGGATGCAAGGGCTACTGGCAGATGCTTCCCTGAGACTGGGTTGGTTCTGTGAATCAGAGGAGTCAAGGCTAAATCAGGACTCTCACAGATCAGTCATACTTGCAAGAAGTAGTCAGTCTTCGTGGCAGAAGAGGGGAAGAGAAGCTTCGCATTGTGAAAACTTCCACACTTGATTATTTCCTTCTGTTGGTGAAGTACAGAGGTTAAAGTGGCTCATACACAACATCCTGGATTCTAAGGAAAATTCTAGTTTCTTGGAACATGGCCAAGATCACCTTCACTTTGTGAACCTTCGACAAATTGCTGGTTAAGGAAAAATCTTACCTGTCTGAAAGATGAGTAACCAAAAGAAAGCAAGACAAAAATGGGAAAAGCAAATGCCAGACCAAAAAACCACCAAAAAATGTTGCATTAAAGCAGATGAAAATAGTAATCATGTATTCTGACCTAAAATTTTTAAAAGAAAATATTTATAGCAAAAATCTCTATAAAACAAGAAGAAAAAGAAGAGATACTAGAGTTCAACAAGTGCTGAAAAAATACATCCAGATGATAAAAAATGTAAAAAATGAAATGTTACAATTTTGAAATGAAGGCCTTCTTATGACATAAAACCCAGAAGCTATAAAAGAATAATAAATTCAACTCTATTAAAATGAAAAACTATGATGAAAAACTTCCAGGACCAAAGGCATTAAACAAATGAAGAAATATTTGTAACTAATTTAATAAGGTACTAGTTTCCCTAATTTATACAAATATATTGGGAAAAGGAAAAAAAACCCACTAAGCTAGACACAGTGGCATGTGTCTGTAGCACCGGATACTCTGGAGGCTGAGGCAGAAGGATCACTTCAGCTCAGGAGTTCGGGGCTATGATCAGGAGTTGTGTGCTATGATCACACCTGTGAATGGCGACTGCACTTCAGCCTGGGCAACATAGTGAGACTCCCATCTCTTTAAAAAAAAAAAAAGGATGAAAAAAAAAGAGGCAAAGAGAAAAAAAAACCCTTCACTGAAACAAAATGAGCAAAAGATCTGAACAGATGGATTCTAAAAAGGAAATGTAAATGGCTTTTAAACATAAAAAGATTGTCAATCTTATTTTTAACAAGAAAAATACAAATCAGAGCCATACAAAGATTACATTTCACATGTAAGACTGGAAAAAAAAATTTTAATGATAACATAGTCCCAACATTGTTGGTGGAAATATAAATCGTTACAATCAATTATGTATGAACAGTGCTTTGGCAACGCCTATCACAATTACAAAAACCTATATCCTTTAACCAAGAAGTTCGCTTCTAAAGATTTATCCTACAGATATACTGGCCTGTGTGGAAGATGACAATGTACTCAGTCATTGCTGCATTGTTTGTAATAGCACAAGACTGAAAACATCCTCTTGGGGGGTATTTAAAGAAATGGTGGTATGTCAGTTCCTGGTAGATTGTATCAATAGCCCCATTTCTTCAGACCTTCCTTTACACAAGTCTTTTGCCATGCCACTTTGCAGGGCCCTTTCACTTTGTTTGGGGTGTAATTCCATGCCCCGTGGCTTTAGTATGTGATTTGCTTTGGTTTATAGCATAATGGCAGATGTTAGGCAAGCAGTATATTAAACAGGATTTACATGATTTACGTTTGCTTGCTCTTGTGCTTAACCTGTTGCCAACAAAATAGCATGTTTAGGCTATTTCACGGGTCTTAGGAGGAAGGTCAGAGCCATTTGGAACAGAACTGTTTTATATCCATACTATGAAATACTACTCATAAAAAAACAAAAAAGAATGAATTATTGATACTTACAATAACATGGATGAATCTCACATTAGTTATGCAGTGAAAGAAGCCAAATTAAAAGAGCACCAACTTTATGATTCCATTTATATGAAATCTAGAAAATTTAAATTAGTCTGTAGTGACAGAAATTAAATTGTTGCCTGAGGATGCGATGGTTTAAGGGTGGCATGTGAATAGGTGGATTACAAAAGGACATGAGAAAACTTTTGAGAATAATGAATGTGTTCATTTTCTTGATAGTAATGATGGTTTCAAGGGTGTATACATAATTATCCAATGGTACACTTTAATTATATGCAAAGAACATTAAAAAAGAAACCTAATGTTAGGATTTATAAGGCTGAGTAATAAGTGCACAGGTTTTTATGCTGTTCTGTATTGTTGAGTATGTGTTTGCTGTATTTAATAATAAAATAAGTCAATTCAATTAAAAAAGAAATCTAGATTTTCACACTGGAGTTAGTTGATTTAACAAAGTAGTGGGAACAACACATTTCATGAAAATAGAGCCCAGGTCTATCTCCTTCACCACTGCTTCCTCAGTTCTCAGAACAGTGCCTAGAAGCACTCATCACATACTCCAAAAATATTTATGTAATAAATAATGAATAACCTCAGTTTATACAGCTACCAGTAATTTTCCTATTTTAAAGAAGCTTCAATTCCTTATGATGAAGTTTGGAAGTTATGGAACAAGTTTTGAGTGATAGCACATAGTCTGGAGGGTGGTTGTGGAGATTATCAGAAACCTTGAAGTGTCTTTAGTTTTCTTATGAAGATGCAGGGCTTGTATTCAGGCAGTCTGCAGCAACAAAGCTCTATTAGTTGTTTACATGTGGCAGCCTCTGATTATTGAACACTGATCAGTTTTTGTACCATACTGGTTGCAAACCATTTTGATTCTCACCCCTTTGTAAATGTCACCCACATCAATATTTTGGGGGTTAAAGTATCGCCTGATGTCACACATTTCTCTACTGGGCTTCTATTGAAGTTCAGTATGGGCATCCTTTGGTGTGTGCCCTGCACTCACCTCCTTTATCCTATCACTACCCACACTGTTCAGGCCATATGGTTTGACACTGGCTTGACTTTATCTCCCTAGTTAAGCTCCTTAACTTTCTTTTTTTCACTCCAAGGTAATATGATACATTTATATTTCAAAGTACATAACATCTCTAGTACTCTCTTCCTTAGCTTTCATATGGGGATATAAACTAAATTTGATACTCAATTTTGTATTTGAACATTCCAAACAGTGCTCAGAGACATCTTATTGACCTCTGTATTTTAACTCACTGGGTAGGACTTATAAAAGAGAGAAGCCTGGGTCATGTACCCAAACTTTGGCCTAACTCTATCTGCTGAACCTCTGCCATAGACATGCAATAGATTGCCTGTCAATGTGCCAGTATTGCAAATTTTTTTAAGGGAAATTGCTGGCTTTGGAGGTAGCCCTGTTTGGAAGACAAAGTGAGTACTACAGAAAAGTACATTAATAAACATTTATTGAACTGTGTTAAATTTAATTGAAATTAATTGAATTTGGATGGTGGCTACAAGTGCAACTGCTCCCATTTCTTGACTGAATTCCAGTCTTAGTTGAGAACCCATCTTGGGCAATAACATTTTGACAAGAATCCCTGCAAATATCTTCCATGTCACCTCCAAAGTGGAAATAATGTACATTAAAAAAGGATATTAGGTAATATTGCTAATTTAAATATTTATCATAACTTCCTTTTAAAAGACAATAATTTCAATCAAACAAGATTGAAACAGATAAATGTCTTATTCTATTCTTTCTCTAGGTATTTTTTCACTTCATCATAATCAAACTTGACTCTTTAATTAAGAATTATTAGAATTTCTTTTGGTCATTACTTAAAATATAGAAGCTGACTAAATACCATATATCTGAAATATTAAATTCAGAAGAGAAAAAAAAATTTAAATAAGTTTTCTGTGATGTTATGCTACTTAGAATTATGTCTGTATTCTTACCTTCATAGTGAATAAATCACCAAGACTTGTAGATTCTCTTAAAAATTTATACAGGTTGTTTTCAAACTTTCAAAAAACCAATGTTTCCTCTTCAAAACAAATATTTTATAAAGCCTTTTTTTATTTTACAAAATGCATCTTGATACATAATCTTAAAAGTACACACTATATCAATGAGAATATTAAAGAATAAATAAAGGAAGAATATTATTTAATGTATAGCACTACATATAAATACTTGGGCATAACTCCGATAGGAAACCCAATGAAGTGGTGATATTCTTCTGCCTACTTATAAATAAGCTAGGATTTAAGAGAGGCTAGACCAATATTCAAATGAATGTTGAAATAATTTTTAAAAAAATATTAGACATTTTGAAATAAGAATCACTGCAAATGTAACAACTACAAATGCAAACTGATACTATACTATATTGATGATCTGAGTAGAATGAGTGGCATGGTTACCAGAGATAAAATTTTGGTAAAGTTCCAAACAAAACACTATATATTCTTTTCTTACAGTGTTAACTGTTCCTGGAAAATTCAGTGTATAATAAAACCATACTATAAGTATTTGGAGCTTAAATGTAAAATGAAGTTGTTTCTAGGCTGAGAACTTTAGATTTTTATCCAGTCACACTGGGGATAAATTAAAATTTCTCTTGGTCATTATTTAAAATACAGAAGTTATCTGTAATCTTATATTTAGAATTATAAATGTATGTATTGTTACCTTCAAAGTGAATAAATCACTAAGATTTGTAGATTATCTTAAAGATTTTTATAGGTTGTTTTCAAACTTTTTAAAAACCAATGTTTTCTTTTCAAAAAAATATTTTAACGGCACTGGGGGCAATGTCACTCTGTTGGGAACCACTGTTCTATGTAATCTTATGGTCTATATAATAACTACTGGTCTATATAATCTGTTGTTGCCTTGCCAATCTTTTCCTTCTACTTCAGTTTGGCTATTTGTCATCCCTCACTTGAACCACCCAACTTTTCTCTCTGTTTTGTCTTCTTTGTCTACAATTTACCTTTTAAACAGATAGCAAACGTGATGTTTCTAAAATGCACTTGTGATCATGTCATTCCTCTGCTGAAAACTTCCATTGGCTTCCCACTACTACAGGATAATACAAACCTTTTATTTGTATTTATTTATTTATTTATTTTGAGATGGAGTTTCGCTCTTGTTGCCAAGGCTGGAGTGCAATGGTGGGATCTCAGCTCACCACAACCTCCGCCTCCCGGGTTCAAGTGATTCGCCTGTCTCAGCCTCCCAAGTAGCTCGGATTACAGGTGCCTGCCACCATGCCTGGCTAATTTTTGTATTTTTAGTAGAGATGGGGTTTCACCATGTTGGCCAGGCTGGTCTCGAACTCCTGACCTCAGCTGATACACCCACCTCTGCCTCCCAAAGTGCTGAGATTACAGGTGTGAGCTAGTGTGCCAGGCCGGGATAATACAAACCTTTTAGACTGGAGGTCAGCAATCTGATCCCACCATATTTCAAATCTCACCTTGTACCACTCCCTCCAATGTGTCAATGTGTGCTATGCTCTACTTTGTGCAGTTTCTAGAACTGAGTAAATTCTCAGGTTTTTCACCAACTTGCCGATCTTTTGTTTGTCAAGTTCTTACTAACATAGTCTTGCTTCAGTATGCATGGGGATTGGTTTCAAGAGCCCTGTGGATACCAAACCCCACAGATGCTGAAGTTTCTGATATAAAATGGCATAGTATTTGTTTATAACCTGCATGCATCCTCCCACAGACTTTAATTCATCTCTAGATTATCATATCCAATATAATGTAAATGCTATGTAAATAGTTGTTTTACTGTATTTTTCATTTGTGTTATTTTTTACTCTTGTAGGGTGATTTTTTCCTGTTTGTTTTTTCTGTATATTTTCAATCCTCAGCTGATTGAATACATGGGGCAGAAGCTGAGGATACAGGCGATTGTGCTTCAAAATGCAACTCAGGCATTTCCACCCTAGTAAAACCTTCTGACAGTCTCCCCACCCCGTCCCATATTTGCACTTACCATATGTTTTGTAACTATTTGCTTTCCCATTAGACTGCAAGTTATCCGAGGGCAGGGATTTTTATCCTATATATCCTTGTATTTCAAGTGCATCAAATAGGTGGACAGTATATAGTGGTGTCTTAACAAAGCATTCATTGAATTAAAGTCGAGTGATCCTGTAATAGTGACTATTTGGAGAGTTTGGACATTACTATATACAATCATCCCTTGTTATCCTCAGGCAGTTGCTTCCAGGATCCTTGTGGATACCAAAATCCATGGATATTCAAGTTTCTTAAGTTAAATGGCATAGTATTTGCATGTAACCTATGCACATCCTCCTATATACTTTAAATCATATCTAGGTTGCTTATAATACCCAATACAATGTAAATGCTATGTAAATCGCTTTTATGCTGTATTTTTTTGTTGTTTTGTTTTTGAGATGGAGTCTTCCTCTGTCATCCAGTCTGGAGTGTAGTGGCGCGATCTCAGCTCACTGCAATCTCCGCCTCCCAGGTTCAAGTGATTCTCTTGCCTCTGACTTCCCAGTAGCTGGGATTACAGGTGTGTGCCACCACACCCAGTTAATTTTTGTATTTTTAGTAGAGACAGGGTTTCACCATGTTGGCTAGACTGGTCTCAAACTCCTGATCTCAAGTGATTTACCCACCTTGGCCTCCCACAGTACTGGGATTACAGGCGTGAGCCACCGTGCCCTGCTGTATTGCTTAGGAAATAATGATAATTTTTTAAAAAGTCTATACATGTTTGGTTCAGATGTAATCACCCATTTTTTTTCTTTTATTTTCCATCTGTGGTTGGTTGAATCCAGGGATATGGAACCCACAGATATAGAGGGCTATATTTTTCTTCTACTAGCCACAGCACTTACTGTACTGACTGATGAGACAAACACATTCCTTTTGACCCATTCTCTAGTTTATATTTTACTTAATTCAGTTTACACATCTCAGAAAAGAAGTCCATTCCTTCTAAAGTGATTTGAAGCTTTCTTTTTAATCACTGACAATTTAAAAAAATTATTTCCTCATGAATATACATATGTACATGTGTATTTTTTTTTTTTTTTGGTCAAATTGACCCTCAAGTTGATGGTTTCAGTTTTAAGTGTTGGTTCATGGTTTTTTGACATAGTGCTTGTTGTTCACCAACCCTTGACTTTGTTTTAGTTACTTTTCAGATTTGACAGTGTTCACATGTATTCAATTCCTTTGCTAATTTGTGACAGAGATCAAAATGAACTAGTCTTAAATAATCTTGGTGTTTGTCCATGCTGGACCACATGGCTTCTCTCTGCTAGTTACCATAAGGGTGGTCATAACCACTCATCATTCTTTTTATACCTATCTTATTCCTTGCCTAATCAGGATTTAGAAGCAATATTTCAATAATTTACTAATGACTTTCCTCTGGGTCATTAGAAGAAAAATGATCCCTGTAGAAACAATCTTCTAAATAAATGGTAGTGTAGAAACATTTCCTGGAGGTTACAAAGTGACCTCTTGAAATACACTAAATTGGTTCTTATCTGTCGGGACATTCAGATCCTTCCTTTATTTCACTGTGGAACAGAAGAATAAATTGGGAAAAATGTGCTCTGCAATCCTCTGCCCTGCCTTAGAGTATGTAAATAGCATCATGCACAAAAAATTTTCAAGCTGTCAGGAGTAAAGTCAGTATGATAATTTGGGATAATTAAATGCTTAAGACAATCAAAATAGAACTGATCCTAGTAAGCTTTTCTCACTTGAAGGAAACTTCTCCAAAAAGTAGTTACTGATCTAAATGTCTTTCAATAAGGCTGTTAAATAAATTGTGGTACAACAATCTACAGTTTGAAATATTTCAGTCTTTAAAAAAGGAGAAGCATACCTATATGTATGCACACAGAAAGATAGATGGTTGCTTTTAAAAAAGAAAAAATGTGAATAATTCATATACTATGATCCCATTCACATAAAAAATAGCAGAAACAGAATCGAAATATTTACAAAGAGAGAGGGCATTGACTGGAAAGATACACACACCAAACCATACTCAATTCTGCATTGAGAGCTTTTGTTTCTGTGTCTATTTCTTTCTTCTACCAGATTATCAACTGCTGTATTGCCAGATCAAATACAGGATACTCAATTAAAGTTGAATTTCAACTGTAAGCAACAAAATTTTGGGTGTAGTTTCCAAATATTACATGGGACATACTTAAAAAATATTCATTGTTTATCTGAAATTAAAGTTTAACTGAGTGCCCTGTATTTTTATTTGTTAAATCTGGCAATTCTACCTTAAAGAGAATTTAAATTTTTATCCTTGTATTCCCATTACTAACACAGTTACAGAGATATAGTGGATTACAATAAATAACATGAGGGGGGTAATTTAGGAAAGAACAATCAAAACAGGTGATTTTGCTAAGTACATTACATATTTATCTCAATTTTCATGGAAATATCTTCAAATGTCATTAGTGGTCCTATTATAGAAGACACACAGCAGGCAAGTGTCAGAGCTAGAAATGACCCTAAGTTTCTGGGTCCCTATTCAGCAGCCATAAGCAATTGCCAGCTGCATGAAGGTGGAGGCAGAAAAAGTAAAAAGGGAACAAGAGGTGAGGTGTACGTTCTGCCTAAGTGGAACAGAGTAGAACTTTGCACAAACTCCTTAATCTTGCCTAGAGGCAGAATGTGGGATGTACTATATGGGAGGCAGGCAAATCTGGGCCTGGTTCCCACCTCCATCACTCATTTGAACAAGTTATGTAATTTATTTTTGCGTCAATTTTCTTGTCTGTAAAACTGGAGTGAGAGGACCTAACTTGAGTACTGATGTGAAGAGTCAATGAGATAATATCTGTGAAGTGATCAGCACAGGGCTTGGCAAGTGGAAGACACTCAGTCAAGCTAACTTAAAGCCCCAGGTTTTTCATTTGCACAACAGAACAACAACAATAATAGCAACAAGCAATAATACTAACAATATTTATCTTGCCTCTGAGTTGTCTTGAGGATTAGATGAAAATACATATATTATGTTTCTAAATTCTAAAGTGTATCTCACTCTCCTAACAAAGCAGTTGGTCTTCAGATCAGGACCAGAGTTAATATCATGCCAGAGCATTATTACAGGTTTTTTCCAATGAGTAATTAATTTTATTTTTAAACTTATCATACAGTAAAATTGACTCTTTTGGTTTACAAAGTTCTGTGAGTTTTAACACGTTGTATAGGTTTATGTAACCACCACCACAATCCGGATACAGAACATGACTACAGCTTTAGAGATTCTTTTTCAAAGTGTTTTACATTCATGTTGCAAAACACTTTTAAAAATAAGAAAAGAGATGGAGATAAACGTGAAGATGCAAATTAATGAAACCAGCTTTTGTGCACAAATCTCTGCAGTTTCCAGTGTTTTCAGCTTTTGTCTGAGCCATTTTTGCTGTCGGCTTTGCAGACTCTTTCTATAAAAGTAAGCAGGCATCCATTCGAGAATTGGGGTCTTTCTTCACACTAAAGGCACATGTCCCAGGCACAAGCCTCAGCATCCTTATTTGATCTTTTTATACGACCAGGTCTTACATTTCCGAACCATGTTTTCCCTAATTGCCATTTTCTCTCTAAAATGAAGAAGCCTGGAATAACCAGTACCTTCTTATCCCTTCGGGGACATTATTTAATTGGGACAAAGGGATATGGAGTTAGAGCAACGATAGGGCTTTCAGAACCCAAAACCTGTCTGGTATAATAACAGCCTTACTGTAACCATTCATTCAATCTGTCCCTCTCCCCAACCCCATCCTCTCCATCACCACCTGCCAGATGCCCCCCCCCCCCTCCCCGGGACAATCGATTTTGAAACCAAACTTCCCTCCCAGGTCAGCTCCTGCAACCCCTACTCCCCACCCTTGGAGCTTTCCCCGCAGAAGTGACTAGACACACCGCGCTACATCTGGGGAGAGGGGCGGGTCCGCTTTCCAGGTGACTCAAGTCTTTGCTATTTGCCTTTTGTTTCTGGGATGCCTTTGGCTGCCTTTCTCTTCCATCTGCTTTTAATTTTGGTAAGAGAAAAGCTAATGAATCAGGAATGAATCTCCTCTCCACTAATCTCTCTCTCTCTCTCTTAAAGTTGGCGTGCTCTCTTCACAAGTTCCATTACTACCCAAGAAGTGAGGGGGCGGGGTGCGGGGAACAGGCGAGAAGGCATTAATTACACCTAAATCTGAAGTTTACGGCCTCAGGTACCACTTTGATGGGGAGAGTTCCTGAAGCTTTCATACAACCTGCAGTGCCTTTGCTGCTGCCGCTGTAGATTTTCAGCTCATTTCTTTCTGGTGCTGCTTCGCGCTGCTCTGTCATGCCTAAATCTATCTCGTCACTGCCAAAGGTGCCTGAATCAGGGTGAATTCCACGAGATTCACCAGCGGTTTTGCTCCTGTCCAAGGTAAATACAGTATGCAAAATGAGGAACCACCCAAGGATGTCGGGGAGGGGGGAGAGAAAGGGATTCCCTCACCTTTTTGGGCACATTCCTCGTTAATTTCCACCAGGAGGAAGCGCGCAGCCCAGCTCCCCTAGTCTCTCTTCTTAAATCCCCCTACCTACGACTGCCGAGGTTGGCCGCACGGCGGGAATCTCCCCGTCAGTCCTGGCCCTCCCCCGCCCCCCGGGTTGGTTTTTCCCAGCTGCGGAGGTTGGGAGGTTGGGCCAGGGGCTGGGGTGCGAGCAGAGTCGTTGCCCGCAGCGCGCAGCCGGGAAGTCGTTGCTACTCTGGTGGAACTGAGTTGGTTCTGGAGGCGGCGGGCGCGGAGGTGAGCAGTGGGAGCCCGCGGCCTGGGAGAGACCCGGCAGGCGTCATTGGGGCCCCTCCCCATACTCGGGTGGAGAGTAGCGTTGGTTCGGGTTGCCACTCTACCCCGAGTCCCACTGCTGCTTTGTTCCCAGACTCTCCCCACCTCTTTGGAGATGACTTGAACCCCTCTGGGATCCCAGGGGCCGGCGGGACGCGGGCTGGGGGGCGACAGTTGTAGCTCCACTGCCTGCTAATGCCAGAAGGTACAAGAAGAGATCAAAAAGTCCTGTAACCTGAAACTTGCCTCGCATCCTAACCGGGACCGGGAAGAGAGGTCCGGGCGGGGGCGGAGACACCCGGAGGCCGACCTTCCGCGGAGGCGGTGCGGGAAGGAACCTGGAAAGGGAGAAGTTTGGTAGCGAAGGAATTGGGGATTAAGCAAGAAGTTAGACGCGGGGAGACGTGTCTCCTCGGGAAAAGCGGAGGGCGGGAGGCCGGTTGGGTTTATTTAGTGTGGGCCAGGGGAGAGGGAAGACTTTGCGCTCTGGGTGTCGGATGCGCGTCCCCCTCCCGAGTAAGAGTGACCGGAGGGGTTGTGGAGGCGAGGCCGGGGTGGGCTTTCGGAGGGAGAGACTGGTGTCTCTCTGGGACAGAGTGGTGACGACTAGACTCGAAAGGGCCGGTTTTTGCACTCCGGAAGCCGCGACAGCCACCGCTGCTCACGCCTCTCTTCTGCTTGTCCCAGGTCCCTCAGAGGAGCCAGCGAGGGGCGCCAACAAGAGGCCAGGAGGTGCCACCGGGGCGGCGGCAGGAAGAGGAGCGGGAGCAGGATCGCGGAGCCGAACGTCCCGACCCGCCGTGCGTACTTTCTGGAGGGAAGGGGCGGGGGAATCGGCCCCGGAGGGAAGCGCCCGGTGGCGAGGGGGTTAGCCAAGTTCCGGCTACGGCGCCACTCCCTGGCTTCCACGAGAGGAAAGTTTTTTCCAGACGCTTCCGCCGGCTCGCACCCTCCGGGCCCAGCCCCCCGAGGCTTCGGAGCGGGCGCCGTCCCAGCCCAGCTCCGGGGATACGCTAGCCGCGATGCCT
>NW_012116311.1:3289985-3350689 GCF_000951035.1 Colobus angolensis palliatus
ACTGGCGCTGGTTCTCCTGGGCTGGGTCTCCTCGTCTTCTCCCACCTCCTCGGCATCCTCCTTCTCCTCCTCGGCGCCGTTCCTGGCTTCCGCCGCGTCCGCCCAGCCCCCGCTGCCCGACCAGTGTCCCGCGCTTTGCGAGTGTTCCGAGGCGGCGCGCACAGTCAAGTGCGTTAACCGCAATCTGACGGAGGTGCCCACGGACCTGCCCCCCTACGTGCGCAACCTTTTCCTTACCGGCAACCAGCTGGCCGTGCTCCCTGCCGGCGCCTTCGCCCGCCGGCCGCCGCTGGCGGAGCTGGCTGCGCTCAACCTCAGCGGCAGCCGCCTGGACGAGGTGCGGGCGGGCGCCTTCGAGCATCTGCCCAGCCTGCGCCAGCTCGATCTCAGCCACAACCCACTGGCCTACCTCAGCCCCTTCGCTTTCTCGGGCAGCAATGCCAGCATCTCGGCCCCCAGTCCCCTTGTGGAACTGATCCTGAACCACATCGTGCCCCCTGATGATAAGCGGCAGAACCGGAGCTTCGAGGGCATGGTGGCGGCGGCCCTGGTGGCGGGCCGTGCACTGCAGGGGCTCCACCGCCTGGAGCTGGCCAGCAACCACTTCATTTACCTGCCGCGGGATGTGCTGGCCCAACTGCCCAGCCTCAGGCACCTGGACTTAAGTAACAATTCGCTGGTGAGCCTGACCTACGTGTCCTTCCGCAACCTGACACATCTAGAACGCCTCCACCTGGAGGACAATGCCCTCAAGGTCCTTCACAATGGCACCCTGGCTGAGTTGCAAGGTCTGCCCCACGTTAGGGTCTTCCTGGACAGCAATCCCTGGGTTTGCGACTGCCACATGGCAGACATGGTGACCTGGCTCAAGCAAACAGAGGTGGTGCAGGGCAAAGACCGGCTCACCTGTGCTTTTCCGGAAAAAATGAGGAATCGGGTCCTCTTGGAACTCAACAGTGCCGACCTGGACTGTGACCCGATTCTTCCCCCATCCCTGCAAACCTCTTATGTCTTCCTGGGTATTGTTTTAGCCCTGATAGGCGCTATTTTCCTCCTGGTTTTGTATTTGAACCGCAAGGGGATAAAAAAGTGGATGCATAACATCAGAGATGCCTGCAGGGATCACATGGAAGGGTATCATTACAGATACGAAATCAATGCGGACCCCAGGTTAACAAACCTCAGTTCTAACTCGGATGTCTGAGAAATATTAGAGGACAGACCAAGGACAACTCTGCATGAGGTGTAGACTTAAGCTTTATCCCTACTAGGCTTGCTCCACCTTTATCCTCCGCTATAGACACCACTGACTTTGACTAAAAGCAGTGAAGGGGTTTTGCTTCCTTGTTATGTAAAGTTTCTTGGTGTGTTCTGTTAATGTAAGAGGATGAACAACTGTGTATAGTGTTTTACCCTCTTCTTTTTCCTGGAACTCTTCAACACGTGTGGAGGGATTTTTCAGGTTTCAGCATGAACTTGGACTTCTTGCTGTCTGTCTCTCTCTCAGTACAGTTCAAGGTGTAGCAAGTGTACCCACACAGATAACATTCAACAAAAGCTGCCTCAACTTTTTCGAGAAAAATACTTTATTCATAAATATCAGTTTTATTCTCATGTACCTAAGTTGTGGAGAAAATAATTGCATCCCATAAACTGCCTGCAGACGTTAGCAAGCTCTTCAAAATAACTCCATAGTACACAGGAGCACCTGCATCCAAGAGCATGCTTACATTTTACTCTTCTGCATATTACAAAAAATAACTTGCAACTTCATAACTTCTTTGACAAAGTAAATTACTTTTTTGATTGCAGTTTATATGAAAATGTACTGATTTTTTTTTTAAATAAACTGCATCGAGATCCAACAGACTGAATTGTTAAAAAAATAAATAAATAAAAGATTCTTAAAAGAATTATGGTGTCTGCAAGTTTGCTTTGAAAAAAGGATTAAGGGCATGGTATTCAATGGCCTTGGTTCCCATGATAGTTATTACTTAACATAGCTGAGAATCAAACTGTAGCAATGTCTAATATAAATGGATTTGGGAGATCGTTTTGAGATGGTGGATCCTTTTAGTATTTAAATGGAGAGTTTGAGTATTCATGTGACTATATGGTCCCAAAGTTAATGCTATTTATGAAACAGTTTTGTAAGAGCATAATGAATTGGTTAAAGCTAAGCGTTCTGCACAATAAACAGTTCCCAGTTTGGGGCTTTTTCAAGGCTAATGAAGTTATTGTTGGTCTAGAAAAATAGTATTTACTTAATAAAACTCTGTTTGAAATTGTTCCGTGGATTTTTAGAGCAGAATTTGAAACAAATATGCAAATAAATATGAAGATAAAATGTCTTAAAGATAGACTATTCTGAAATAAAAGATATAAAATATAAATTTAAAAAATATTTCTCAATGTCATAATGTAAATTGAAACTTAGATTTTCTTGAGGATATTTTTTAAAAAACATTTAAAGTGGAACATAAATGGTCTTTAGTTTATCAGAGACCCAGCTAATATGTTTAAAAAGTTGACATGGTTGAATATGAACTTGAGGAAATAACCACAGATAAATGCCTACATCTGTCAACAAATGTCTTAAGTATTTATAGGTTCTTCAGTGTTTTAAGAATTTGAGGATATTTTGATTTTAGCTAAGCTCCTCATGATGTAAGTATATACACCTTCGTGAAGAATAAATCACAGGTGTAAATACAGGCAATCATTAATTGATACCATCCATAATATACAAGGCTTTTGTTTTTTGTCAGTTTATTATCTGCCATTTAAGCTGAAAAGTAAATTCCATTAATCAATCTTCAAGCTCTTTTATCGAGTGATTTAAATGTAGCCATTATTGCTTAATTAAAAGTATTAGGTAAACTTGCATCAGTAAGTCTTAGGACCTGCTTTTCCTTTGAACTGGTTATGTCCTTCAATGCTTTATGTTTGAAATAAAATCTACATTTTCTTATTTTTATAAATAAAATAGGATCAGATAGTATTTTAGGTTCTAGAAATCTGCTGATTCCTTCTTTGAATTAAATTCAGAAATTTTCAAAGTAGGGCTAAAAATAAGTAAATCTCTTCCTTTTTATAGGTTAGATTATATAGTCAGAATATGAAGCTGTAATTCCTTAAATTCCATCAGGCTTGTTTTATGAAATACCATATTTACTATTTAAGGGTTATATTTCAGATCCTATAATTACCTCAGAAAAAGCTAAATATTTGGCACTTAAAATTCCATCAAACAGTTTAAATATTCATCAGAAATTCCTACTGTCGGGTTGCCATTATTTAACAAGGACAATGAGATACTAATCTGTCAAAAATAGTGACCTAGTGACCACTGTCTTAGCAAACTGTTGATGGACTTCAGTTGGTAAGTCTTCTGATATTGTAGAAACAAATTATAATATTGATAGAGCCTCTGTTTAGAAGAATTGTTTCTTCATCACATGATAATCTAACAGTTTAAAGTGGAGCTTTATTTAAGAACCAGGAAAGGAGTAGATTCATTAGTCTAGCCTTTCTCATCAACTCCTTGAAGCAATGATGAATCTGATAAAGTGAAGCCAAGTTATCCCTGTTAGGTAGATGGCTTCTTTGAAGTTATAATTTATTGCTTCTTTTTCATGCCCCTACTTATTCTTTTGTATAGACTTTCCAATTACCACTGCTTTGTTTTCCATCACATCACTCCTTCCTGTTCTCCAAAATATGGAAATAAAAGTCAATAAAAAGAAAGAACACCTTATTCTTAAGATAAAAATTGTTATTATTTGACAACATTAATATTTTGCAGCCCTAATACTCTTAAGTCTGTAAGTCTACAGAACATTCTAAGTTCCTTGAAGATAGAGGCTATATAAATTCAATAAGTATAAGGGAATATGGGAAAAATAAAAGTATCACTTTATTTAAAAATAAGTCTGTTTTACATACTGTTCTTATTATGCAGTATTGACTCTAGAAACCTACAAGTATCCATTTTTAATATTTTAGTTAGTAATACTCTTCATTACTGAATGTAAAATTTTCAACATAAAACACCCTTCATTTATCCTTTGCAAGTTTCATTTGAAGAAAGTTAGAAAAAATACTTAGAAATTCAAGAACTTGATAAATCCCTTAATTTAAAAAGCTATTCAACTATCCCATAAATTTTTATTTAAAGTAGCAAACATTTTAGGATAATACAGCTATTTGGTCCTGAATTATAACTGCCCCCTTTGATAGTATCCATTCTGTTTGCAGCATTCGTTTTTGTAATAGCAGTTTGGCTGCTATGGATGTGATTCAATGGTAACCTATAAGACAAATTTGTACAGGAGCTGATAGATTTTTCTAACAAAATAAGGAGACTTTGAAGCACATTGAATAGGATTTTTTAAATGAATAGGAGTTTTTAAAGGAAAAAGAGTAGGAGCTGGGGGGGGAAGGCTGTTTGAAATAAATGAGCAAATCACAAATAATAAATCCTTTAGAAATATCTTTATTGGCAGTAAGTGTGGATTATGCTCATCTCAGTATTTAATTACAAATAACATATCTTTGTCTTCTGTCTTTTTCATTAAAGTGGCTGAAAAAAGAAGGTTCAGATGAACTGAGATTGTTTCCTTAGGAATTCTGTTTGATTCTTTTCCTTTGACCTAAGACAGGCTTTACCTTGTTGAAGACCTTAGAGGCTTTGCAACTCTAGATTGTGACTCTTTCATATCATTTTAGTTTTTCTCCCAAGACTACACTAAAGGAGACATCATGAGATTTGCAAGGTTAAAAACAATTTTGCACGTGCTTCCTCCTGCTCGGAAATCCAGTCATCCAGCTTTCAGAGCAGCACCATAAAGTGAAGACAGACATTTATTAGATGAAATTCTGGTTTCACTTTTACACTTGTGCAAGGATTTTTAACAGTAAAGGAGAGGAAAGGGAGGAAGTTATATTTCTAGATAATATATGAAAATTACCTTGATACTGTATTTTTAAGATCTTTCACCAATACTTGCAGTGCTGCACTAGAAATAATTAGTTTAAGAAAATACTTTCTACATTGTCCAGGTGATCCTGTCACCTTTTAGATGAGGAAAAACGTCTTCTTGAGGATGTTTTGTACAGTTATTTTCCCATTGTTACTCTTAGAGACTTTTGTTTCAAAAAGGCAGGCTCATTTTATTTTGTTTTATCTTAGAACATTTTAGCAGCTCTTTGTCATGGGTTAAAAAAATCTAGAATTAAAAAAATGTTTAATATATGATTTATATCATTTTTGACAAGAATACAAATTCTTAGTAGTTCAAAATTGGAAGGGCTCTTAGAAGTGTCAAGCTCAGCTTTCCATTCTACCAATGAAGTAACTGGTAATTGTGACTTACTATGTTGTACAGTGACGACCAGGACCAAATCCTAGGGTTCTAGATTCCCCTTCTGGTGCTGTTTTTACCAGATGATGGCGTTACTAATTGCCTACCTTGAGGCCTTTGAAATCCCCATGTCTATAATAAAGAAAGGCAATTACTTTGGTGAAATTATTTGTTTTATTGTTTTTGCTTTGAGTGAATGCTTCACTTTGCTCTAGATTTTACTTTCAGTTTGTTAAAAATTACCATGTTTAAACCCCCTGAAAACATTTAATGTTTTCGAAATGATTTTTTCATAACAATCTTATGAGTCTATGATATAATAGGAAATATTTTAGAAATGTAATGGTGATATTTCTTTGGAAAAGAAAAATAAAAACTCTGGAATGCTGTGCTGGTTTGTGTAATTCAACCTTAAATGTGAGTTAGCTCAGCTGGAGAGAAAACTAAACAAATGAGACCAAGTTCATGACCATGAAGTCATTCAGTCACCAGGTGAGACAGTTAGCTTTGCATTCTCTGCACTGTTCTCCTAGCTCACGCCCACTCCAGGTGCATGCTGCTATCCTCCAAGGGCCTGGACCAAACAGGGAAGTTAAATCAATGCAAATCCATTATCACCCTGGAAGACCAGGGGACTGACCAGCCAAACACTGCCAGCTTAACTGCTGAAGTGCCAGTTTACTGTCTTTACATATGCAGGACACACACTACATCTCAATTTTCTCACATTGTGGTATTTATGTTGCAGATTGCAAAAGGCTTATAATTTATGTGAATTTGGGGAATCTAGCATGAGTACCTTTCAGGGTATTGCATGGGAAATTAATTAGGTTTGCTTTATTATTTTAAAAAAGTGTGGGTTAAGATTAAGCATCATGATTACTATATCATACACATAAATGTTTATAGAAACAGAAATACAGTTTATATTTAGCTGACATTTTATGATGATAGGACTTACTTGTGGTCCACAATTTAACTTGGTTAATGTAAGGAAACATTTGGTCTAAGAAAGCAGAAGCTTAAGATATGACCCTCTATAATGCTTTTTGTGAAAAGTAAATATTAAAAATACATTTTAAAGGACCGAGGATGTTATCGAGATAGGCTTTAAAAATAACAAAAACAAAACGGAAGTTTATAGATTTATTTTAACCCTTCCCCTTACAGTTCTTTTTTTTTCTTTCTTTCTTTTTTGACAGAGTCTTGCTCTGTTGCCCAGGCTGGAGTGTGGTGGCATGATCTCAGCTCACTACAACCTCTGCCTCCTGGGTTCAAGTAATTATCATGCCTCAGCCTCCCGAGTACCTGGGATTATAGGTGCACACCACCACACCAGCTAATTTTTGTATTTTTAGTAGAGATGGGATTTCACCATGTTGGCCAGGCTGGTCTTGAACTCCTGACCTCAAGTGATTTGCCCCCCCTCCTCGCAAAGTGCTGAAATTACAGGTGTGAGCCACCACGCCCAGCAGTCAGTTCTGTTTCTATTACTTTTTACTTTCTTCTTCCGAAGAGAGCCATGGCCCACATTTCAAGGTGACCTTACCCAGGGGAATTGGACTGACTGGAACATTAGGTGTGTCAGTTTACAAATACATGTAACTCTGTGATAGTTTCTCTCAATTTTGCAATACAGTATTACATTGTATTCAAGGAGGACTTTAATTTTCAATTGAACACATTCTGTGGTGATTCTTATAGACCATTTCAACACTGGCTATAAAACACTTTAAAAATTTTTTAAATTAACTCATGTTTTGTAGAATATTTTGAAGTACAGGAAGGGATAAGTACCATGAATAACACTATGACTAAGGAAAACAGAAGTGCTAATGTTGGGATAAAAGGCCTTCTCTTTATTTCACATGTATCCTACCTTTTCATTACACTTTTTTGAGCATTCTTCACTACCATGAAAAACTATTTTAACATCTGGTTCTGGTGTACTGTAGACAATCATATGTTTTATACATACAGGATATTGCTTGCAGTTTTAACTTCGTTCTAATAAGCATCGTTGTACCCCCCTGTGTTTCTACCTTTTGCATTTTTCCCTTAAGGTAGATAGATCCTTGAGGGAGAATTACTGCATCAGAGGGTATAATCTCTTTTTTTCTAACTTCAAAAAATATTTTTGATGCCTATTTAAATTAGTATGATTGGATATAGATCATAGCTCACTATATGTTTTAAGAGTTTCATATCAAACTTTACATAGTAATGAAATGTCTGTGGACAGGATTTTGAACAGAAGTAAATATGGACCAAGCTGTCAACTAACCTGTCACTGTTTTAAATCCATGAATTTCTATTGTTTGTTAAAATAACAATTTAGAAGATAGCTAAGCCCATTGCCCAGTTATGACTGAGTGAGTGTGTGTGTGTGTGTGTGTGAGAGAGAGAGAGAGAGTGTCAGGGTGGGGAAAGACAATGTGGGGTATGGATGAACATCTGGGAAATAAATTTAGTTACGAGTTAGGAAGCAGTTATTAAGACAAACCTGCATTTTTGCCTGAATTCTACTCTTTTATTTATTTTTTTTTTTAGATGCCTTGTATGGGTATACTTAGAATTAAGTGAGATTTCATAGAAGTGAATTAATTGTGCTAATCTTCCTGTTAATTTGCTTTAAAATTTTAGTAAGTTCCCATGAATCATTTTTTCAGGCCTTGCATTGGATTTTTACAAATGAGTTTCTGAGATAAACTTGCTTCTAATTTAGTTGTGAGGACAAGTAATGATAATAACTAACATTTCATGGAGTGCAGCTTTTCACATGTAAGATTTATTCTCATTTGAAGAGGAAATTGAGGCTTAGAGAGGATAGATGACTTGCCCAAGAATAACTTGGTAGTAAGAATCAGATACGGGATTTGAACTGTTGTTTTTTTCTGGGGAGAGCGTTGGGGGAGCCTTCAGGATCCAAGCTCTTAACTCCTGCTCTAGAGGAGATGTGAATGATGATAATGTCTATGCTTTTTCTAGCATAGAACATGACCTAAGTTGGTTTGGATATCAAGACTGATGAGACCACACGTACACCAAGAGAGTATGCACAGATTTATTACTTGCATAATGTGACTTTCTGGGGAGAGCAGGACTTGGTTTTATTTTTCATTGTGATCTGGGTTGGGGCCATGGTGAGGCTTCAGGTTTGTCTAGTCTTCGCATCCCAGCAGATGCCAAGGGATGAAGTTCATGGGCCCTATTATAAGTTTGCTCAGATATGGGACAAAAAGCGGGAGGAGGAGGAATGGACCTTAAAAAGCTATGAGTACTCAGACATCACAAATGGAGTCAGACTCTTACAATTCACCACTGATGTTTGACTGATGACTGAAATGTGCCAGGGCTGATTTAATTGATTTTGAACTTGTTTAAATAAACCATTATTGTACTCTATGAGACTTGCAGCATGAGGTCAGTAAGAGAGGTGAGAGTTCCATTGAATGTCTTCTTCAAAAGTCTGAGGTGTGTATTTTAAGAAGTGAAATGCAGGCCTTGGTCATCATCAATAATTTCTGAAACTCTGAAGGGGATAAGAAGTGTCTTAGTGAGGGCTTTTAGTTTAGCTTTAGTGTAGGCTGATGTGTGACATTTGTTTATATTTTGGCTATCTGTGAGGCAAGAAATTCCTAGAGTTTTTTTTTTTTTTTTTTTTTTTTAGCCCAAAGTAGGGTGACCTTGGATAAGGAATTGCTGTTACTGCTACAGATCAGACTAACTGACTAGATAATTAGTAATGCCCCAATAATATATACAAATATACATACTGGACCAATTGTTGGTTAAGCATCCTGTAGTGCTAAGATGACCATGTAAAGTTTGGTCGTTTGTGCTGGCTTTTGAGTCCCATCCTTGATCAGGGATGTCCTGGTTAGGGAATGAATAGCAGCAGCTCACTAGAGGGCATCACCACATTTTACGGTGACCTTGCATATGAAATACCTTTTCTGATTACTCAGTTGATCCAAAGAGACTCTCTAGTTGGCCAGTGGGCCTGGGAGAAGGGTGGCCTACAGCACCATTGCCTCTGAGGGGCTGAGGACAGGAGAAACCACTTCCTCCTGTAGGTTGGATATGCCAGGAGGCCTAGGTTTGCTTCTGGTCTGTAAGTACTATTTCCATTTTTGTCTAGAGGCCTCTGTAACTAACTGTGCTGAGTCTGCAGATTGCTGTGTCAATGATCCAAGGCATAAGAGGCAGCTGGGTACATAGGATCACAGGCTTAGGGGCCATGAGGGTATTTATCTCCAGAAAGGCCCAGTGTGCAACCAGAAGTTGATGATCAAATGGTGTGTGGCATGAGACTGAGGAGGGCAGCTTCCTGTATCAAAACCCTGTGGGCAGCTTACAGGTGATCCAGAGACCCCAGGAGGCTTCTAAAACCTCTACAGTGTGGGAATCTCTGGGGTATATTAAGGATAGTGCTTATTGTGTGCAATTTGAACAGATTCTAGAGAGTTTAGTTAAAGGAGACCTCATTCAAGGTGGGCTGTATTAGTCCATTCTCATATTGCTAATAAAGACGTACCCGAGACTGGGTAATTTATAAAGGAAAGAGGTTTAATTGACTCACAGTTCAGCATGACTGTGGAGGCCTCAGGAAACTTAGAATCATGGTGAAAGGGGATGCAAAAACATCCTTCTTCACATGGCGGCAGCCAGGGGAGGAGCCGAGCTAAAGGGGGAAAAGGTCCTTATAAAACCATCAGATCCCAGCCTGGCCAATATGGTGAAACCCCATCTCTACTAAAAATACAAAAATTAGCCAGGTGTGGTGGCACGTACCTGTAGTCCCAGCTATTTGGGAGGCTGAGACAGAAGAATTGCTTGAACCCGGGAGGTGGATATTGCAGTGAGTTGATACTGTGCCACTGCACTCTAGCCTGGGCAACAGAGTGAGACTCTGTCTCAAAAACCAACCAACCAACCAACCAACCCACCAACCCAAACCATCAGATCTCATGAGAACTCACTCACTATTGGAAGGACAGTAGCACTAGGGTAACCAGGTCCCTCCCACAACATGTGGGAATTAAGGGAACTACAATTCAAGATGAGATCTGAGTGGGGACACAGCCAACCCATATCATTCTGCCCCAGCCACTCCCAAATCTCATGTCCTTACATTTCAAAACACAACCATGCCTTCCCAACAGTCCCCAGAGTCTTAACTCATTCCAATATCAACCCAAAAGTCCAAGTCCAAAGTCTTATCTAAGGCAAGTCCCTTCTGCCTATGAGCCTATAAAATCAAAAGCAAGCTAGATACAATTGGGGTACAGGCACTGGGTAAATTCACCCATTCCAAATGGGAGAAATTGGCCAAAATGAAGGGACTACAGGCCCTATGCAAGTCCAAAATCCAATAGGGCAGTCATTAAACCTTAGAGTTCTAAAATGATCTCCTTTCACTCCATGTCTCATATCCAGGTCATGCTGATGCAAGAGGTGGGCTCCCACAGTCCTGGGCAGCTCCACCCCTGTGGCTTTGCAGGGTATAGCACCCTTCCTGGCTGCTTTTTTGGCTGACATTGAGTATCTGTGGCTTTTCCAGGCACACAGTGCAAGCTGTTGGTGGATCTACCATTCTGGGGTTTCAAGGATGGTGGCCCTCTTCTCACAGCTTCACTAGGCAGTGCCTGGTGGTGAATCTGTGTGGAGGCTCCATCCCCACATTTCCTTTCTGCACTGCCCTAGCAGAGGTTCTCCATAAGGGCTCCACCCCTGTAGCACATCTCTGCCTAGATATCCAGGCATTTATATCCAGGCATTTCCCTACATCCTCTGAAATCTAGGTGGAGGTTCCCAAACCTCAATTCTGTGCACCCTCAGAACCAACACCACATGGAAGCTGCCAAGGCTTAGGGCTTGCAACCTCCAAAGCCACAACCTGAAATGTACCTTGGCCCCTTTTAGCCATAGCTGGAGCACCTGGGACACAGAGCACCAAGTCTGAGGCTACACACAGCAGGGGGGCCTTGGACCTGGCCCAGGAAACCATTTTTCCCTCCTAGGTCTCTGGGCCTATGATGGGAGGGGCTGCTGAGAAGCTCTCTGACATCCCCTGGAGACATTTTCCCCTTTGTCTTTGTGAATAGCATTTGTCTCCTCGTTACTTATGCAAGTTTCTGCAGCAGGCTTGAATTTCTTCCCAGAAAATGGGTTTTTCTTTTCAACTGCATTGTCAGGCTGTAAATTCTTCTAAATTTTATGCTCTGCTTCCTCTTGAATGCTTTGCTGCTTAGAAATTTCTTCTACCAGATACTCTAAATCATCTCTCTCAAGTTCAAAGTCCCACAGATCTCTAGGGCAGGGGAAAAAATGCCACCCGTCTCTGCATAGCGAGAGTGGCCTTTCATAGCAAGAGTGGCCTTTACTCCAATTCCCAACAAGTTTTTCATCTCATCTCCATCTGAGACCACCTCAGCCTTGACTTTATTGTTCATATCACTATCAGCATTTTGATCAAAGCCATTCAACAAGTCTCTAGGAAGTTCCAAACTTTCTCACATCTCCCTGTCTTTTGAGCCCTCTAAGTCTCTAGGAAGAGACACATTTTCCTGTCTGCTTCTGAGCCCTCTAAATTGTTCCAACCTCTCCCTGTTACCCAGTTCCAAAGTCACTTCCACATTTGTGGGTATCTTTACAGTAGCACTACACTATCTGGTACCAATTTACTGTATTAGTCTGTTCTCACGCTGCTAAGAAAGACATACCTGAGACTGGGTAATTTACAAAGGAAAGAAGTTTAATTGACTCAGTTCAGCATGGCTGGGAAGACCTCAGGAAACTTAACAATCATGGCAGAAGAAGCAAAAACATCCTCTAAACA
Organism: Colobus angolensis palliatus; assembly: GCF_000951035.1. Lineage (NCBI taxonomy): Eukaryota > Metazoa > Chordata > Mammalia > Primates > Cercopithecidae > Colobus > Colobus angolensis. The sequence continues at coordinate 3,302,190 of NW_012116311.1, forward strand.
TGGTGGCAGCAAGGAGAAATGCCGAGCAAAAGAGAGAAAAGCCCCTTATAAAACCATCAGATCCATGAGAACTCACTCACTATCACGAGAACAGCTGCATGGGGGTAACCACCCCCATGATTCGATTATCTCCCAGTAGATCCCTCCCACGACACATGGGAATTACGGAAACTACAATTCAAGATGAGACTTGGGTGAGGACACAGCCAAACTGTATCATGGGCCAATTTGCAAGTAGCAGCATAAGTGAACTTAAGTAAAATTTGTAAGTGAGGAATATTTGCCTTCAGAAGCCTAAAAAGTCCTAAAAGATTGTTGGCTTATCTTAACATTGCAGGTGTTAAGAGAGGGCCACTAATTGTTTTCTGACAGTATCAGAGCTGGGGCAGTCCTTGACTGACAAAATAATTCCCAGTAATTTAAGTGATATGGCAGGGCCTTGTACTTTTTGTTGGGCAATGCCCATTTCTTTTTGTGAGTATTTGTATTTTTTGAATGAGTATGTCAACTGAATCTTTGAAGAGAAGGATGCCATCAATGTACTATCATATCTGTGTTCCTGGAGGAAGGTGGATGTGATGAAGATCATGGCAGCAGAAATTGTGTGGGAGGGCAGGGTTGTTGAGATACCTCATGGACAGTCAGGTAAAGTTGTATTGTGTCCTTTTGAAGGTGAAGGCAAATTGGAACTGAGAGGCTGTTGAAATAGAAACTTAATAGAACATATTTGCCACATGTATAATAGGAAAGCATTTTCCAACTACTGATTGGATAGAGTCAATAATTTCAATAATGTCAGGTATGAGATCCTTAATTGAGGCACTGTGGCATTAAGGTTGTGATAATCTGCTGTTAGATGCCATTCATTTTTATCAAGTTTGAGCATTGGCCAAACTGGGCAATTAAAAGGGAAGATAGCAGAAATGATGGCACCTTCCTTTTGGAAGTCTTACATGGTGGATTTTAATTCCTGTAGGCCTCGGTTTAATCTGTATTGGGCTTTTTAACTATTTTAGCTGTGAGGGAAGGTCCATGGTCTTGGTTTAATCTACATTGGACTGTATTAACTAATTTAGCTGTGAGAGAAGGTCCATGGGGTCCCATTTTGGTAAGTCAATTTTAAGTGCCAAAAACTTAATTTTATTTCGATTTATTACTTGTGAGGTCAAATAATTCATGTGCACTATGGGATATTTTAGGTCAATGGGCACTGTGACTGTGGGAAATTCAGTTAAGGCAATAGTGTCAGTGGTAAAGGCAAGACATGAATAATTGTCATCAAAGACAGTGAGCAAGCTAAGAGCAAGAAAAGAAAGACTCCTAGGGGGTGGTAATCATCAACTAGACAATGCAGTTTCAGTCTACCAGTTGCTTTTTGGTTGCCCTGTGGATGGCAGGATCATCATCTCCTTGCGACCCCCACCAAAGTGGTTTGAATTTTATGTTTGAGAAGGATACACACACACACACCAAGAGGGTGTGAAAGGATTTATTACCTGTATAATGGGACTTTCTGGAGAGAGCAGGGCAGACATCCAAGCTAGTATAGAAGAACTTAAGCAAAGAGAGGAGAGTGGCTCTGATTTTTGTTGTAGGTAGAGGGTCAGGCCAGGATAAGGGTTCCTAGGTTTGCTTGGTTTGAATTCCCTCCTGCTTCTCCTCTGTCCGCCATTCATGCCAACATAGGAGGGGGTTATGAAGGAGTAAGAAGTAGGGAATGGGAATAACTGCGGACTTACTAGTTTGCCCAGATGTGGGGTGAAAGAAGAAAAAGGAGGGGTAGTATATATGTAACTTGCTTCTCTTCTGCATGTATGGTATATGCGATTATGGACTAAGTGATGCAAATAAATAATTCAATTTCAAAGTTTTTATTTTTTGATATTAAACTATAAACAATCACTACATTTTGGTGGCATTTAACATATGCGAAGAATGATAATAATATAATATGAAATCCTGGTTAAGATATTGTATATGGAAAAGAGGACCATAGGAATGCCATTTACAAATCTATAATGGAAAAAAAAAACACAATAGCTCAAAAATGAAGCACTTCCCTTAAAAGAATAGTAACACTATTTTACTTTGACTATCCAGAGGAGGTCATAGATTTCCTTTGTGACATTAAATGATCTGTTTTTATGCTATTGGCTGCATCCATTTGTGCGAAAATGCTTTCCAGAAACTGAAACTTAGTTTTGAATATTGGTATAAGACCATTGTAGATAAGTAAGGCATTTCAAGCCTTGTTTTGAATGTGTTGACCTTAATTATCAGATCTAAGGTCTGCATTTATCATATGAATCAGATGGTTATGAAGTTCTCCTTTTAGAGTTAAGAAAACTTTGTCAAGTCTTTTCAGCTTAATCTTGGCTGGACAGTTGTCCTCTCAGTAGAAAAGCTGAGATCAAGCATTCCTGCCCTTCTCATGTGTCTGCCAGAGTGCTAACCCCTGTGTCCTCACCAAGGCCCAGCTTTAAGGGCTCCTCTGCTGCTTATGTAAACTGACCTGATGTACACTGCAATCGAGGTAGTTTTCAAATAACCTGCAGCTTCACATACAAATCAGCTGCTTCTTATTTTAAGTGACTTTGGTCATAAAACCAAAATTACCATTCAGTCCAAAGAAACAACTTTTTTTTCAATTAACTTGACCTTTAGAATAAGATAGAGACTGTATTTTTAGATGGACTTTTCCCTACACTTGACTGTTTTGCATGTGCAGGTTGCCATAGCGTTAGTCTTTGGTAAGAGATGTAACAATACAAATCAAAAGCAAGGAACCACTGAGCTGGATTTTTCTCTTTTGCCATGTACCCCTTGATTGGACATAATTGCTTTGGCATTGAGAAAACCTGACTCAATTCTTTGACTTCATGTTAGGAAAAAAATGGCATTTAACTAAACACAACCAGCAATGTTGATGTTTAGGATATTTGACAATTTGTTACTGTCCTTGTTTTGCTTGAGAAACTCAATTTGCAGCCAGCATTTTGCTAACAGGACCGAGAGCAGAAAGCCGATGATACTTGACTGGACAGGACTAGTTTTGGCCAGTCCTTGAGTTGAGCAGTGTTCCAAGCCAGACTGAGGCTTGACTCAAGTAGACTTTCTTACTGGCAATGGCTTCTGGAGATTCTGGCAGTACCATAATCTCCATGGGAGACCGAGTGCATGAATTTGGATTAAATTCACCCGTGAGTGGCAGAAGTTGAGGTACATGTGTTTTTCTTTCGTGTTAAGAGAGGAGGTTTGAATCAAGAAATGATACGGCAACTTTGTTCCACAGATTTCTCGGGAGATTTCTAGCCTTATTGCTCCTCTATGCCTAGTAGGCAGCCCTAATCCTTTTGGTCTAAATTGGCTTGAGTCTAGAATCTTGTGAGGATAAGCCCTTGGGAGGCTCCACTTCGCCCTATAGTAAAAAGTGGACCAGTCTTTACAGGAAGCCTTTTATGTCTGTGTGTATGTGTGTCTGGATCGGGGATAAACTCAACTTCTCCGTATATTTTTTTCTGACTCTTAACCGTGTAGTTTGCGTATTGAAAAACAGAGTATCTATTAATTGCAACTATGGTGAAAGCCCTACATTTCCTTTTGGGCTATGTGGGTTTTTGTTTTTGTTTTTCCTTCTGTAGCTAAAATGAACCATCTCACTGTGGTTCACATTAGTGAGGTTTCAAGAAATATTTATTCAAGACTTTCTAAGGGTCAAGCACTGTGCCAGGGCATATGGGGAACAAAAGATGAACAAGAATGGAATTGGTACATTCTTATAGTAGAAATTGGGCAAATACACAGGTAACTATAATACAAAGCAAAATGTGAATAGAAAAGTACGTAGGGTTGTGAAAACCCAAAGGAAAGATTATTTTTATTTGGATGACTCAGAAAAGACTCCATGGAGTCAATGTTATTGGATTTAGGCTTTGGAGGACTACTAGAGGCAACTATTGATTGCCTGCATAACAGCTATTCCCACCCCAACCCCATCCTCCTCCTGGATAGTGTGGAGGCTATTCATTTTATAGGCTGAAATGCTTGCATTTCCTGCCTCCTGTGAAGCTAGAGAATGGGCATGGATGGTTTCTTTCAATTGGCACCTAACAAAGATCTACTGAAGGCATGCTGGAAAACATTTTCCTTCTCTTATAGAAAAGATGTATGAGAAAAACTTCTCTCCCCTCCCCCACTTTTTTTTGAGACAGAGTTTCACTCTTGTCACCTAGGCTGGAGTGCAATGGTGCAATCTCAGCTCACTGCAAGCTCTACCTCCTGGGTTCAAGCCATTTTCCAGCCTCAGCCTCCTGAGTAGCTGGGATTAAAGGCATGCACCACCATGCCCAGCTAATTTTGTATTTTTAGTAGACACGGGATTTCACCATGTTAGCCATACTGGTCTCGAACTCCTGACCTCAGGTGATCCACCCGCCTTGGACTCCCAAAGTGCTAGGATTACAGGCATGAACCACTGCACCCAGCCTCTCCTTCCCTTTTCATATAGATATATGAAGATATGCCTGGAGCAGTGAGAGCTACCATGCGACTATAAGGTAAAAAAGCCTGAAGACAATGGTCAACATGCCAAAGATAGCAAAATAGAATGATGGAAATCACATGGCTCCTTCTAGCTCAGACTTATTACTATGTAAGTTAATAAACGTTTATATCATTTAAGGCACAGTTACTTGAGTATTCTGTTACAAGAAGTTTATAAGCATTCTAACTGACAGAGTAGGATTTTTCTAGGTAGTTTGGGGTCATAATGGGGAGTATGGCAGGGTGAGGTGGTGTTGGAGAGAGACTATTCCAATCCATATAAACAACGTGAGCAGAAGTGTGTAATGGAAAAAGTCAGGTTGCACTAGGGAAGAAGCAAATGGTTTGGTTTAGTTAAAATAAAGAGAGGATGGCAAGTAGGAGGAGGTAACTGGTAAGATTTGGGACAAGGTCATGAAAAACTTTGGAGCCATGCTTAAAAGCTTAGAATTTATTCAATCAGAAACAGTAAGCTGTGGAAGGTTTTTGAGTAGAAAGAACTAGAATCGAAACTATGCTTTTTTTGAAGAACCTTTTCTCTTCTTACATATACTGTATACTTTCTTGTGGTTACACTTTTTTCCTGCTGAATTTTCTGTCTTGTCAACAAGAACATATAATTTACAAAGTAAAAATTAGAAGTACAGAATATTATGCATTTCATATCACTGCTCTTTAAACTTTAGGTAACTGCTTAACAATTTTGATTGCATAAGGTGGTTGTCCTCTGATTGACTCTCTTTTAAGCATCTCTAGGATCAAATGATTTTATTTTATGGACAATATGGAGACAAGAAGACCTCCTATTAGTGATTCTTATTCTATTTTTAATATGCAGTTATTTTGTACTTTTACCAAGTGGTAAAGCAATTTTTGGTTGTTTTTTAAAAAATGAAGCTTTTTTAAAGATTACAAAAAAATTCTTCATTGTTAACTATTCGGTAAATTTTTTGAAAAATGGAAACAATAGGCCGGGCAGGGTGGCTCAAGCCTGTAATCCCAGCACTTTGGGAAGCCGAGACGGGCGGATCACGAGGTCAGGAGATCGAGACCATCCTGGCTAACCCGGAGAAACCCCGTCTCTACTAAAAAATACAAAAAACTAGCCGGGCGAGGTGGCGGGCGCCTGTAGTCCCAGCTACTCAGGAGGCTGAGGCAGGAAAATGGCGTAAACCCGGGAGGCGGAGCTTGCAGTGAGCTGAGATCCGGCCACTGCACTCCAGCCTGGGCGACAAAGCGAGACTCCGTCTCAAAAAAAAAGAAAAATGGAAACAATAAATCTGCATAGTTTTTTTACCTTCAGACCCCTATTTCCCTTTAAGTTTTTTTTCCTGAAACTAATTTATTGTTAAAAGATTGAAGACGATGCATGAAAATATTTAAGTAGAAAATATGTCATTGGCATAAATAAATATTATTTCGTGATTTGACAGTAAAATGTTACATTATCATTTAGATAATGTGTTCTTCAGGACACAAGCATATTATTCATTAGAAGTCTTAGTTCAGTTCAAAAAATGAAGGCAGATTATCTCCAAGTAAACAAAGCAGTTGCTCTTTCTCTGTAAAAACAGAAAAGTCTCAGTTTTGTTCTGCATTTTCAAAAGACAATCACAATCCAGCAGAGGTTACTCTTGTTCTGAACAAAGCTTTTAATAATTTTGTCAGGGGATTTGCAGCATAATTCCATCATCACAAATTCTGAGAAAACTGCATACAAGACACAAAATATTTGATAAACGAGGGCAGAACAATAAATGTGGCCTATTTGTAATATTATATCAGACAAAACTATATCGTTGCTATTATATTTGGCATCAAGAATTATCCTTTTGTTTGCAACTTTTAACTTGTTTGTTGCATATTGGGACTATTATAACAAACCTCCAACACAATGGGATAATTTCTAGAAAAATTTAGAGCCATGTTAAAAGTCCTTTACATTCATTTTTTGCATTGATTTAAATAGGAAAAGTTTTCAAATTAAAAAAAATTGACTTTATTAGTTTTGAAAATTAAAAAACCCATCTCTCCTTTACAAGAAACACGTGTAGTTGTGTTTTAGAACAGTACTTCTCAAACTGTAGTGTGCGGAGGAATTATTCAGAGTGTTTGTTAAAGTGTAGTGTCTGTTTGAGAAGGTCTGGTGTGGAGCCTGAGATTCTCCATTTCTAACAAACTCAGTGCAGAAACCATTGGTCCAGGAACTACACTTTGAATAACAAGATTTTAGAGGAAGAGAAAAAAGAAAATGTGTTTGGAAAACTGTCTGATAGATCAATTTAATTACACGTAAATTGCTCATGAAATGCTGGCATCAGGAAAGGCTGTCATTCAATACTAAACAATTCACAACTGCAATAAAGTATGAGATTTTAACTCGGTTACATTTTCCAAAACATTTTTCTTTTGTGCACTTACTAACTCCATAGCTCTGTCACTCTGACACAACAAGTTTAATCTAGAGTTGACTGCAGACATCAAACAAAATAAGAGTTCATATTTTGGATTTGTGTTTGTAAGGAAACTTGAAATGAGCCTTTTCCAAGTCTTTGAATTAAATGTAGTCATTTTCATTAATTGCTCTTAACAAGTAATTAATACTGTGTTTGGAATTTCACAGGAGCTTATGTCTTTCAAATGCTAGATTTGTGTTTGATACCCTTTTGCAGACATTCAGGCTAATTACTTATTGGCCTTTCATAAACACTTAAGAGTGGGAAAAGGAGAAACCTAAGTAGAACGAATCCTGTAACTAATAACAGATGAGATGTTCGTTATGTAGAGAGTGTTTTTGTTTGTTTGTTTCTTTTCCTTTCAAAATGTTGAACTTTGGGCATTTAACAGAAATTTAACAGATATTTCTACAAAGCAGCTTTTTTCCTCATCTTCTGAGCAAAACCATCTAACATAAGTAAAGGTTAAAGGAAGTAAATATTTATCTCAGTGGTTACAAACTGCATTTTAACAAGTTAGGAGCCGACTCCTCTGGCTCACTGTCTTGGCTGCAGACAGATGGTCCAGGGTCCTCAGGCATGGGAGCAGGACTCCCCCAGCAGGGGTCCTGCGGGTGAGTGTGAACAGGGCCCTGGAGGCAGTTCCTGAGGGTGAGAGCCAGATGCAAATTAGTTTTTTGAGAACTGGCAGTTTTCTCTGCCTTACGTGTGGATGTCAGCAAACTAGTCATTAAATGTATTTCTGTCAAGGTTCATTTGTCATATTTCAAATTCTTTAAAGATCAAGTCTGAGGTCAGCAGTGAAGACCACAGATCTTAACTGTAAGTTATACCTTTATCATATGCTACAAGGATGTCAAACCCTGGTCAGTCAGTTACTAGCCTGAAGAGATTTTCATTTCACTTTAAATTATCAGATTTTCATTGTCTCCTCATTAGCATGTCAATCTCAGTTTCTATGGTAGGAAAAACTCCCTAATTACAAAATACAAGTAATTAAGAATAAACCTCCATGAAAGAACAGACAGGTTGAGCCACACAGCTTTACCAGAGGTGTTATGATCTAGGTTATGTGGTATCAGAGACACAGCTGAGTGCTCATTAAGTAACAGGACATTTCATAATACGTTAGTTCTCAGCATTTTTAACCTCTGCTGTTTACCTCTTTTCCTCCTCTTCTCCCCATAGCAAATTGATTTAACTGCGGTTGAGCATTTAATGAGTGTCCACTTTACGCCAGGCATTATCCAAAACAGCACCGTACTAAGCTTTCATTCTGGCCTCTGCTCTAGCACAGAACCCTCCTCTCACCCTCACGTTTATACTTTGTGGCTTTGTATCCTGGGAAGTCTTGAGGAAGCTTTTGGTTACTGGAGCTATACAGATATGAAGGGATGGTCTCCAGCCAGAGGACTTCAGTCATCTGCATCCATTAAGATTTGTGTCCTGATTGTGCTTCATAACAAATATTCTCAGAATGCCAGAGGCTAAATGGAACTGTGCCAAGTGCTCCATTATACCTGTGCAGCTGGCTAAGCTGAAGAACTGCTCGGGTAACACTTTTTTATTTGTTCAAAATTGTTTCCTTTTTTAAAACCGCTCTCAAGATAAAAGTACAAAACTTAAAACTTTAATTAAGAGGCTTAAAACAGTAGTGGTCATTAGAATGACAGCACCAAAACCTTCTAAAGTAAGCCAGAGTAAAAGACAAGCAATTAGTGATGTTGCAATTTGAATATGTTTTGTTTGTCAGAAGTATGAACTTCTTTTATTAAGATATGGGGTTTTGCCTAGATTTAATTTTAAATTAATTTAGCTTCCAATCTTTATGGTATTGATCAAGGGATCAAGATTGTATTGAGTATGGTACTGACTTCTCTGTCTACTGATTTTCTGAGCTTTTAATACCTCTAATAATGGCCCATACTACTGGTTCCTGCCCAGGTGACTATACAGCATTTAGAGGTGCCATCCAGTGGATGCTGTCTAAAACCAAAATGAAGTCTTGGGACTATTATTAATCTCATTTTGAGAAGGAATAATAGACTCAAAAGGGTTAAGAGGCATGCACTTTTGGCAGGAATGGGCAAGTGAACCTCAGATGTAGCTGCAATGTGCTTCCAACACAGGACTTTTTCCAGGAAAGGCGATGGCCTCTCTGCTTCTCTTTTGAACACAGCTGATTTAGCCACATTTTGATGTGGCATAGTGTCTGTTAAAGCAATTCCAAACATGAGGAGAATCTCCTTGATGTTATGTTCTGTGTATATGGGTCCGTGTGCACATGAATGTGTGTGTGTGCATGCGTGTGAGCATGGGTGTGTGTGTGTTCACCTCTAACTCTTCTACTCCTGAACCACCAAGAAGTGCTGGGGCTGTGAGATTTTCTGCCTGGATAGTTACCTCTTGTGCCATCAGATTCTGCCAACATTTCTCTTTATCTTGGATAACTCTTTCAGGAGTCACTTAAAACGAAATGGAAGATTATAGAACTAATTTAACATTAACAAATTCATTTTTTGGTGATGTTTTTGATGAAAGCAAATAAAAGTGAATGTTTTCATTTTCTTTGGTTGTCAGTTGCAGGTTGAGGTAGAACCGAGTAGCAGAAATTAGAATAATGGAAAACAACTTCTGTATCTTTTAAAGCAGCTTTTCAGTTGGAAGATGCCAAGTACAAACTTTAGTACATCTTTTTTTTGCAAATGAATAAGAGGCGTATAGACAAGGCAGCAGGAGACTTAATACATTTGTGCATTCTCAATACCCTTGATATATCACTACTCTTAACTTAAAGGAGGAAAAACAGTTGGCAGGCTGGAAAATAGTTCCTTCTGAAACCTAGTTTTATGTAGAGTGAAACTTTATATTATGTAGTTTTTTATTTTCCAGTGATTTTGCAAAATAATAGAATAAATACAAATTGAATACAGCAGGTTTTTTTTTTCTTTCTAGGAAGAACAATTGTTGGGCATTTTTGCTTAGAATTGGGAAATTTGTACCTCCTGGGGATAAAGTGTTAATAATAATGGTAACTGTCTACTTTTAGTAAAAAAAGTTTATTTACATTACACAAAAATCCTCATTTGGATGAAGCTTTTACATAAGGTGGTTATTTCTGAATAATTTGGTTTCTTCCCTGTTGTTTATGTAGTTCTACATTTTGTACTCTTCTAGGTCTTTCAGAAATGAGTTGAACCCACTGTGACAATTATTGTTTATAATATATCATTAAGAAAAAATACATGTTTCAGAAAACTAAACCACCCTATTCTAGGAGGCTCAAACATTTAAATATAATACACTTTTGGAAAAATACTGTTTTTTCCTAACTGAAAGCATTAGCAGTTTATCTTATTATAAGTTTAAAAAATTTTCTTTCTCTACCCATGTTTTGTAAACAAATGTACATTCTTCCTTTAAGAAAATCAACATTAAAAATGACCACTGTATATCGTTCTTCCCTATATTTAGAGTATATTTGTTTTAATTTTTCTAAAAATTAATCTAATTTATATATTTCCCTTAAAAATAACTGTTATGAGCCAGGTACAGTGGCTTATGCCTGTAATCCCAGCACTTTGGGATGCTGAGGTGAGAGGATCACTTGAGCCCATGAGTTTGAGACCAACCTGAGCAATATAGTGAGACCTTGTCTCTACAGAAAATTTTTTTAAATAAAATAAAATTAGCTCAGTGTGGTGGTGCATGCCTGTAGTCCCAGCTACTCATGAGGCTGAGGTGGGAGGATCACTTGAGCCCAGGAACAGAGGTGTGGAGGTTGAGTTCACATCATTGTACTCCAGCCTGGATGATAGGGCAAGACTCTGGCTCAAACAAACAAATAAACAAACTGTTGTGGAAAATTACCAAAATTAAAATATTTAGTTACATTCAAAATGTACTAAGTACTAATGAAGTCAGTGAGTAGTTTATTTATTTTACTTATTTCACACAGATTATTCCTAATCTGGAGGCATCTGTCATTTTTCTGGACCACTATAATATTTTTACATGAAAGAGGTGAAAAAATATCTAATATAATTCTGTTGATTTAAAAACTTCCAAATAATGCATGGTTACTTATTTTTCTTGGCATGATAAACAAATATTAGCTGAAATGTTCTGTTTAAAGCTTTCATGAATTGAAACATTTGGACACTGAAATGTTATCCAAAGGGAACTGAAACATTATCCAAAGAATATGCATTTTTTTAATCAGACTCACAAAGCTAACAAAGCAAGAAATATGTTTCCATATCTCTCACCTACCAGCTCATATGATGGGATTCTTCTAAATTTATTTTCATTTGGATGACAGAAGTGCATTCATTTCAACCAGAAGTTTTGAATGGAATAAGATTTCAGAAATTGTGTGTTGATGTCAACTACAGTAGATTCCATTTATATTTTGAGATATCACTTTATGTAGTATTTCAAAGTGTTAGATTGTATGAATAGGAGGCTGGAGTTTGGGGAGGCATTCACAGAGTAGCATGACTAAGCCCTTGGACTATGGAATCAAACAGGACTATGTTCAAATCTTAGCCTTTCTCACTTCCCGTGTGCATGAACTTAGCCAAGGTACATGGCTTATGTGAGTCCCAATTTTCCCATTTATAAAGTAGATTTCATAGTAGTATTTACGTCAAACTGTAATGACAGTTGAGTGAAATAGTGCATATAAAGTGCTTGGCATTAGAATGTGGTCAATAAATATGTGTGTGTCAGTTTCTTCCCCTGCCCATCTCATAAGCTCAGTGATGACTTTATTACATCTCACCTATTTGGAAAATTGTGTTTTTTAAAAAATTGTAGTAATTAAAAATTTACAAGAGTATTAATATTTTATGTAATACCTTTATTACGTAAAAAATTTTATTTGTGCTCAGTTTAGCCTAATCCTATAGAATATGATGAAGAGGTGGAACTACATTATGATCCTTATTTTTCAGTTGGGAAACCAAAGCAAAGAAAAATTAATGAAATTGGCCAGAGTTGCACAAGACATAGCATAATAGGAGTTAAGTATTTAAGTTAAGATTCCACAGATTTAGAACTTCATTTGAATGGGAGAAAACAAATTATATCATGAAGTAGTTGATATAATTGATTCCATAAAGAGGGCATTAAACACATTGATTTGGAAAGCACTGAGTTTTCCTTCGCAGTTGTTTTTTATGCTAATAATAGTAGAAAATTTTCCATATACCTTAACTGCTTTCAAATTTATTTCTAGAATACTGACACACACAAAAAAACACCTTACTTTTGAGTGATGGAGAAGTCCTTCAAAATATCATGCTAAAGGGAAATAATATTTTTTCTTGGCACTTAATTCCAAGTAAATGCTTAGCTTAGCTTATGATACACATGTGGTGTTTCTCAAGGACTTTGACACTGTAGTAGTTGTCATGCATTTTCTCACACAGACATTGCACTCTATATTTCATATAAAATTCTATTCTTAGCCATATATAAATTGCTACTTCGCTATTTCACAATTTTGTTATATACAATTACTCAATTTTGGTTTCACCAAAATACATATTATTTGCCATTTTGTTGAAATATGCCCTGCAAGATAAAATATGCTTGCTGTTAATAAGTATCTGACAGATTAAAACAATTTAAAAAATCAATATGGTGGCCTAATTCCCTGGTCTGTTATTTAAATATCTTTTCACCTGATTAACCATTCTACATCTACAGACCTATGGAAAGAATTCCTAATTTTATTCCATCTTCATTTGCAATAGGGACATAAATGTCTGTTGATCTTTTCAAATTGTGTTTAAGAATTTAGGGATTTTGTCAGAATCATTTCAGCCAACCTGGTTAGTCCATTTATACCATAGCCCCAGGTTTCCTATATCCACATATGTCATTCAGACTTACTAAGGCATGGAAAGCATCTCACAAAAGAAAAACTATTACGTTATTTAAACAGTGTCGTATGCACGAAATAAACAATATGCTGTTCTTGGTTCACCAAGCAAACACTTTGCCCTCTCTGGGTCCCCAGTGAACTGCTACTCATTAAACCCAGATACATTTGGACATTAGACCCCCTCTCTAACAAGGAAAGGGGTCACCCCAAGGAGGAATGCAGGCCTGCCAGTCAGAGTCATCTCCCATCGGAAACCTGCTTTAATGAGCATTTTCTTGCCTCTCAGGGCAATCCTCACACTCTCACTATGCTCTCAGGAAGAACACCTGGGATTCTTCAGCCTTGCCATGTGTGGAGAACAGCCCAAAAATAGGCCTGCTAAGACTTCCAAGATGGATTGTTAGACTTTGTGAGTCACCTTTGAAACCTAAAGCTCTGTGCTTTGTGATTTTTGTTTGCATCATTAGGATGAGGAATTTCAGCAAACCTAACCACAATTACTTGTGACTAATCTTAGCAGATATAAAAGCAAGCGTTTTCTCTTTCAAACCCATATACATATACAAAAGGCAAATAAAACATTGAATTGGATAACCCATTCCCAGCTACTCTTCAATAAAATACTCATAAAACAAAAACTTTACAGTATAAATGTGGTATTCTACTAAAAATGCAAAATATATTTCCCAATTTGGTGCAGCTTTGTAAATATACATTAACATTCAGTGTGAGTAAAGAATCATTAAATTTTGTGCATTAAACATTTCACTTTGTGTCTTCCTAACAGAGAGATAGGTCATGTCTGGAAGGATTCATGGGTAGGCTGGGATTCTCATGAGACTAAAGCATAAACCAAACTGGACCCCGCAGAATACATAGAACGAGATTTATCATGCAAGAGCTATGCTTTGCCAGAGTGAACCCCTGTGCCCATATTCTGTGTCCTGTCCCATGTTTTACGATTAAGGAGACACATCAATGTTAGAAGGCTGTGTGTTGCTAGTATGCTCTCATAACAAGGTATGAGCCAGAACCTGGAAATAACCTGGAAACAGAAAAAGGATGATCTAATACAACGTCCTGATAAATATGGATTCATTGATTGAGTTAGAAAGGAAGAGCACAGAAAGAAAAGACCTGAAATGGTGGCATTGGTACCATAGAGTATCTATTCCAGAGCCAGAGGAAACCAAAAAAAAAAACATGCCTGAATAAGCTATCACCTCTCAGTTACTTATGGCATAGGGAGAAAGGGAGAATATGGTTAAAGAAAATGCAGATAAAAATTGAAACGCTAATTTCACCTGGTAGTTTCAATTTGCCTTAACCATCTAAGTACATTTTTCAAAGCTTAAAGTGATTTTGTCAGGTTCATGGAATTGCAATCTTTGATGCCTCACATTCATGTCCAGATGATAAATGATGACCTACATTTCCAACACCCCGTTAGCCAATGTTCTTAAATCACTTGAGCAATATTAGCCCTCACAAACTTTAAGAATACCAAGTATTATTACCCTCCTTAGTTTGTAGAGGAGAGAAAAATAGAGATTTATATACATAAGTGAAATCAGTTGTCCAAGAATATACTGTGTATATTAGGGCTAACTTAAAACATATATCCCCTGATTCTGCTCAGATACGTGATATTACACCCATCTTACTTTCTACCCAAAGTTACTGGTTCCTAGACTAGGAAGTGCTATAATTTTAGAAACTTCTAAAGGAATGCAAATTCTTTTTGGCCAAATATGACTCACAATACAAACACAGGAACAATTGTTTACTTCTGTAAATTCTAAGATAGTGCAGAAATGTAATTACCTTAGGGCCAGACTAGAATAACAGTAAAATAAAAACTGGAAGAGAAGATGTTTTTATAGAAATTAAGTTATGGGAGAGTAAGATATATATCCAGAAAGCAGGTTTCTGCCTTTCAGAGGAGAATATTTTCTTTTTTTTGTCTTTTTTTTTTATTATTATACTTTAAGTTCTAGGGTACATGTGCATAACGTGCAGGTTTGTTACATATGTATACTTGTGCCATGTTGGTGTGCTGCACCCATCAACTCGTCAGCACCCATCAATCCGTCATTTATATCAGGTATAACTCCCAATGCAATCCCTCCCCCCTCCCCCCTCCCCATGATAGGCCCCGGTGTGTGATGTTCCCTTTCCCGAGTCCAAGTGATCTCATTGTTCAGTTCCCACCTATGAGTGAGAACATGCGGTGTTTGGTTTTCTGTTCTTGTGATAGTTTGCTAAGAATGATGGTTTCCAGCTGCATCCATGTCCCTACAAAGGATGCAAACTCATCGTTTTTTATGGCTGCATAGTATTCCATGGTGTATATGTGCCACATTTTCTGAATCCAGTCTGTCACAGATGGACATTTGGGTTGATTCCAAGTCTTTGCTATTGTGAATAGTGCTGCAATAAACATATGTGTGCATGTGTCTTTATAGCAGCATGATTTATAATCCTTTGGGTATATAAACCCAGTAGTGGGATGGCTGGGTCATATGGTACATCTAGTTCTAGATCCTTGAGGAATTGCCATACTGTTTTCCATAATGGTTGAACTAGTTTACAATCCCAACAGTGTAAAAGTGTTCCTATTTCTCCACATCCTCTCTAGCACCTGTTGTTTCCTGACTTTTTAATGATTGCCATTCTAACTGGTGTGAGATGGTATCTCATTGTGGTTTTGATTTGCATTTCTCTGATGGCGAGTGATGATGAGCATTTTTTCATGTGTCTGTTGGCTGTATGAATGTCTTCTTTTGAGAAATATCTGTTCATATCCTTTGCCCACTTTTTGATGGGGTTGTTTGTTTTTTTCTTGTAAATTTGTTTGAGTTCTTTGTAGATTCTGGATATTAGCCCTTTGTCAGATGAGTAGATTGCAAAAATTTTCTCCCATTCTGTAGGTTGCCTATTCACTCTGATGGTAGTTTCTTTTGCTGTGCAGAAGCTGTTTAGTTTAATTAGATCCTTTTGGTGTTGAATATTTTCTTAAAGTTTGTGAAAGGGTGCAAGGGGCAAGGGTTGGATTGGTTCTCAGATCACTGAGGGGATTGGCAGGAGACTAGAGTATGGAACCACTGGGGTGCTGGAGCTCATCCACATGGGCTTGGGAGAGCCAGTTATTATACTGGGATTACAGGTGTGAGCCAGGGTGCCCGACCTAAAATTGTGTTTTTTACAAAGTAATAAATGCTCAAAATTTATCACTCCCTAATTATTTAACTACTTTTTTTTTACTATTATCTGTGCCATTGTGGTTATTTATGTCTGTTTTTATTAATGGTAGGAATGCTAAAAATGGCATGCAACTATGCAGTTCTTTCTAACTCTACTTTTGGTAACTTCATATTGAAACTTACATTTGATAATGGTGGGAGTATTTACATGAGGGAAATTGGCAAGCAGCACAGCTTGATTTATTGTTTTGTTGATTATCTAAATCAGGATTCAGTAAATGAGGGCATGCTTGCTATCTGTTGTTGTAAGTAGTTTCCCTGGAATACAGCCACGTCCATTTACTTATGTACTGTTTGTGACTAGTTTTATGCTACCATGGCAGAGTAGTTTTGACAGAGATGTTAGACCCAGAAAGCCTAAAATAGTCACTGTTTAACCCATTATAGAAAACATTTCCATACCCTTCATCTAGACTTTAAAAAGTGATGAGTAAAGTGTTAAAAATGCAAATTAAACTTAAAAGCATGTTTTATTAGTAGCTATTACATTGTGAAGAGCACACAAAACTGAGGAAATACTTTTTTTCAATATTGGAAAACTGTTATCTGATTCAGTAATCACTCACAGTATTGACTATCATGTTTGAACTTAAGTATGCTGAACCAAAAAAGGATTTTAATTTAATGAATATAATCTGTATGAGGGTGGAAGATAGATTAATAACAGATCACATGTCAGACTTAGTGACAAAAATAAAAAGATTAGCCAGGCATGATGGTGCATGCCTGTAGTCCCAGCTACTCGTGGGAGGGGGGAGGTTGTGGGGGGAGATAGAAGGATCGCTTGATTCCAGGAGGTGGAGGCTGCAGTGAGCCATGATTGTGCCACTGTACTCCAGCCTGGGTGACAGAATGAGACCCTATCTCAAAACAAAAACAAAAAAACAGTCAGAAAATAGGGGTTTCCAAGGATATGAGGACATGGAAAAGTTGGAACTCTTGTGCACTGTTGGTGGGAATGGGAAATGGTGTAGCTACTATGGAAAGCAGTGTGGTAATTCCATAATTTCAAAAAACTTAAAAATATAACTACTGTATGATCCAGCAATCCCTCTTTTGGGTAAATATCCAAAGGATTGAAAACAGAGTCTTGAGGAGATATTTGTGCACCCATGTTCATACCAGCATTATTCATGATAGCCAAGAGGTAGAAGCAAACCAAGTATCTTTCAACAGATGAATGGATAAACAAATGTGGTATTTACACATCATGGAATATTATCTAGCCTTAAAAAGGAAGGAAGTCTTGTGACATGCTACAACTTGGATGATCTTGAGGACATTATGCTAAGTGAAACAAGCCAGTCACAAAAGGACAAATACTCTTTTTCACTTATATGAAGTGTCTAGAGTAGTCAGATTCATAGAAACAGAAAGTAAAGTGATGATAGCCAGGGGCTGAGGGGAGAAGAGAGTAAATTGTCATTTAATGGGTGTAGAGTTTAGTTTTGTAAGATGAAAGATTCTACAGATTGGGTACACAGCAGTGTGAATACACTTAATACTACTACTGAACTATACATTTAAGAGGTGTTAAGATGGCAGGTTTTATGTCTTTTTTTTTTTTTTTTTTTTTTTGAGTCAGAGTGTCACTCTGTCACCCAGGCTGGAGTGCAGTAGTACAATCTTGGCTCATTGCAACCTCTACCTCCCGGGTTCAAGCGATTCTCCTGTCTCAGCCTCCTGGGTAGCTGGAATTACAGGCGCACGCCTGGCTAATTTTTGTATTTTTAGTAGAGATGGGGTTTCACCATGTTGTTCAACCTGGTCTCAAACCCCTGACCTCGTGACTGCCTGCCTTGTCCTCCCAATGTGCTGGGATTACAGGAGTGAGCCACCAGGCCTGGCTGGTCATAGATTTTAATAGCAGAAAATCTTACAGACTACTCAATCTGGCTCTCATTTAACAGATGAGGAAACTAACACTTGAGTCTAACTAAGCAAGTTGCCCAGAGTGGTCCAGATAGTTAAGTGGAGGAGTCAGAAGTAGAACCTGGGAACCCGAACCCATGCCACCTGGGATCCTTCCACCAGAGTGGATCTCAGTTCCTGGATGAAAGCCCAATCCTGACAGTGGTGTGCTGGTAAATATTAACAACCAGCTCTTTGTTGGGAATATGTGTGTATGTAATGTGTATATATATTATATATAGAATATACTATATTATATATGTTACATATGTAAGTTTATTCTAAACTTTACTAATATAAAGGATATGTAGCACACAGCTTACTAATGATAATAAATATACAATATACTTTATTATAAATTCCAGCTGATTCTCACAGAATGCTTTAGTTGATTTTTGCTTAATTCCTATATCCATAGCCAATCTATGATTGCAATTAACTATAATTTGACAAACAGAGTTTGTAAAATCCGTGAAATTAGGGGCTGTTTTTTGTCTTTGCATTTACATAAGCACTTAGCATAGTTCTTTGCACACTCAATATCTGTCAAATTAAGTTGAATAGAATTTTTCTCTAAATGTTGGTGGATTCTTAAATATAATAATAGCTAATATTTCCTATCTTACTATGTACCAGCTGCTTCATCTGATGTAATTCTTTTAATTCTATGTAGTAGGTACAGTTATTGATTCCACTTATTCAAAGTAATTGAGATTTTCTGAGATGTCATAGCTAATAAACGGCAAACTGAGATTCCAACTTGGATCTATCTCACTTCACAGAAACCCTCTTAACCACTATGCTACACTACTTTTTATCCAGAATTAAGGTCTTCCCTGAAATGCTAATCATGGAGAAGCCTTCTGCAATGCCAGACAGTGAAATGACGGATAATTCTTTACATCTATTCATTGCAACTCTAGAGATGCTATTATCTGTGTCTCAAATTTAGTTTACAGCAGGATCATCTGCAGTTCTGAAATGCATATTCCTGGGCCCTGTCCCCAGACCTATTCAGTCAGAATCTCTAGGGGTAGTGCCACAAAGCCACATTTTTATTTTGATTTGTTTTGTTTTGTTTTGTTTTTATTTTTTGAGACGGAGTCTCACTCTGTTGCCCAGGCTGGAGTGCAGTGGCGTGATCTCGGCTCACTGCAACCTCCATCTCCCAGGTTCAAGCAATTCTCCTGCCTCAGCCTTCCAGGTACCTGGGATTACAGGTGTATACCACCACACCTGGCTAATTTTTCTGTATTTTTAGTAGAGATGGGATTTCACCATGTTGGCCATGCTGGCCAACAACTGACTCCTGAGGTGATCCATTCAACTCGGCCTCCCAAAGTGCTGGGATTACAGGTGTGAGCCACCACACCTGGCCAAGAAGCTACATTTTTATCTGAACTATGATTTTGATGTGGAAAACGCTAGACCACATTTAAGAGAAGTACCAGCCAAGAGCAGGGACTTTCAAACACTTCAAACCACAACCTAGAGTTAAGAAAACATTTTGTATTGTGACCCACCGTTCATATACCTATGCCCACAAAAATGTGAACTTTCTGATATTTTCCAACTCTGTTCCATTCCATCGTACTTTTTAAAACTAATGGTCAAATTTCATAAATTGATTTTATTCCCCACTAGTGGGTCACAATTTGCAGTTTATAAAATACTGACTTAGAAAGGTTATATTTGTACCACATGCCTTCTTTCTTCCTGATTTAAGAGTTTGCACATTAGCGACACAGAAAGTCAGCTGTCATTCCTGTATACCTCAGTTAGCTCACCTGATTATTCTAGGCAAGGCTGGATTTACTCCTTATCTTCTCTTCCCAGAAGGAAAAGGATGAAGTTTTTTCCCTTGAAAGGGTGTTTGAAAGTGTCATTTAACTAGTGATTTCCATTAGTCCCACCACTCCACCGATAAGAGTTATGGCAGCTCTGTGTCCCATTAGTGAGCTCTTTCCCCTTCAGCTCTGTGGGACAGGCTGCAGGGCCCAAATCTGAATGAGCATCTCCTACCTGGCACAGCACAAAATTTATTTAGCATTTGGCCTAGGGTTTGTCCCACTGTTCCAGAGTTTGCTACCATTACTGCTGTAGGTATGAATCATTTTTCAAGTGTAAGCTTGTGACTTCTTTTTTCCTGCTGAAATTATTGATCAAGGGGATTTCTGAATGATTTTGTGTTGGATTTAGCTAAAAAGAGTTTTATTTTCCTCCTGCTGCTGAAATAATCTCACATACCGTCATCTTAGCAAGTCCTTTAGATTTCATTTGGGAATTAAGATATGAAAGCTCTTTCCAGGGTTATTTTTATGGGATGAGTATGTAAGCTGAAAATAGGAAATATAGTTTGGTTATGGGGAGCTACATTTGGAATGATCAAGGACAAATTCCTAATTTATTTTATGTTAGCAAGAGAAGGCCATCTTTGTTTTTCTTCCTTTCCTCTCCTTTTATTCTTCTTTTTTTTTTTTTCCATTTATTCAGCTACCTATTTGACACACATTTATCGGAGCCTACAGTGTACCAGGCACTGGTGTAAAAATGCAATGCCAACATGTCCTGATACTCAGGAGACTACAATCTAATGGTGAGGGAGACTCTAGTTAATCAATAATTATAATGTTTTAATGAAAGAGGTATCTGAGTCAGGGCAGTCAGGTAAAGCTGTTTCAAGGGGGTGACACTGAGCTAAATTTCAAAGGGTGAGTACAAATGTGAAGAAGCCAAAGAGGGAGGTAATAGAGAATTTGTCTCAGTTTGGGTTTCCCTGAATGCAGAGCCTGCAGTAAGGACTTAGAGGCAGGTAATTAATTTACAGCGTGAGCCCCAGAAGCTGGAGTGAGAGAGTGTGAGACAGAGAAAGAAAGACAAAGTCAAAGTAGATTGAGCTTATTGCCAACTATGGACCACTGGGACTTGATTCCACTGGGGACGTTGGGAGGAATGTAGGTACTGTAGAATTATCTCTCCTCCCAAGGACAAGTGGAGGGGAGGTCTGTTTGTTGTCTCCTATCTTTATTGGGATACAGGATGTGTGTGTGTGAAGGCTGGGGTGGTGTGTAAAGAACTGACTGTCTGGTTCTCCTCTTTCTTTGTGGCCAGTGACAAATGGGGTGCAGTTGAGGGAGTTTTTAAAATCGTGTATTATTTTCTAAATGTTCTTCATTTAATGTGAGAGTTGAGGCTTACTTAAATTTTCCTCAGTCCAGCTCATGATTCCTTGCAATTTGAATAGATTATTTCCACAGTCTGATCTCAATGTTAAGTGTTGTGAGTGCTCATTTGTTTCCATGTTCTGTGTTTTAGTGAAAAGTTAATAGTGTCAACAAGGACCGTTCTCTTTATGGCATTTGGAACCTCTTTATAATATAAGTTTACCATCCATACTTACTCATATGGAAAGAAGTATAATATCATCTTAAATAGGAACATTTGTGGAAATCAACTTTTGCTTGATAAAAACCTTTATAGAACTGCTTCTTGGGTTTTGTTATTCCTCATTTTTATGAGTGCAAGAAACTAATCAGAAGAATTATATTAATTTATTCATGATCAGTAAGCAATAGAGACCATACCCAGTCTCATAATTATAATGATAAAAAGAACACTATGCACTAATACAAGAAAAAATGTGGATAGAAAAATGATTTAATAATTTAAAAGCAAAATATAAAATTTAGGAATACAATTTATCAATAAAATATTATTTTCTCATAATATACTCTCAAATCATATAATCAAGTTAGAATAGCTTTCCTCATAGTAATTTGTAATAGAGACTATTCTCTTGCATAAGTAAAATGAACTTTAGTATAAGAGAGATAAAATCATTGCTGGAAATATTAATCAAATGTTAACCTGCTTTTTATTCTTCATATTTTCCAGATTCTGTTTTTGAAATGACTTATAGTACTTCCTCTAAACATTATAATTCATGATTCTTTATTATTTTAAATTTGGCATGCTGAGATTACTTTTTTAGCAGATTCAACCTTTTGTTAACTTCAAGATGAAAAAGGGCTTAGTTGTAAACAGCTACTTCAAAGTAGAGGTTTATGAGATTTAAGAGCTTTCTTAACAGCACTAACAAGAAAGAATACTACAAATAATGACTAGAATGTATTTTATAGTCCACATTTAGTTCTTTTTTTCCCTTGGAACTTTGGAGTAAACAACCCGTTCTTTGTGGGTAACATGGTCTTAAATAATTAAAAAGTATTTTTAGGGTAAAAACGTTTTACTTCATTTGAGAATTTATATCTTATGGAATTAGGTTTTAAGGCTGTGGGTGCTCAGATACAATTATTTATCAATAAGGCACCTTATAAATGCACATTATGACACCATAAAGATAGACATGCAAGTATTGTCATGTCCGCTCTAAAAGTAGAGCTAGTGAATTACAGATTATAATTAGAATGAGGGACTAAATGAAATTTGGGCCATGTGCAGGGCTTCTTGAAATACATGGCTGCCAAATGCTTATGGTCACATTTTAAATATTTACTTAAATCCAAGGGGCCAATCACTTTTTATACCCAGTCTTCAGGACCACCTGTCCCAAGCTACAGTCAGCATGCTATTAACTACTGTTGTTTCCATGATCACTAATAGCATCTATTTCTCTTATTGTACAGTATTTCAACATGATTATAGGAACATTAGAATTTTAAACTTGGAAAGAACTTCTAAAATTATATGTATGGAGTGCTTTTCCATTTCAAAATCAGTTAGGTATATGGAACACTCACATAAATGTTTAGTAACTGGTTCTCTAGGGGAAAAAAAAGCTCTGATTTAAAACTTTTGACAATCTTTGTGGTGTAAATATTCCCACCATTTCAGGCTTCCAACATTACTTCACGGAATGTGGCATTGTTTTTGTAGTATTTCTACCACACAGATATGTGTAAATAAACTTGACAAGTCTAGATAATAGAAATACGTAGTAAAATAATTAGGAAGTAATGAATTTTGAATATTTGTAGCAATCGTTTTTAATGTAATTTGCTTAATTGTAGGTTTATATAATTTAATTTTTATTGTTGGCTGTGTTTTGAAAAAGGCTTGCCAAGTTCCTAAAATTTAACAGTCGGTTCCCATGAGCTGGTACAAGCCAGCTTCAGTAAGCTACTGGGCTGTAGAGATATTATAGCAGATATACAGATGAGGAAACTGGAGCTCAAAAGGAAGAAAGGAAATTAACATGTACTGACCACTTATTTGAAGCCATGCAGGACATTGTACAAATGTCATAACTCATATAAGCCTCAAAAAACTTTGTGAAATAAGAAGTATTATTCCAGTTTTACAGATGTAAAAACAGAATTTTCCAAGAGTCATAGCGCTATTAAGTGACAAATCAAAATTAGAACCCAGATTCCTGGCTCACAGGATTCTTGCTTTTGTTTGCTCTAATATATCTTGCCCTCTAATTTCCATATAAGTCACGTTAGAACACCAGAGATGATCATGTCACACATGGCGAGATACAGCAATGGGCCCTGTGCCTTTTAAGACACTATTTTTTAGTTGTGAATATGGCTATGGATTTTTAAAATTACAATATCTAAACGGTGGGTAATTATAACTGTGTTACTCTGATTTCAGAGGTAAACTGGCTTTAGATTTTTAGTAATTAGGAAGCTTAGCTAAAAATAAGCATGAACAGGAAAAATAGAAGTATATATACATATGTATACTACATATTACTGTTATCTAGGCTTTTCAAGTAGGATTGATATTGTCAGCATTCTCAATGTAGTATAGAAGTTATCATATTGCCGGGCACGGTGGCTCAAGCCTGTAAGCCCAGCACTTTGGGAGGCCGAGACGGGTGGATCACGAGGTCAGGAGATTGAGACCATCCTGGCTAACCCGGTGAAACCCCGTCTCTACTAAAAAATACAAAAAACTAGCTGGGCGTGGTGGCGGGCGCCTGTAGTCCCAGCTACTTGGGAGGCTGAGGCAGGAGAATGGCGTGAACCCGGGAGGCGGAGCTTACAGTGAGCTGAGATCCGGCCACTGCACTCCAGCCTGGGCGACAGAGCGAGACTCTGTCTCAAAAAAAAAAAAAAAAGAAGTTATCATATTGAGTAGTAAAATACAGTGATGGGTGAAGAACATAAAACTACAAAGATTACAAATGATTTTCAAGAACTCAATACTGTTAGGACCAATGGCTCAATACAGAGATGAGACAGAAGAGAGAGATGTTCAATAAACAGTGTCTAAGGTGAATCTTTTATTCATAATGAATAACTTGCTACTTTTGTTTTAATATGATGCTTTTAGTCAGATATCAGCAACAAATAGAAATCAACATAGAACAAGCTAATCTCCATCATGAAGTTCTTTGCAATCACTTTGAAGATTAATATAATGTGATATTATTATACACTATTATACAAAAAAGACCAGTGCAAATGTTGTAAGAGAAAAAGATATTAAATTAAATATCCACAAAAGATTTTAATTATAATTAAGGCACCTTGTAAGGAGAATAAAAATGGATTTAAAAGTGAAAGATCTGTCTTTTTGAAAGTCTCATTTTAAGTATATTGTTAATTCAAGTTAATTTTTAAAAATGTTTTTCAAGCCGTATAAGGTTTGTGAGAAATTTCTGTTCAAATATTATGGTATTCACAAGTAAATATTAGAGATTATATATATATATGTGTGTATATATATATTTAAAACAGGTACTGTGCATCTTTCTTAGTATGATTAAAATAAAAGAGTTCAGAACTATTCGGTCCAGAACCAAATCTTGTCTCTTTGTTTGGTCAATAGGAACTGCACTCATTTCAAGACTGAAAAGTACTTTAAATTTGGAATGTTGGAGGTACCTTGGTAATGTAAATTTTTGCATTTCTTTTATGCTCTCCTGTCTTCTAAGTGTTTTAACTTCCATCAGTGAAATTTCTTCCTTCCAAATTATATCACCAAAAATGACATTTGGAACAAACATCAAATTTAAACAGATTTCCTTACTTCTTGTCCATGCTCTTCTTGGAAACCACAGAGAGAATGGCCTTTGGGTGATTCACTAGTTGTTTCTAAATGGGAAGCTCCCTGCTTTTCCCCAAGGCACTGGCAGCTCTTTCACACATTGCCACTAGCAATGAACAGTCTCAGAAGTTCTCGAAAGATGGTTTTGTCACTTGTCTTACCTCTCTTCCTGCTGACTTGAAGCCTGACAAACAGTGATAAGTGAGAGTGACAAATGGCCATTACTTACTCTCCTAGAGATCTCCCATAAGGAAAAAGCCTGAATGTGGAGCTGGACATGCCTCCATTACACTCCCAACTTGAAGAAAACAGAACCCAATACAACTAAAATTGTCTAATTAAATTATTTGCAAGTAAGTTAGTAAAGGAAGGCACTCATACCCAAAAGAATGTGAAAACAAGAACATAGAATTAGAGTTTACCACATCAACTTATCTTAATGTGTTTCTAGTATCTTTATGCAGGCATTTTTGTTTCAGTAATAATTTATGCTAATAGTATCTAATATGTAAACAACTTAGTTTATTGTTCTAACAGTGCTTCTAATTGTTCTATATTGTGGAATTATTATAAGGCAGACTCATTGCATATCTTATCCAAGGACAGTTATTATTGGAAGTGCAAGAAAACCTAATTAAAACACTTTAATAATTCAACACAGTTGTCCATTACCAATCTGTGACACTGCGTGGATTAGACGTATATTGCATGCTTTACACAGTAGTGTCCCCTTATCTACTGGGAATACATTCCAAGACCCCCAGTGGATGCCTGAAACCTCAGATAGTACCAAACCCTATATATAATATGTTTTTTTCATATATATACATACCTATGATAATGTTTATTAATTAGGCACCATAATAGAGTAACAGCAATAACTAGAACAATTATTACAAAATGCCAGCATCACTACTCTTGCATGTTTGTGCCATTATTAAGTAAAATAAAGGTAACTCGAACACAAGCATGTAAGCACTACCATACCACAACAGTGGATCTGATAACTGATGTGGCTATTAAGTGACTAATGGACAGGTAGTGTATACAATGTAAATACACTGAAAAAAAGGCTGATTCACAGGATGGAGCAAGACGGCACAAGATTTCATCAGGCTGCTCAGAATAAGATGCAATTTAAAACTTACGAATTGTTTATTTTTGGAATTTTCCATTCAATATTTTCAGGCCAAGGTTGACCATGGGTAACTGAGCAGAAAATGAAACTGAAGATAAGAAGGGACTACTGTACTGTTGCACCTCAGTGTTAACCATTACTTCTCTTTTTGCTACAAGATTCAGAAATCTAGGCCAGGATAGTCAAGATCTGAGTTATTGTCTGGTGATTCAGCCAAAAATCATCAAAGAAGTTTCCTCCCAAATTCCTTGCCTTGCTTCATTATCTGTCCTCTGCGTTATTCTTAACACTATTAAAAAAATAATAGAGACCAGGAGAAAATTTATCTCTCTCTTGCTAACTGTGTCTCATATATTTGTCTGAGTGTATAAACATTATAATTATAGACACTTCCAAAGAACATAGAGATAAAAGGAGACATCTAAATCAATGTCCAGAATGCCAGAACTATTATTACTTAATATGAGACAGAGAAGCAGGTTATAGTTTTGAATATTTGTCTTAGGATTAGGAAAATGGAGAAGAAACCTCTTGCGTTTGGCGTATAAGAAGAGACAGCAGCAAATTGTTTTGTGAAAGAGACATAAATGAGAGTATAGGGAAAGGCTGATAGCAGGACCTGGAATCATACTACACTGGGTTCAAGTCCCTGCTCCACCTTTTTCTAGTGTGTCTTTATCACCTTGGGTGAGCTACTTAACTCTCTATGTCTTAGTTTCCTCATCTTTAAATGACGTGGCTCCACCATTGTGTATCATACGGAATACCTGCATTGTCCTAAAAATCCTCTGAGTTCTGCCTGTAGATTCCTTCTCCCAACCACTGACAACCACTTATCATTTGACTATTTTTACTTTAGATTTAAGATGATTTATACATCATTTGTTTGGATTTTTAAAAGATTTTGACTTGTTTCTTTTTGCTTCAGGAAAAATCAGCATAATAACAGTCTTAGTTTATTTTGATTTGTTGTAGCAGAATACCTGATACTGGGTAATTCATAAAGAAAAAAGATTTCTTTAGTTCACAGTTCTGCAGGCTGAGAAGTTCAAGAGCATGGCCCTGACATCTGGTGAGGGCTTTCTACATGCGTCGCAACATGGTGAAGGTCACAGGGGAAACCAACGCATTTGAAGAGACAAAACCCAAGGGGCATCCCGGCTTTTCTAACAGCCTAGTCTTACAGGAACTAATCCGGTCCCATGAGACCTAATCCAGTCTTGCCAGAACAAGAACTCACTCACTGCTGCAAGAATGGCACCAAGCCATTTATGAGACCAAGACTAAAACAACCTCCCCCTATGCCCCACCTCCCGACACTACCACTTTGGGGATCAAATTTCAACATGAGTTTTGATGGGAACAAACACAGTATATCTAAACCACAGCAATAACAATAGTGACAGCACACCTAACATTTACTGAGTGATTGCAATATGCCAGGGACTTTCCTGAGAACTTTACATATATTGACACATTTCATTGTCAGAGCAATTATGCAACTAGACACTAAAGTTAGCTCCATATTATAGATGAAGATGTAGAGAGAAATTTGATGACTTAGTCAAGTTCACACAACAAGCAAGTGCTAAAGCCAAGTTTTGAACCCATGCAGTCTGCCTTCAACCATCATTATCTGATGAAATCAAAGCTTTTAAGCTTCATAAATCATATATGAATTATTTACATAGTATAGAGCTAGCATTCCAGTTCAGTGAATGATTATTCAAGTATTACTTTAAAAACAATTTTCCCTTGAGGAAGTATAGTCACAAATAACAATGTTCCTGAGAATTCAGAAAAAAAAAAAGTATGTTCTTTGGTTCTTGTGTCAGTCATGGAGACAGAAGTCCCTCTAGGTATTTTAAACAGAAGTTACTTAATACAGCAAATTGGTTACAAAATGTTGGAAAGGCTGGAGATGCAAAAAAGAAGGTGGTGCAGTTACCCAGGGATTGATGACAATATGAAGTCACTACCACATAAGCCTGAGAGTAAAGGGGAGAATGCTGTTACTCAGAGCCCACACTCACTGTAACTAGGGTTACTGGAGTATCCACCCATGCTGCGGGGCATTTGGGACCACAGCAGCTACTACCTTGCAGAAAGCTAGGAGTCAAGAAACTCATAGTTACCTGCGCCCACCACAGCTGTTTTTGGAGCCAGATCCAAGGCTGCCAGAGTTTGCACTGCTTCCGTCACCTCTGAAACCATGCTTCTAGAGCAAGAAGCCTGGACCTCACATATACCTACTGCTGTTGTTACTGCCTAGAACAAGGTCAGAAAGAGAGAAGGAAAATAAAAGTGGCTTATCCCTTTATGCCACCTTACATCTCCTGCCATTGCCTCCCATTGATAAGACTACTCTGCAGACACCTGACAAGGGAATCTGAGCAATAGAGGTAGCAGAACTCCAGCCCCCAGTAATGCAGAGAACATTGGAGCCAACAGGCAACTTTCTGTTATAGCACTTTGTTTGTTTTAGAAACAACATAAACCATTTAAAAATAAACATATTGATGAACTTACTACTCAATAATAAGAGAACAACCAGGGTTATTAGTTGCCAACCTAGGTCCCACCATATTTAAGCAGGAAAGTCAGTCATTAAAGGATATGCTGGATAATCCACAGAGATCACAGAGTCTGGGGAGTCGGGCTATGAGGGTACCCAGCCAGATAAAATGCCTGGACTATACCCCAGGGCTGCTTCAGCAAAAGCACCATTGCCACCTCTGGGCACAGACGCCATGCTGTGTATGGCTAACACTGGGCATCAACCACCAGAATCTCCACTCTCCATTCTCATCAAAAAATGGATTCTACACGACGCCTGCATCTTCACTTTGCTCTCTTTAGAATCAAAGTCTTGCACTATGTCTTTATCACATGCCTATCTGCAAGACAGGTGAGGCAAAACGAGTTTGTGGCATCTACCTTGGGAACGTGGTACTCATAATGTCATTCAATCCTGGGGATAAACCATTGTTTGCAAATTACCTCACATAGTGACCCTGTAGCCATTAACTTTTGTTTGATATACATGCTACACGCCAGCTACAATTATAATCGTTTTACAGATATTCATAGTGTTCTATGAGGTAGCTACTGTTATCATTTCTGTTTTGCAAATGAGGAAGCAGAGCACAATGGGATCTTTTTAATGAGCTCATGGTCCCGTAGCTACAAACTGCCAGACCCAGGATCTGAACTTAGGTTTCCTGGCTTCTAAGTTAGCTCTTAGCCACTCACCTGTACTGTACATGATAAATGTTCAGTAAACAGTAGCTACTTCTGTTCATCTTTTTTTTTTTTTCCTGGTACTTGTGACATAAAGAGGGGAGAGGTCAGAGGATGGTGGAGAGGTCCTCAGATGCCAGGTCATTAAGGAGCTTGGAATCATATTGAGGAGTAAGGATTTTATTCTAAGGGTGACCAGTTCCCCATCCAACAGTATATTCACAGCCCCTGAGCTGGAGCATTGGCAGTGGAAATCAGATCTGTGACCAAGTGACAGTTAAGAGTGCAAAGAGGGAGAGGAGAAGGGGACCAAATGTAGAATTCTTCTCGTTGTTGGTATTGTTTGGTTTTAAAACATTTTTTTTAACATGGGTAGAAAGAAGAGTCCAGGAAGCAGGCTCAAAAAGACTGGTCAGAGAGCTAAGAGGAGAAACAAAGGAGATTATTATTCTAGACTCCAGGAGATATCATTTGAAGAGGGTGAGAGTGGTCAGGAGCCTCAGCTACTGCAGGGAGGTCAAGGAAGAGAATGAGAAACTGATCTTTAAATTGAGAAACTTGGAGATTATTGAAATTATCTTAACAATGTAATTTCAATAGGATAGTTAAAGTAGATGCAAATTGCAAAAGACTGAGGGATTAACAGCAGAATGTGGAGTTAGAAAGCACAAACAACTTTTAAGGATGGGTGACTGAGAGGGGAAAGAGTAAGAACATATCAAGGGTAGCTTCCTTTTTATGGGAGAAACTTGAAAATGAAGCTGAAGGGAGGATCCAGTTGAGAGAAAATTGATGATGTAGGCAAGAGAAGAGATAATGACAACGGAGAGACCTTGAGTAACTGGGAGAAGAATAGATGGAGGGACCAGTCTTAGGTAGTAGTTTCTTTCTGCAGGACATGAGGAAAAAATGGCGTAGTTATAGACACATCTGTCTCTGTGGGGAAAGGAGTGTGAGAAAGTCCTCTCTGGAAAGACACCATTTTTTCCCCATGAAATATGAGAAATATCATCTGCAGAGGCAGAAGAGTTTCAGGATGGGGTATAGTGTCTAGGGAGAGTGATGGAGGTTAGGAACAGCCACTGAAGGGAATGGGAAAGACAGCTAACCAAAGGGTGGCCCAGTGGCCCAGGGAGCTCAGCTGAGGTGAGAGACAGTATATTTTTAGCATGATTTTCTGCATTAGTTTGCAAGAGTCTGGCCATAGGAGCATAGAGACTGGGCATAGGAGCATAGATCTGAAAAGGGTCCTCAATTAGCAGGGCTAGAGCAGAGGCATTGATTCTGAGAAGAAATGTGCTGAAATAATGTGCCATCAAGTCTAGGCTGTATCAGAAGAAACTTGGAGAGAGAGGTGGCCCAGGCTGGTGTAGGGGAATGGAGGATGACCTGTGATCACGGCACATTGGTAACTTTCATGAATTCAAAGAAAAAATATGTCAGGAGCAATGGAGTGAGATTTTTGGAAGGATAAGGACTGTGATCATAGCAGGATATTGAAGCTGTTTCAGGTGATGATTCCTTAGGGTAGGAACCTGGGAGTGGATCAAGGCAAAGGCTGCTGGAGAAAAACTCAGAGTTGAGAGGTTTCAAGAATATTTAGAGCTATAACTTAAGAAACAAAAATTACTTTTTAAATGAAATTTTTTACTTTAATCTAGAGTCAGGAGGGTTTTTTCCTTCCCACAACTCAGCTGAAATGATGATGTGATTACTTTAGTGAATATCTCAATTATCAACTTAGACCTGTTAGGTGTTCTTTAATAGCAATGTTGCTATGCAGAAATGTTCTTGATTGTCCTACATAAGGCAGGCTAACTCATAAAACAAATAAATCCAAAAATGTATCACGGCCTAACCATGAGAGAACAAATGGTATAGACTATGCTTCAGCCTAAGAACCAGGCAGATATTTGATTGAATCTATAAAAAAATTTTTTTAAACAGGATGGGATTAAATAAGATATGGATATATTATACTTGGCTGCTTTCCCTTTGCTTTTTTTTTTTTTTTTTTTTTTAAGTTTCGGTTACTGGCAAAGCATCGCCAAAAGATATCCATACTTAGAAATGCATGCAGGATCACTCAGTGATGTACTAAACACTTGTCAAAAGCAGAGATAAGGGATTTTGGCCAAGGACAGATAACAGAGGATGGATGGCCTAAAGAGAGGAGAGAAAAGAAGAGGACACGTACTGTCTGCCTGAAACAGGAGTGGCTGCTGACCCCAAGATCAACAGCACCAAAGTGGAACACATTGTCTTCCTCTTGGAACAAATGCCTCTGCCTTCCAACTTCTTTATTTCTGTCAGTGCCCGCACCCCACCCCCCCCAGCCCAGTCTTCTAGTTTGCTGGACATAGACACTGGAAGTCACTGTGTGTTTCTCACACTCTCCTAAGTCCTGCAGACATCTCATAAGTCCTCAGAAGCCTCTCGATTCATCCTTCATCACATCTCCAGCAGCCTGAAGAATGCTTTGTCAGGCTCATGACACTCTGCTGCTGGAGGAGCAGCAGTGGGCGGGGTTGTGGGGCCATTCTTCCTTAGCCATCCTACCTGGTGGGTGACTCTGGGTTTTCTTGCAGGTGGTTGGGATTGCCCTAGGAGTGCTTCTGTGGATTGGGTGATGAGACTCTAATCTTCCAAGACTCCGCACCCCTCCAACCCTGGGATAAGATTCTATTAAGTGCAGTGCAACTACATGCCATTTTTAAAAGGCAAAGCAGAAATATAGGGCTCTGCTTTATAGATTAAAAGCTTACAGGAACTGTATGGCATTGATTTTTAAAAACCACACACACATATGCACACACACAAATGTGCACATTTACACATGCAAACTTTTTTGAAAATTCTCATGTGTGAGTGTATTTAATTCTGCTTTATAGTGAAATCACACCACCAAAGAGGCACCCTTTAATTAGCAACATTCTTATACAGAGATATTAATGACTATGCTAGCTAGGGTAGGCTAATTGGTGAAACATAAACCCCCAAATATATAATGAAACAAAAAAAGAGGGCAATTTCTTACTCGTATAAGGTCTAAAATGGGTTTTTCTCATTGACAGCTGGCTCTCTTTTCAGCAGGAATTCATATCCTTTCATCTGTGGCTCTGTCATTTTCAACATTTGGCTTCAAAGGTCTGCTTCAAGCCAGTGAAAAGAAAACAAACATGAAGAATAGATTGCACATGCAAGACTTTTCCAGGCCTGGAAGTGGTACTTACGACTTTCACTCACATCCCAACAGCCAGAACTCAGTTATATGGGAAATGTAATCTAACTGTGTGTCCATGAAGAACAGGACATCTGGGAAGCAATTAGCAGTTTTTTCTACAGTGGTATAGCAACTGGGTCAGTGTGGAGAATTTACAGGGCATCAAGAAAGAACCACTCTTCTGTATCCAACATGGTGGTGGAGGTACACTAGAGACTCTTGGTAGAGGAATAGGTGAGACCTACAAGTGAACAGGAAGCCAGTGCTTACATTTAGGGGGAAGTATTTGAAATTCTAATAAAGTTTTTTCAATGTCTAAAATATACTGAAAGGAATTTTCTTAAATGAACACACTCTTCAATAATACAAAGTTGGCAAATTGGCAGGTTGAGATGTAGGCAGTAGCAATGTGAACTAGTTGGAAATAGGCAAGAAGCCCAGACTAGAAAAACAAAGCCCAGGCAAAAATCCAAGAATGCCAGGGCAATACCAGCATGAGAAATCAGATAAGTGAATAGAAACCAGGAAGCCATAGAACTTTTGGAGCAGAGTAAAATTAAAGTTACAGAACCTGGATGTGAGACCTGGTCCTACTGTTTACAAATGGACACAGGAGAACCCACTTAACTTTCTCTGAGTTTGTTTATTCATGTGTAGATTTGGGGTAGTCATATCTACCTCATAATAGCTGGAGAATCAAATGAGATAACGCAATGAAAACTCATGTACCCTGGCAAAAGGAGAAAAAGGGCTGATTTTAAGTGTTTCTGTTTTTATAAACTTAGGTTAAGGAGGGCACAGTGCTATTTAGGAAGAAGAGGATTTGAAACCTCTTTTTTTGACAGATAAATCCCTGGTCCTGAACTGGCAGAAAAGGTTGAGAAGAACTACCTTGTGTAAACTTTATCTTCATGGGAAAAACTTGCAGATTCAGTTTCCTTTATAAAAGCCCATTCTTGCTGCCTTCCTGCATGCCTTTCTCCCTCACTCCTTTCTCTCTGCTTTTGCTTCCTCTTTTTTCTTCTCTCCTTTATTTTTCCTCCGTTTTTTTCCTCCATCTAGTTTCTTTGTTAGGTGAGCCTGGACAGTGAGGAGAGTGTAACCAATTTCCTGTATAAGGATTCTAGACAGGAGCTTGCTAAGGTTGGGTTTTAAGGGTTCAATCAATAATAGAAACAAAAAGGATGTGCTGCTGGCAAATGTGTTATTTGATGTAACTCTTTAGGGGGAAAGCTGGCAATGTACACTCTTAAGTTGATCATTCTCTTTGACCTGCAAGAATTTTTCATGGTATCCAGCATAGGAAAATAATCAGAAAAAATAGAAGCCTTATGAATAAAGATGTTCGTCATAGTTTTACTCATAGCAATAAAAAGTTTGAAACAGGCTAAATGCTCAAAGGAAGACAAATGGTAAATTCAACTATGTTATATTAACACAATAAACTATGTAATTATGTTTTGAAGCACCTTGGTAAAATGGAGAGTATCATGATAAAATAGCAAATGAAATTAGCAGATTGCAAAATGATCACAACCAGGTCAAAGGTGCAGGGAGGAAAAACACAGAAGGAAATGAATCATAATGACATCAGTTGCTGTTCATGAGTGGATAAATACACTTTTTTCTTCTTTCTACTTTTCCATATTTTCTATATTTTATAATGTACCTATATTATTCTTATATTTGAAAACATAAAGTGAGTTCTAGTTTCTGCAAAAGTTGATACTAATTTTTCTCATCTTAGCCTTGTGCTGGTGTAACTAATAGCAAAACAAGTTCTCTTTGTGCACCATAATGTAAAGTCGACTTTTAGAAGTGAATACAAATATCTATATAGATATATCGGTACCAGATACATATACATGTATGAGTTTTAGCATTAGAAATTCCACACTCTTAAGTCAGAGTTTTGCTTTATAGGATTTAATTGGCAAGAAGGAAAGAAATATAAATTAGTGCAAAATTTTCAGTCTGTCATTACAGTAGCATAGATTCCATGGCCTGACTTAAAGCATTTGCATGTATCACAAGGATTCTGTTGGAATCAGAGTTGGAGTGAACTTTTCTCTAAGATGATTTGATGATTCTTTTTAACTCTGTCCTCTATATCCATGGAAGCTGTGCCTCCTTGTAAAAATATGGTGCTGGGGACTACAAGTAATGAAAATATTTAGATAATCACTTATAAGCATTGACAAACAATATCAAAGGCCGTTACCCCATAGACCTTCCTGAGAGTGGCTGGGTCCATTGCTATACACAATGGGAGATGAAAGAACTTAATATATGTAGCCATATTCAAAAGTCCGTCTAATTTGAAAAATGTTGATTTAGATCACTCGAAAGTTCCAAGGAAGACTTAAATGCATTGAGTAGTCACTGTGAGTTGAGAAAAAGTAAACAGATTATCAGGCAAACAGGTCATCAAAAGCTAGTGCAGAAATTCAAAAAGGACTCCTGACAATGTTCTGAAAGAGTCATGTGGTATTATACTGCTAAAAGGATAGGGAAAGATGGCTGAAGTAGAGCAAAATATTATTTTCTTTATTAAACAAAAATAAAATTGTATGAACCATAAAAGGGATATGGAGAGTTCTAATTTCAATATGTACAGCTTTATTTGGATTCATTGAAAGGTGTAGTACCTCCTACAACCAGGTAAAATTGCATTCAATGTTAAAATTACAGTACAGTAAACCATAAAATTTACCCGTGAGACTGGAAATGACAGATCTAGAATGAGTAGGGAAAATATGCCACAGCTGACAGAGAAAATATATGACTTGAATGTGAATTTCCTGCCTATGCAAAAGAAGGTTTACTCTGAGTCCAGGAAGCATCATGGTCTATTTATGATAATAGAAATTTGTAGGCATCTGGCTTCAGGTGAACCTTTCTGATATGTGGCATCCATATTAGTCCAGGCACAAAGCTGTATTTTATTTTCTTGCAGGGCTTTCATGATGAAATGGAAAATATTGATTTATGATCACCCCACCATAGGTCAATCCAAACACATGGATTTTGTGCTTTGTTTTATTTAAAGGGCCCGATCAGAGATTGCTGTTTTGCTTTATATTCAAAGCTTCAGGTCAGTGTTTCCCAATGTCAGTGTACGTTAGAATTCCTTGGAGCGTTTATTAAAAAGGCAAATTCAAGAGAAATTCAAAACTAATATTTCACAAAGAAAATCAGAATAGTGATTATGACTGGGAGGGACATGAAGAAACTTTCTGAAATATGTAAAATGCAATACTTTACTACATATGTTTTATTTCATAGTTATAACTTTTGACAAAAACGAATACAATTTTAAAATACAAACTGTTGGGCTAGGCTGTAGGGGAAAACGTGCCACAAGGATTGGGCCTGTTTTAATAAGGTTGGGCCTGTTGTTGACTGGAACAAACTTATCTACCAAACATCAGGCATGAATAACAGAAAAAGGGCGACAGGTTTTAACTTGCTTCTAATCTTTTTGAAAGCCCCCACTCAAGCCTATTTTTATAGCAAGCAAAATCTCTGCTGTTTTTTTTCTACAGTGATCTCAGAAACTGTTACCTTATGAAGGCATCCAAATTAGTCAAATCTTGAAGGTTTTGTCTTTGTACAGCCAATAGACCAATAATTGGGTTGAGTTACAGTTCTCAGAAGTGCATAGTTACTGTCCTCCAGAACTGGCTTTTTAAGATTTCCTCTTATCTCTTGTCCATTTACTTTTTTAAGGTCTGCTGCAAAACCGAAACAGCTCCTGTTCACATTCTAACTGAGAGAACAGTTCAGACTTAACCTCAGCAGAATGGAAGTATTTTCACACCAACTGTTACTTCACTCAGATCTCCCCATGTGGTTCACAGAACTCTTTGGTGGGCCCAGTCACTCCAGGATTTTATTTCTTGCAGACACGAGCTTATGTTCAGTCCCTGGAGGATATAGTTTGGGTAATTCTTGCTGGCAACACTCTCCTAAAGCCTGTCATGAATCTCATTGCCCCATCTGCGGAATACACTTCCAGAGGAAAGCCACTAAAGTACTGCAGATGACAAATGGGACATTCTAAGCTAAATAGAAAAAGTACCCATCACCTCCCTCCATTGCTGAGTTATACACAGTAGAAATCATGTACAATGTCAAATCTACCTTGATAAATTCCACTTGTTAACCCAGCAGAGCACCTCCAGCAATGAAAAGGGAAGGTAAAGGAGAAAAAGTGACCTCAGAACTTTTTTATGTCTCTCAGATATGAACTCTTTTGCCTTCAGACATTAAAGTTATTAATTTCTTCCCATCTTTAACTTGGTTTGGCTCCTAGTCCTAAAATGAAAAGATGTCATTTGAGGTTTTGTGCTGGTAGATTAAAAAAAAAAAAATCCCTCTGCACACATATTTTTGAGCAAACTACAACCAGACTTAGATGCCTACGAAATAGGATAGGCTGAATTGAGTCACAAAGTAATGAGTTTTCAGTTGTCTAGCCAAGCTCATGTTTGTCTCCTTATTTGCTTACTCCCTGCCAAAACAGAAACATCAGAGTAACAAGAAGATATCAGAAACTAGCATTGCTTTAAAAGGAGACACTATCTTTAGTTTGCTCATTTATTCAACATATATTTATGGGATGCCTACCATATGCCAGACATTGTTCCAGGCACTGAGGATACAACAGTCATCAAGAGACCTAAAAAAGTCCTGTTCTCCTACTATATGAAATGTTTTATGATTCATAATATGAAAATAATAGTAATGATGATGAGATGAGCAATATGATACACAATAGAATAAATATGTCTCTTTTTTTTTTTTTTTTAAGACAGAGTCTTGCTCTGTCACCCGGGTGACAGTGCAGCGGCAGGATCTTGGTTCACTACAAGCTCCACCCTGCTGGGTTCAAGCAGTTCTCCTGCCTCAGCCTCCCAAGTAGCTGGGATTACAAGTGCATGCCACCACGCCCAGCTAATTTTTTGTATTTTTAGTAGAGACAGGATTCACTATGTTGGCCAGGCTGGTTTCGAACTCCTGACCTCAAGTAATTCACCTCCTTGTCCTCCCAAAGTGCTGTGATTACAGGCATAAGCCACTGTGCCCGGCCAATTTTCTTTCTTTTTAAGACTGAAAAGTATTCCATTGATGTATATATCACATTTTGCTTGTCCATTTATCTGCCAACGGACACCTGGGTTGCTTCCACATTTTAACTTTTATGAATAATGCTGTTATGAACATGGAAGTACAAATCTATCTTCAAGAACCTGTTTTGAATTCTTTTGGTTATATATCCAGAAGTAGAATTGCTGGATCATATGGTAATTCTATTTTTAAGTTTTTGAGGAACCACTATATGATTTTCCACAGAGGCCATACCATTTTATATTCCCGCCAATAGTACACCAGTGTTCTAATTTTTCCACATCCTTGGCAGCACTTGTTATTTTCGGGGTTTTTTGATAGTCATCCTAATGGGTAGTAAGTGATATCTCATTGTAGTCAAACTGTGTTTTTATTATTACTGTAAATGTTAGAAGAAAATAGAGGTGACTTGTTTTAGTTTAATTTAATTTATTTAGGAGACTGGATCTTGCTCTGTCACTCAGACTGGAGTGCAGTGGCATGAGCATAGCTCACTGCAGCCTCAAACTCCTGGGCTTGAGAGATCTTCTTGCCTCAGCCTCCCGAGTAGCTGGGATTACAGGTACAAGCCATCACATCTGCCCTGGAGGTGTCTTCTAAACACATGAGGCTAAATGAATATGGATGCAGATCTATGGTATGTAATCACCTGTAAACACCTGTAGCTTTCACCAGTCCTTCACCAGGAGTACCTATTGAACTTTCTCAAACCCTTCAGGTAAGCCAACCAAAAATTAGTAATCTGGAGTCCCTTTCCTTCATTATACCCGCTTACCAGCTCAGGGTCCAGACAGAATCCTTTTCTTGTTCTTGTCACCCCAACAACAGACACAACATTTTACTGTCTAGAGCACAATTTTCTCCATATGTAAGATTATTATTGAAGAGAACAATAGGAATGCAATCTGTAAAATGGGAATTTTAGGCCCAAGTGGTTAACTCACTACTTAGCTTCCAGGCTCTGAGTCGGTGGCAGAATAGGCAATTTTCAGCCTCCCGAGCTCCCCACAATAAGTCAAACTTTTTATACGTCAACAACTTCTTACCTTGAACTGTGTAATTATATCAAATCCATTTCACTTCTTACTGTCACCATTCTTCACTTATCTTTAGGAAATGACTCAAGGTACCCATCATGAATTACCTTGTGACCATCAATGTATTCCTATTCATACAAAGATAAACGACAATAATTTTCTAAAATAAAGCCTGTTGGCAAATCTAAATCTCTTTCACTTAGGACCAACTGTCTTTTTACAATAGTATTTACTGTACAAGCATGCACGTGAACAATGACTTCCTAAGGCTTTTAAATTAAATTAGAATAACATTTAAAATTCTATTCCTCAGTCACACTATATTTCAGGTGTTCAGTATCCGCATGTAGCTATTGGTTGCCATGGGTATGGAAATGTTTCCATCATCACAGAAATTTCTATTTGATAGCATTGTTCTAGGGCATTCATCTTTTTTATAATTTATGCAGTTTTAGAGAAATTGGAATTGTCTATTTAAATTACATGTTTTAAGGTCAATTTGATGGTATACAACAAAGTTAGTACCAAGACATTTCTGGGGCAGTTTTTGGGGGATTTGCAGTGCCAACAGAAGAGGTAGAGTAAATCTTAAAGGGCCTTCTTAATGCATGATATTTTGCTGCCAATAAACTCTAACAGTTAATGCACAGTTGTGGGCATCTTTGGATGACCACTGATCAAGTCCACCTGGGACTGTTCTCTAGTTTCTTAGTAGCTGAGGCAAAGAGGTAGACATAGCGCCTGAGAGGGTGGTAGCTACAAAAGTATATATCTGAATCAAAAAGTAAATAAAAGAGCTACATGATTCCATAACAATGGGATGGTGTACAAGGAACTGAAATTGCTTATTGATGATGTGTTATTGTCTTTGATTCTTATTCTGAATGGCAGGACCAGGGACATTTAATAAATTTAAACAGAAACCTATGTTGATTTCTTGACAAATGATTTGGTACATAATATTTTTCCTTTTATAAACTTTTCTGTTAGTAACGAACATAGCTAAAAAATTCAGGTAGCATCAAAATCCTTTTAATGACAAAATAATAATCTCAGGTTCCACGCCCTCTGACTCTCCAGCCCAGTTTCCTGGAAACAACTACCTAGACCTTTTTAATTTGCTGCTTTTGGCAGTTATTCCCAAATCCCCAGATAATATGCTATTTGGCTATTCTTTTTATTTATCAATTTTAGACATCATTCATTAACTTTCTTATTATTTTAGATGATTTTTTTATATGGAGGCAATAACTACTTTTATATCTCAAAGGATGCTAATGGGTATGTTTTCTCAGATGCTAATGGGTGTGTTTTCTTTTGAAATTTCTGTTCTGTGAACTGTCTATTTTTTCCTGGGCCTTTTTAGTCTTTTTAAAAAATTTTTTCTTTTATTTGTTTGTTTTCCCCACTGTCTGTTTATGTTAGCGGCTTTTCTCAAATGTCTGAGTTAGGGTTGATTCCTCATATTTACAAGTGATCACCAAAACCTATGTGGCTTGCTGACAGTCAGCTTTTGCTTTAGGTGGATCAGACAGAGAGCCAGCTCTTGCATTAGGGGCTGCTAGAATGTCTTGTCTCCAGAGCCACTCAGTTGCTCCAAGGAAAATACATTCAGCCTTATGCTTGGGAGTGCAATTCCTGATTACAGGTGCTCTCTATATCAGAAGGGTTTGTCCAGTTGTTCCAAATACACACTCAATCAACCCATTATATCCAGTTCTAGGCTTCACTTCCACGTTTCCACTCTCATTCCTGCTCCACTCTTGAACCTCTCCCAAGTTCTAGGAGGCAAATATGCTCCTTCTTAGTCATTTTATTCTACATTTCATAAGGTTTCAGCTTTCTCCTACTTCATCAGATATCATTATTCCTTTTCCTTTCGTCCTCCAGAAACAAAAAGAATAGAAGTTCTTTCTGTTATTGTAGGCTTCTAGAGACTTTTTTTCTTTACTAATATTCCACCCCGTGCCCTACTGCTTTTTGTTTGTTCGTTTGTTTGAGGCAGAGTCTCTGCTGCCCAGGCTGGAGTGCAGTGGTGTGATCATAGCTCACCACAGCTTTAAACTCCTGAGCTTAAAGGAATCCTGTCTCAGCCTTCAGTAGCTGAGACTGCATGCATGCACCACCACACCTGGCTAATTTTTAAATTTTTTGATAGAGACGGGTTGCACAGGCTGGCCTCAAACTCCTGTCCTCAAATGATTCTCCCACCATGGCCTCCCGAAGTCCCAGGGTTACAGGCAAGAACCACCATGTCCAACCTCTTAACTAATATTTAAACATAGTCTCTGGAAAGAGAGGATACTAGTATTTGTGGCCAGCCCACCATCTTTAAAAGTAAGTCAGTGTGATGTTTTCCAATGATAACCATCATACTATGTTAAAGAGTTTGTCTATTTTAAATTTTTCCCCATATTTCAGATTAGAGTTTTCTTTTAGACAACTAGACACGTTGGAACTACCATGGATTTTAAAGTCAAACAGACTAGTATTATAATCCTGGTTTTACTACTTATTAGCCATATAATATTGGAAAATTTATCTAATCTCTCTAAACCTCATCCTTTTAATAGGAATAATAATATTTATCTTGAAGATGCTTCATGAGAATTAAATGAAACAAGGCCTATAAAGCATATAAAATAGTACCTGGCACATAGTAGGAACTCATTATCTTTATTAAGTGTATTTGTGAGTTGTTATTACAAACAAATTGCTTTTAACTCAAATATCAAATAATCAGAGTCTGTAGCTTAGGTAGCACTTTTTCCAGGAAGCCTTCCTGATTTAAGATTTGGATAGAGATGCCGTATTTGTGCTCCTGCAGCACTCGTCATTGCCTGTTATAACACCTTTCAGTCACACTGTCGTGGAATTGCTTGTTTAATTGTCTGTCTTTCCTATTAGATTGTAAATTCCATGTGAATTGGGACCTAGTCGGTATTGTTCATTTGTTATCTCCCATGCCTATCACTATGCTTGGCACAGAGTTGTACTCAATAGATACTTGTTGAATGAACAAACAATACCATTCTATTTTTATAAAAATGGCTGTATTAGATTTTTTAAATATAAAGTGTATTCTGTGCTTTAAGTTTCTTCTGCAAGATGAAATTTCTTATAGTACTATTTAGAAAGATAGTAGAATAATTATCAAACAACCAATATACACAAACTTGGAGGAACAAAAAACTGAGTATCAAAGTGACCCTGTATGAAAGGCAAATTCAGTTAAATAAATCAACCCCTCTTTCCTCCTCCCCGCCATGACCGAGCATTGAGGCTTTGTAGCTAAAGAAAATGCAACAGTTCATTCAGAAATCAGTATCAGTTTTGCTTTTGTTACTGCTTCAAAGTCAAGTTTCCACTTAATTGCTCTGAAATCTAAATAATTCCTCAGTCAAAAAACAAACAAATAACAGCAACAACAACAACAACAAAAAGCCCACCACAGTCTCTGGATGGTTTCAATTTGGTGGCATTGCCTGAGGCTATAAATAGACTGCTTCTAACCCAACAAATGAGTTTCCATTTCTCTTTTTGGAATGCTTTCTTCCTTAACCCCTTAACCCCACCACTTGGATAGACCTGCCATCATCAACTAAAGGAATAGTTAGGAGAAATGGGATACCTTTGTGGTTCTTGTCTCTGAAGGAGGAGGGAAGATTCTGCTGATCCTGAATTAACTCCTAAAATACCTAGAAGAATTAAAATCTTGGATGTTCAATCTATTTCAACTTATTAATAATCACAAAGCTACTGAATGTGGTCACAGTAAGACTGAAGCCCAGTCTTTATACATTCTACCACTGTGTTTGGTAGAATTATTGAGATTGGGGCTTTGTTGTTGATACTATTGTTATCACCTTTG
This sequence comes from Colobus angolensis palliatus, assembly GCF_000951035.1. Classification (NCBI taxonomy): domain Eukaryota; kingdom Metazoa; phylum Chordata; class Mammalia; order Primates; family Cercopithecidae; genus Colobus; species Colobus angolensis. The sequence goes on from NW_012116311.1 coordinate 3,344,911, forward strand.
TTATTTTTGATTGAAAATAATCTTAGTGATCATCATTCTAAACATTTCATTTTAACAGATGAAAAAGCAGAGGCCCAAAGAGCTTAAGACTTATTAAAGGTCAATTTCAAATCTATATAATAATGAGAACAATAAGAAATCTCACTAAACAAGCTGGACACGTTGGCTCACACCTGTGGTCCCAGCATTTTGGGAGGCTGAGGCAGGCGGACTACTTGAGGTCAGGAGCTCGAGACCAGCCTGGCCAACATGGCGAAACCCTGTCTTAACTAAAAATACAAAAATTAGCCAGGCATGGTGGTGCACACCTGTAATCCCAGCTACTCAGAAGGCTGAGGCAGAAGCCTCCTGAACCCGGGAGGCGGAAGTTGCAGTGATGCAGTGAACTGATATCACGCCACTGCACTCCAGCTTGGGCTACAGCAAGATTCTGTCTCAAAAAAAAAAAAAAAAAAAAAAGAAATCTTACTAAATAGAAATAATAACTTCTTATAAACAGATAAAACGTAATTGTATTTGGAATATTACCTTTAAGTTATTTACGTATATTTAAATATATATGATTCAAGTACCAAAACTTGATGCATTTGTTTAGACCATAGTTAAAATATCAATTGGTTTATGCATACTATAGGAATTATTTACATTCAGAAATTCTTGCTTATATATGCAGTTTAAGATGTATTTTTTTCATACAGAGAAACTATCATGAATAGAGTAGGAAGTAAACGGCTTTTCTTCAGAGGATGTCTCTATTCTTATATCTCTATGCTTCAAGACATAGAGGCAGCAGTGGTACACACAGCAAGTCCATTTCTGAGTTGATAAAGTTGGGGGGTGCAAGGTGTGATATGAATTTTGTTTTTCTTATAGTTGCATCATTCAAATCCTGTAGAGATATTTTGAATAGATAATGGCCTAGTGACCCTCCCAATCAATCATATCACCTGGCAGGCCATCAAAACACAATTTGTAATATGTTCACTGATAGGGTCATTGTTTTCACTCCTTTTATAAGCTAAAAGATGGTTTTGGATTAAACTTAGATTTTCTTAATTCATTAGAATCATTTCTGCTTTACCCATAGAGTGAGCTCGAATATCACTTGGGTGATTTGTACGTTTCTTGATTTTGTTTTGTTTTGAGATGAAGCCTCACTCTGTCGCTCAGGCTGGAGTGCAGTGGCACGATCTCAGCTCACCGCAACCTCCACCTCCCAAGTTCAAGTGATTCTCCTGCCTCAGCCTCCTGAGTAGCTGGGATTACAGGCACGTACCACCACTCCTGGCTAATTTTTGTGTTTTTAGTAGAGATGGGGTTTCACTATGTTGGCCAGGCTGGTCTCAAACTCCTGACCTCAGGTGATCCACCCACCTTGGCCTCCCAAAGTGCTGGGATTGCAGTCGTGAGCCACTGTGCCCAACTCATTTATTGAATTTTTAATCAAGGGCCTGCCTATCCATGATCAAAATTTTTATGTAATGATAGTTTTCAGGAAAACAGTAATTCTTACTTAACCTAATGAGTGGCTGTCTTCGTAAGAAAGCTAAACCTTGTGTGCAAGGACATGAGTTTGTGAAGAGCTATTGCAGAATATTATCCCAAAGGTGGCAGAAAATCAATCACTTCATAAGTACACCAATTTGTACGGTGATTAGGCTACTGAGATGGACCTAAACATTCATTTTTCAGTGGGACTGAATTGTTAATGCTGAGCAATAAAGCCTCCTACTGGGTAGACTCTCGTTATCTTAGAGATGATCTTTTTAGTTTTTCAGGAAGCTGGACCTAGTTAAAATCCTCTTGTAATTTTTATTTTCGAAGGTTCATAAATAATTTCTATATCCTTTGTATCTGATTTGTCAAAAATGAATGTACAGGAATATTTTGTCTTTTCCTAGTTGAGTTAAAATTTACCAATGATATTCAGCCCTGACGTTCTCCATTCCTAACTATTAATACATATTCTGAATGGATTGTTTCAGTGAGGATATTATTTGTCGCAAATAACAAAATCCGGTAATGGGGCTGAAATAATCAGAGTAATTTATTTACATAGAAACAGAAAAATCTGGAGGGTAGGTAGACTCAGGCAGTCCAGAAGGACTCTGGGCCCTATTTTTTGCAAGGTTTTACAGATCTGCCCTGCTCTATGTTGGCATCATTCTGTGACTGGCTACCTGCATGGTTTTATTACAGCTTCCAACACCAATGCCTTTTATACTTTCTCATTCATATCAACTGTGGGTTGCAGAGAAAGGGGCAGGGAAACTGGAAAGGTAAGAATGTTTTTGCCACAAGCGGTTAGACAAGAGTCCTGACCTTTGGTTTAATTGAATGATCCTTTATCAATCACACTAGCCAGGGCATGTCATTCTCTGACTGAAGAAGATTATCAGAGCCCATGTTTGCAGGGGTGGGTGGAGAGGTCAATCCCATCTAAACTCATCTTGACCACAAAATTGGGGACAGGTAGAGTGGATATTGTTGAGACAACCTTAATTTTCTCCACATTGAGCAAATAGGAAATGAATTCATTTTATATTATTTGCATTCTAAAATCTGAGAGATGTAAGGGTAAAACTAGCATTTAATATGATGGTCCCAACACTTATTTTGCTACAGTAAATTAAAAAACGGCATTATCATTCATCTTCTTGGTAGGTTTATATAAAATTCTTTCTTTTTGCTGCAACTCCATCTCTTTTTTCACTATGGAGAGAATGTTGAAATAATGAGTTGTAGAGAAAACCTAGAATCTCTTTAATTTTATTTTCATCATACTTTTCTTGCATCCAATTTAACTGGCTACAATGTAGCAGAAGTCATGACATGTGGTTGAGAACCTCTATATTTAAGGTATAGTAGCAACTACTGGTTATAGATGGTATGAATGATTGCTGTATTAGACATAGACTAGACCAAAAGAGAAATATGAAGTCCTTTTTTTCTTTTTTTAAAAAAAATGTTTTCTAAGCTTGACATAGTGTAGTAAAAAGAGTGCAAGATTTGAAGCAGCATGCCCCCTTAAGGACATGAGCAAAGACTGGGCAAGTCATTTTACTTCTCTGAGTTTCAGAGACATAAAAATACTTAAACTACCTACTGTGCAAGAGGTTGTTGAAAGCTTAAAAGAGATAATTTATATGAATATGTTTTTTAAACTGTGAGGTGCTATACAGATTTCATCATGAATTAGAAGTTAAGTATTACTATTGGAGACTGAGAGCTCCTGGCAGGTAGTACTGTTTCTTTATCTACCTTCCTTTAGTGTCCGGCAGTATCCTGCCGATATTTGTCTGGCAACAACTCTTTGTCAAATAAATAATAACATGAAAATGATAACATTAAGGTTGATAATGGTAATTAGGAAAAATATCATATGTATTGGAAAAAATGAATTAAATAGAAGGAAGAGAGTGTATTGGATAAAAAGTTTAAAATACTCAAGAAAAAATCGAGTTCCATAATTGGAGTTAATAATCTATTGACAAAATAGTGAATGCATCCCAAATTCCATTGTGCCACTGGGCTATCCACTGTTTTAATAAAAGTTTACAGCTTATATTTTTAGAATATTTTGCCCCTTTGGGAAATATCCCTAACTTTTAAAGGGCATCAAAGAGAAATGAGATTAGCTTTAAAGCTGAATTTTCTGGAAGACACCTATACTGTTTAGCAAAAATATACCTGTATTTTCTTTTTTTTTTTTTTTTTGAGATGGAGTCTCGCTCTGTTGCCCAGGCTGGAGTGCAGTGGTGCAGTCTCAGCTCACTGCAAGCTCCACCTCCTGGGTTCACGCCATTCTCCTGCCTCAGCCTCCTGAGTAGCTGGGACTACAGGCACCGGCCACTACACCCGGCTAATTTTTGTATTTTTAGTAGAGATGGGGTTTCACCTTATTAGCCAGGATGGTCTCCATCTCCTGACCTCGTGATCCACCCGCCTTGGCCTCCCAAAGTGCTGGGATTACAGGCGTGAGCCATCACACCCAACTTAAAAATATGTCTGTATTTTCATACTCTGGATGCAGCTAGAGAATTTACACTATGGATGAAGTTCGTATAAATCTCTAAAACAGAAATAAAAATCTTTGCTATTTCAAGTATGCGCCTGTAGTTCTATAAAAATTAATGATACTCTTCATAGGAAACATGATGCTTTAGACACGTGTTTTTACTCTAAAACTTCTTTCTGTAACTAAATGTTGTCACATGCCCCTGATTTATTCCCATCTACAAGCACTACAAATTGTGCTAGGATGTACGTAGAACCACAATTAGATATAATTCCTGCTGAATTGGGGTGGGGGGAGGAATTACTCCCCACAAAATTCTCAGCAAAGCATCTTCTGAGAACTGCAATAGATAACCCACAAATTTCAGCTACAAATCTTGGAAACTGTACTGTTAGGAAGCAGCACTTTAACTGATGGTCTGGTATTTCCAAAAGATAATGTCACCATGACATTTTCAGTCTTTTAATATCTTTTTATTGAGTCCCTTTCGTCTCATCTTAGACCTGGAGCCACTTGAGCTAGAAGAGCTGAAATGCGTTTTTGTTGTTCACTCTGATTTTGTTTTACCTAGCTGACTGGGCCTTCACGGGATCATCCCCCAGGTTCTAAGTGGGAGGCATCTCGCTGTCTCTGCCACTGCAACAAAAATATTGCTTATTGCAAAATAGGAAAATGTTCCCTCTGCCATGGCTCTCTCTGGAGTAGAGAAATACCTATCACTAGTCCTCCTGAGTTGAACTGCCAGGCTCATTCCAAGTCACCCTAGAAGTAATGGAGGGCAGCAAAGCTCCCAAGTGTTTATCTCCCTTACAGACTCAAATGGGTATACTTGGCCAAGATTATTACGTGTGTGTGGCATTTGCCATATATACATAGACACATGTATATATACACACATGTATATATATACACACACACATGTATACACACACACACATATGCACACATCACCCAGACATATATATGTAATATTATATATTTATGTGATATTATATATTTATGTGATATTATATATTTATGTGTGTGTGTGTGTGTGTGTGTGTGTGTGTAAGGTGTCTAGTTTACCATATAGGAGGGCTATGCTAAAAACTAAAAATCACCTGTATTCAGAAAAGAACATAGTCAAACAAAGATAAACATTTTAATTGGTTATTTTCTTTCCTACTTTAGAGTTGTTCCCATGGTTGCTGATCCATAATCTCAATGTCACAATCATCCCTTTGTCATAGTTCTCTCAATTGCTCATTTCTCTCTCTTCTAGATAAACTTATTAACAAGGGTTCCAGAAAAATAGAACCAATAGAATGTGTGTGAGTGTATGTTTGTGTGTGTGTGGAGAGAGAGAGAGAGAGAGAGAGTGATTGATTGATTTGTTATAAGGAATTGATTGGTTCATGCAGTTATAGAGGCTAGCAAATCCAAATCCAAGGCTGGAGACCCAGGAGAAAATTTGTAGCAGATAAAGTCCAAAGCAGTCTCCTGTGGAATTCCCTCTTGGTCAAGGAAGCTGATCTTTTTGTTCTACTAAAAGCCTTCAGCTGATTGGATGAGGCCCACCCACATTATGGAAGACAATCTGCTTTACCCAAAGTTCACCAATTTAAATGTTAATTTTATCCAAAACAACCTCAAGTTGTCACAGAGTTAACCATCACAGATATAGACAGAACTATATCTATAGATATAGATACATAGATTTATCTTTTGCACTCTCTCTTTTTCTCTTGCTTGGTCAAACAGACCTGAATACAAATTCCTGCC
>NW_012116311.1:3350998-3351457 GCF_000951035.1 Colobus angolensis palliatus
GAGTGAGACTCCATCTCAAAAAAAAAGATTATTTTAAGGGTAATTGAGGTTACACATATAAAGCACCTGGTACCATGTCTGACACATAGTAAATACTAAACAAATGGAAACATATTCATTCATTCAAGCAAATGTTTATGTAACTTGATTCTTTCCACTTCCCTATCTCTACTGCTATCATGCTGGTCAGGTTATCCTGATCCATCCCCTCAGTACTTCTTCAGTAGCCTCCTAAATTATCTCCTCACCTGGCCCTAGGGTGATGAAAGAAAGCCTGACTGATAAATTAAGATTTAAGAGAAGCATGGATATACCTGGAAAAAGTGTTTTGGTGGGAAGTGGAAGGGATAGAGGGGAGAAAAAAAATGTCAGACAGCCAGAGTGTTCAGATGGAAATCCAGTTCTGTGAGTTTTAAAAAGTGATATTCCTTTTATTTTGCTTAACAATGTGAAAACACT
>NW_012116311.1:3353107-3362491 GCF_000951035.1 Colobus angolensis palliatus
TTGACACAGTGAAAGTGAAATGTGTTATTTCTTTCTTCTTTGTTGCCTGACAAAAACAAAACATATGGATTGACCTATGAGAGGAAAGCATGTCAGTTGCAAGCAGAGCACACCCCAGAGAGAAGGTGCACCAGGCTCCAGGCCACTCTACTATCAAAATCAAATGTTGACTTTTTAAATACTAAAGATGAAGGTTGCTATTGAATCAATATTAAAGCAGGTGGGACACCAGGATGAGGTCTCTTCCATCAAGCACTTACTTTTTATAGTTTAGTCTAAATAGTATTTAATCCTTCTGCAAAAACCTTTGGACTCCTTAGCAAATGAAATAGGTGTACCGTAGCTTAGTAACCCCAAATCTGGCATTTTAACATTTTGATGTAAAATGACAATAGGGGTGAGTCAAATAGAGGCCTTTAACTCAAATCTACCAAAAAAAAAAAAAAAAAGCCATTTACAATGCCTGCCGTGAGGTTATATGGGAAAAGCTGAATTTATAACCTGCAAATGAAATAGGTGTACCGTAGCTTAGTAACCCCAAATCTGGCATTTTAACATTTTGATGTAAAATGACAACAGGGGTGAGTCAAATAGAGGCCTTTAACTCAAATCTACCAAAAAAAAAAAAAAAAAAGCCATTACAATGCCTGCCTGTGAGTTATGATGGGAAATGCTGAATTTATAACCTGCAAATGCCGAATTCATAACCTGCATGTTTGCCTGCACAAAACCAATCAGTTTATGTGCATTTTCCAGTGATATGTCAATTTTTTCCCAAGTAATATGTTGGTTTGGGTCTTCCATAGGCTTAAACTCTGACAAAACACGCAACATAGATTTTTGCTACGCAGGCAGGATATTAAAAAGCTGCTTTAATATGGCAATTAGCTATTTTATTTTTCTCCTCTATCTTGACTGTTCTGGCAGGGCTTAGAGTTTAGACTGTCCTTGCCCTCTAGGAAAAGGAGAACTGGCTTCTGATTAATTAAAGCTCTGGGTTTGATGGTAAAAAGGATTACTTTTTTTCACAGAAGACTTAACAGAAATTTGTATCTCTGGTCAAAATGCAGGCAGAAAAGAGGAGGATGTGTCCCAGGCTAGAAAATATTCCCTCGGGCTGAGGTGGAGCATGGGGAAGAAGTGGAGAGCTGCAACACCCTGTAGAAGAAAGGACTGTGAAAATGTGTAGGTAGAAGGCCTCATGGGTAGCCTTGTCAGGACTCCTGCACCTCACATATGGCATGAAAGCCACCAAGAATACCATGAGGGGCAATGTTCAAAAGTTCACAAATGGGAAGGTCGCTGAGCACCATCCTTCATTCCTGCAAGTGTTGCCATCATTGGCCTTGCAAGCCCTGACCTGGCTGTCTACAGCCTTGCAAGCATAGGCCATGCTTCTTACAAGCATGGACAGTCTACACCCAGGGATCTTGTTTGTTGCTCCTTTCATTGATGTGTCATTAGCAAGCACCTCTGCAGAGGCCAGGTACCAGGAGTGATGTTTATCTGTGCCCCTAGGCTTTATAGACCTTCTCTGAGTGGGTAGCTTTCCCCTTAGCATTTCAGAACACACACAGAGCAACAACAACAACAACAACAAAAAAAAACATTTAGGTGAAGCAACTTCAAATCCTTTGAGCTTGGATAGAGATTAATGATGACTCCATTACACAACTTAATGAAGAATTTATATTGGTCCCTTATAAATGCACATACATTGTTTAGCAAACCTTATTTGGCGGCACTCTGCATAAACTGGAAACTTCTTTATTATACTTTCCTCACAGGAGAGATTTAAATAATTATTCTCACTGAACCCCTAAATAGAACATTGCAATATTTAATACCTAGAGTCTTGAGAAGAATGAACCTCTTATTTTGCCTTTAGAAATGCATTTTGTTATAGGAAACCCAGGTTCTACCTTCAACCCCCTAAGTTCTCCCTTTTCAGTTAGCAAGAAATGCCAACTATGGGATGTGGAGCTCCTGAACTGTTAAATATTACAAATCAGTGTCATTATTCTGATGATTTCCAAGGGAGATGACTAAGGGAAACTGCATCAAGATATAGGAAAAGTGATACTTACTGTGTGAACTTATTTCCAACACGTTCTCTTACAGTCCTGCCATAATCTCCCCTCCAACCAGTTCTTAATGATAATGCAGCACTGGGCCCTCCTTTCATCAATGGATTACCCAGAGACAGAGACATAGGGACCCAACTCTCTAACTCAGGTGGAGATATTTTCAGGTAATATGGCAGATTCGGCTCTGTATCCCCATCTCCTTTGGGAATACAATACATTTCCTGTTGCTTTGGAAATGTCATATTATCAGCATTCTCACTGGACACAAAAGAGCCAGTATTTATACTTACCCTCATTGTGTCTTCACTGCCTACCTATGCCATCCCCTACACATACATACACTCTTTTATAAAAACCATGACAAAGTTAGGACTTTCCCATTTCTTGATAAATGATAAATCCAAAGTAAATAGTCCCATAAAGCTTTTCTTCATTCAAATTGTTTGAATCTTACAGATAGGTAGAAAAAAATCACTGTATCTGAAATAGGTTTGCTATCCCTTAGAGTTTAAACAAATAATGTAGGTATTATAAATTTCCTTCAACTCTCAAGGCAAATGTCTCCAAATATCCTAAGTCCTGACACCACCATCTTTTTATTTTCAGTAAAGAGCATGTACAGTTTTCCCACCCCTGACGCTGTAACTGACTGGCACATAAAACCCACGGGTACCTGCAGGCAACTGATTATAAAGACACCTCCTTTCCCTAATGTATTGATTCCCACTGCAATCTGCCTGCATCTACTGTACTTCCTGGAAATCGCTCTTGCAAGGATTGCTCATGACCTTGCAGAATCAATCCAGTGAACACATTTTGGTCCTACTTTACTTGGCATCTCCCTTATGTTCTTCTTCCTCTTCTCATTTGACACACTCTCCCTGGGCAATCTCAGCCATACTCTGGGCTTCAGCTCTCACAGACAGAATTAGGATTTCTTAACCTGTATTTCTAGTTCCAGCAGCCTACTAAATATTTCTACCTGGGTGTCCAACAGCATCTCCCACTTAACATATCCTAACCATGTTCAAATATTTTTCATTCTCTTCTCCTTATAAACTTGTTCTTGAACTCCCCACCTGGTACTGTTCATATGTCCCTTCATTGGTGGGATTAGCATGATTGGAAGAGAAAGAATGACCCCACAGGGCCAGGCATGAGCCTGCAAGAGAAGTCTATGGGGAGCAAGATAGACAGCTAAATCAGGTGCATGTGCAAAGCTAGTAATAAAATGGCAAGTGAGCTCTGAATCAGAGGGACGCAGACTGACTGGATGCCAGACCCAAGGGGACCTAAAAGCACGAGTCTGAGGGCCTAGAGAATGACAGCAAGACAGGACACCTGGAAAAACTGCTTGGAAAAGGCACGATGAACTGAAACAGGCCACTGTGTACTAGAATAAAGTGCAGGAAGGGAAGGGACAGTCAGTGCTTTACAAAATACTTTCATACTTTTATTTCATCTGAGAAATAAAACTCCATTATAGAGATAAAGACTTGAGTGAAATAATCCCATGTCACAGAGTTGGAAAGCGAGGGAGTCTGATCTCAAACCCAGGCTCCTGACTTCAGGTCCTAAGTCATTTCTGCACTTGTGCTCCAGTCACATTCAGGGCAATCCAAATAAAGGTGACAATAATGGTAATCCTGAAAATGACATTAATATTTCAACTGCAGCTGTACCCTTGTAATGTTCTCATTTTCTGCTCTCTCCTACCTCTACCTTTGAAGGTGTCTTTGAAGCCAAAAGAAGACAAACATTTTACTTCAGTAGCCTCTTGCTATTTGCCAGTGACACTTTTTTGCATGAAAAGCAACCAAAGAGGAATAGAAAGGAGAAGCTGATACACTACTTATGGGGCCAAAACTGATTTATTTTGCCCTGGGCTGACTACTTTTATGACTCAGGTTTTTTGTCTAAAATTCCCTGATCAAAAATATAAAGTGTTCAGCACCAAAGCCAATCATCACAAAAGAAGACAGAGAATTTTTCTTTTGTCTTTTAATGTGAGTCTTAAAAGTGGTCAACTTTATTATGACGTGCTATGGTCTGAATGTTTATGTTCCTTCAAAATTCATATGTTGAAATCCCACCCCCACCACCGACCCAGTAATGATATTAGGAGTTAAGCCCTTTTGGGGGGTGATTAGGTCATGAGGACTCTGCCCTTGAAAATGGGACTACTGCCTTATAAAAGAGACCCCGGACAGCTGCCTTGCTCCTTCCACCATGTAAGGACACAGGGAGAAGACACCATCTATGAACCAGGAAACGGGTCCTCACCAGACACTGAATCTGCTGGTTCTCTGCTCTTGGACTTTCTGGCCTCCAGAACTGTGAGAAATGAATTTTGTTGTTTATAAGCCACCATCCAGTTTGTGGTATTTTGTTATAGCAGCCTGAATGGACTAAAACACGAGGTGTATTTCTTGGCAATTCAGTTTGTTTTAGAATATGATGGGCTGTGATTCTAGAATAAAATATTTGCAAAGTGGTAGTTAACAAAACAGAACAAAAAAACAAACGAACAAAGCACCAGTTTAAACAATCAAATTACAAATTGAATACAAACTAATTACCAATATTCTCCCTGATGGATGTTTGGGAAGGCAAACATAGTTTCACTGTTCTACTGCATTTCATAAATTACAATAATTTATGGTTTCCAATGTGCTTATGAAGGCAGTGATCTTTAGGAGAGCTGGCTATTATATTGCCTAGATTGTTTAAAACTGCAGGAGAATGGGGCGAATCCATGTAATGAAGAGTTCTAACTGGATATTTTTTCTTGTTATTAGAGAAAAAATAGGCTGCTAAACAGATGTCTAAAGTTAAACTATATTTCTCTTATACATAAAATACATTTTTGCTTTACTTTTTTAAAATTGTAGACATTGAGTTACATTACAGATTGATTGAAAGCATTACATTATAACAAATAGCGATAGAAACAATAGAAAACAGAGACAACAACAAAATAAATCACATACTCTAAAATAGCAACTATCACTTCCCTTCCAGTCATTTTTCATATGCATATATTTTACATGGTGATAACATACAATTCCATTGAGTAGATACATCATAGCTTATTAAATTGTCCTCTTGTTTTCCATTAAGATTCCTTCTGATTGTAATTTTATCTTAATAACTGGATTTTTAAAATGCATGATTGGCATTTTAAAATGCATGATGTTGGCCAGGCACAGTGGCTCATGCCTGTAATCCCAGCACTTTGGAAGGCCAAGGCAGGTGGATTACCTGAGGTCAAGAGTTTGAGACCAGCCTGGTCAACATGGTGAAACCTCGTCTCTACTAAAAATACAAAAAAAAAATAGGCTGAGGCAGGATAATCTCTTAAACCCAGGAGGCAGAAGTTGCAGTGAGCCAAGATCGTGCCACTGCACTCCAGCCTGGATGACAGAGGGAGACTTCATCTCAAAAAAAAAAAAAAGCATGATATCTTCAGGGGGGAAATATGTTACGCTTATATATGCTATACAAATGTAAGCCCAAATTCATTCATGTATTGACAATGTTGTGGATATGTACACTGATCTCCTCTGTCCTACAATGTGGTTAAAGACATATTTCCCCCACTAATTGTCATAAATCCCGAAATGGCTCTGCTCCAAAAGATCTGGAATCCTTTGTGTTAAGTGTTGCACGCAAAAAATGGCAAACACCTGCAACTGTAATATAATATGCCCTACACCGCACCTACTTATTCTACTAATTGCTTGATGAAAGGAAAATCATATTTTTAAAACCCAAATGTTTATCTCAGTGTTGCTTGGTGATAATGAATCTGGGTTTGGAAGCCAAGCAGACCTAGGTTCAAGCTCTGATTTTACTCCTTGCTTCTATGGACAGGGCAGCTACTTTGTTCAACTCTAGGAACACATTCACATCAGAATCTATATGAATGGCACCCCCTGGATTAGGGACCAACACTACTTTGTGTAAGTGAAAGTGTAGAGCCACTTTCCTAGACCTCAGTTGGAACACACTCCTGAAGTTGTCCAAGGCAGCTGGTGAGGCTGTGGGTAAATTACTTAATCTCTGAGCTTCAGCTTTTAAATATGTAGAACTGGAGAGTGATAATATAGTACCTAATTTATTGGGCTGTTTTGAGAATTACAGGGGAGAACATTGTAGTAAAGCATTTAGTATAGTGCCTTAATGTAGTTAAGTCTTCAATATGTATTAACTCCTATTATAATTTTCCCAAAATGTATACTTTTCAAAAGAAGGAATTAAAAAGGTTGACTATTGACTCTTTTGCATGCTTTTCCATCATATGGTTGATTTCTGTTCTTGGTTACTACATCAGTCTAATCAATTCAGAATGGAAGAACAGCATGAAAATAAATAGAATAGAATAACCATCTGCTGTGATTCTCCATCCCTGAGCCTGAAGGCTGGATCTAATTTTATCTTAAACCCAAATCACAAAATATCCATGAACTAAGCTGCTTGCAATTCAAAGGCTCTTGAGAAATCAGCTTCAAGGATCTCTTTTAGCTTGGATGGGATTCAGTGAAGCCATAGCTACAGCAGGGACTCCTTAGCTGAAGAAACAGGAGCAGTTGGGAATAGAGACTGGGTAGAGCTGGAAGCCATGCGGATCAAGTTCAGAATGCTGTGAAAGGAATCTGAAAGGCAACCATGTTCAGGAGTGGTCAGAGAAGAAGGTGAGCAGTCATAAGGGCCTGTAGAAAAATCATTTGAAAATCTAATAAACACTACTGAGTGTCTGCTATGTGCTAATTCTTGGGAATAAAGATGACAATTCACATGAGCAATAATACCATCATTTATTCTCGTGAAGTTTCCCTACTTTTGTTTGTATCTTTGGCATGGGATGGAGGTAGATTTAGTCCAAGGGAAGAGTTATCACTCAGATACAGAACTAAGGTTCCAGTCAAATCACAAGTCTTAGAGCCAGCTCAGATGCTTCCTAAAGCAATTATAGATGTCTGGGTTATCTAGCTTAATCCCTCTGGTGGCTTATAGGTCAGGAGGGAATAAGAACTACGATGGGGTCAGCTAATGTGTCTTCCCTTGCTGCTGCTTACATCCAACCCCAAAGGGATTGGGAACAGATCCAGCTATTTGAAGACTGAATGGAGGAAGTGAGGTGATAGAGGGGGCATGAAAAAGAGCTGTCCAATTAGGTCCACTCCCTCAAGGAACCAGTCTGTAATGAGTCAAACTGGGCTTTCAGACCTACAAATTCAGAGAAGGATGTTTAAGAAGAGATAAAAGAATCTGAAAGTGGACAATATGCTGCAAATTAAAACATATTTTGGATGTGAACTCTTCTCCACGAGATGACAGTTTAATCACACTGAATCCTCAGCATAAAATGTAGTTTTGTCAAATAGATTTTAACCATAATTTACTTTAACCACCCTGCTGCAGTTCTGAGACAGAAGACAGCCAGCTCTGTCAGAGCAAACTCAATTTGTCCTTTACATCATCCAAATGTTCTTGTCTCAAGTGAGAATCCCCAATAACCATGCACAGATTTCTTTATAAATTACTTATCTTTTAGATGCTGTATATTTACCACTTCATCATGTTCTCTTTTAGGTTTAAGTTTGTAGGACATGACTCATGTCATATTTCTAGAAGGCCAAAGTCAAGTGAATGTTCTTCAATATAGTAACATTCAAGGTTGCAATTAATCTTACAAGCTTCATTTAAGGAAGGTATAAACCAGGCCAATAATTCACTCTAAAGTCATCAGTTCAGGCCATCAAAGTCATTTCTCCTTTCAATAATAAAAAGGATTGTTTTCTGGGAAGAAATAAAAGTATGTACACAATACTTCTAATACTGATATATTCAACTCTCCTATGGAGATCTTTATACAAGTGGAAAGTTCTTGTTCTAGGTCAGGTAGAATGCTTTCACAAGTGAATTAATATTTCCACACAATGGCAGAGAGATGACATGATGTGTAAAAGAAAGCTTGATGGACCGCAGCTGAGGAGAGTTGACATTCCAGAAGAAGAGGACAGGAAGTGAAGGTCAAGAACTGGGAGAGGAGAACTCGGAGGAGGAGGACAGGAGGATGAGAACTGGAGCAGGAGAACTGGGGAATGACAACTGGGAGATGAGAACTGCAGGAAGAAAATGAGGAGGATAACTGGAGTACAGCTGATTTCAAGATTAGGAGCCTATTCACAGCCAGTTATCAACACAGGCATATAAAGAGGTTCCAGATTGTTTTATATGAGGATTACTTGGTTACAAGAGGCAGAAACTTGCTGAGCTTAAGATAGGCTGGGGAGGGAGGGGGTGCCTAAAGACTCAAATGCAAGAAGAACAGTCTGGTCTCACAAAAGAATGGAACCCCCTCTGGAAAAGATCTTTATCTCTCCAGACCACATAGTCTCTCATCTTTGTTTGTCTCAAGGTTCCCACTCATTTTACTCTCTATAGACTGGATTTTTCATATTTTGAAATGCACAGGCCAAACATGGCTACCGGCCCCAGCTTTGCATCATTTCCAATTCTAAGGCTGCTATAGACTCACTGAGTCTCTGCATGGCCATGCCTCTGAGTCCCAAATCCAAATCCTTCTAAGAGAGAGTCCGACTGGTTCCATTTCGGTTAGGTATCCACTGGGCTGACTCCTAAGGCTGGCTGCCCATTTAGCAAGGGTTTTTAGGGCAGAATCTCTGAGAAGGAGTATTGGGGTAGGAGGAATGATTGGCAAAGGAAATGATTTAAGAAACACAATGGCAATTTCTTAGCAAATTTTCTTTGCCTCTCTCTGTTATATAATTACATCCACATTTTAGTTCCTTGAAACAGACAAGAAAATACTGTAAAAAGATGCAAAAATCACCTCAGAGATGTGAATACATTAATCCACTAGCACCTATTTTAAGATTCTATTACCAAAGAATCAGATTAATCAGTCAATAACCTATCCAGCCAGAAACCAATAGCCTACCAAGTCCCTGAAGAGAAACTGTCAAGGACAAATAAAGCATAATTGCAGTTCAGGAGGAGAATGTATGACCAATGAAGGTTACTGGGTGCCCACAAGCCTGACCTGTTTTGGCTCATTATACATCCAAACTCCCTCCCATCCTGTACCTTTGTACATGGACACATTTATCCTCTTCTTTGCTGTGCTAACTCCTATTCTCTCTACAGTACTCATGGGTTTAATTGTATCTCCCTAAAAGATACGCTGAAGACTGCTCTGCCTATGGAGTAGCCATTCTTTTGTTTCTTTACTTCTCTGATAAACTTGCTTTCACTTAAAAAAAAAAAAAAA
>NW_012116311.1:3362541-3370508 GCF_000951035.1 Colobus angolensis palliatus
GGGGTTACGCCATTCTCCTGCCTCAGCCTCCCAAGTAGCTGGGACTACAGGCGCCCGCCACCTCGCCCGGCTAGTTTTTTGTATTTTTAGTAGAGACGGGTTTTCACCGTGTTAGCCAGGATGGTCTCTATCTCCTGACCTCGTGATCCGCCCATCTCGGCCTCCCAAAGTGCTGGGGAGATATTTTTAAAAATTAATTGTAAAAGCTTAGATAAGCCATGTTACATCAGTAATCTCATGTATTTTATAGTGTCATTTTTAGGTAACAATATTTGACTAACTTTTCCTAAAATATTTGTATGTATGAGCCAGTTTATGGGAGGTGACTTTAAGTTGTGTGAAAATGGACAAAATAATTGGCATGGAACAATATACTAATTAGAAAAAAAATACCCAAAGCCAATGTTATATAACTAGTTTTTTGTAGTTTATATAACTAGTTTTTTGTAGTTTATATATATGAGATTAAGTTTTCCATGATACGTGGATTAACACCACAGTGATACAGGATTGCAGTCTCTTACCTCCTTATCCTCAAAAGCAGAAGAATGAAAGTAAACTTGTAATTATCAATAATAGGCAAGCTTACAATAAGTTGCTTTGCCTGCAACCATTTCCTACTTTTTTAGTTTGGAATAACAGATAATTTCTAACCAGCTACCAGTAATCAAATTCCTCCTCTTTACTTATGTATGATCCTATGCCTAAAACATGTTTTTGTGTTTTGATTTTTGGTTTTAATAAAACCTGCTTTTTAAGGATCTCTCAAGATTACTGGCTACTTAATTTGAATATACTTTACTCTCTCCTTCTCCCCTCTTTCTTTCCTTTTTAAAAGAGCTTTGACTTCTGCAGTGTGGCATTAACAAGGAAAGAAAACCTAAAGCCCACCTAAGATTTTATCCTTTTCCTCTCCCTATTTTTTATCGCCTGAAACCCAGGATTAATTTTCTTTTCTAACAACTCATACCACCACAGTTTAAACTTGGGGAAACTGAGGCTATGCAATAGTTAGCAGGATGGCGATATTCCAATATTAGGTAATGGGATATTTGAAGCATTCTGGAGTGTTAAAGTAATTTCATATGCAACATTAACAGAAAACCTCTTCTTAAGGTAAATCCTTGAATTGGCATCTTAGGATAGCTAAATTTCAGGTACTATAAGAGGAAACACACTAGGTCCTGGAAAGAAGAAATAATATCTTAATTCATGTCAGTAGGAAGCCAGAATCCAAAGCTCTACTTTCTCTTTTCCACACATAACTAGTTGTGTAGATGCAGGCAAATGACTGCACATCTCCAGGTGTAAGATTTTTTCACGCCGATCTTGAAACTGGTAACACCAGGATTCCCATTCTAACTTAGGACTTCCCTAAGTCATTGAAGTAGTAAATTTCGAAGCCTGCTTCAGGTGTCAGCAGTGATGGTTGGTTAAGTCTCTGCTTCAAGGAGCCTGTGATCTTGTTGGGCACCGTTATTTTCTGAAGAAAAGTAAAGCTACCACATCTGTTTATCTTACTGGCCATAAAATACTCATCTATCATTGCCTCTGAACAGTTGAACATCTCTGAGTATTTCCAGAGGCAGAGTGACTGCTATTGTATTTTCTTTATTAACATTATTTCAGAGAATTTAATATGTACAATTCAATATTTTTAAAAGTAAAACCACATTTTAACCAACATATTTCTAATATGCACATCAACAAATTGCACACCCACTAGAGTATTTTATAAGTTGAATATGATGTCACTAAATATTATGATCTAATTGCCCTCAGATACATGTTCACAATTTGTTCTTTCCTTTATAGCTATAGTGGATGCCTCCAGTGTATGTCAATTTAGCTACAGGGCTAAATCTTCTAGTAAACAAGAGTCCTCCAGTTACTGACTGCAACTCATCTGTCTGACCCACCACCTGGATTCTGATACACAGAGGCACATGTCTACACCAATGCAGTCATATGCACCAAATGTGTGCAATACTGTTTGAAAATGCTTTACATGATGGAAGTCTTACTCCCTATAATAAACTGGAGCACCATTACCTTTTAGGAGAAAGGAGAAATGTACATCAATGTTCGTAATCAGCCACATTTACAAAATAACACTTGAAATCCTTAAGGACGAAAAGTCTCTCAACATTTGAAGAAGATATTCCAGGATAAAATCTGATAAAGTTTCTGATAAAACTTGATCTCATGTAATCTACCCTTCAAAAATTCTCAATCCTCAGACTATCAAAGAAGCATTTTTCTGTCTACAAGTGTCCCTTGCTCATTTATTAAAAATCATAAATATAAATATTAATCAGAAATATCATTGCATGACATTGAAAAACATTTAAAAATTATGGTTATTTATACTTTTCTACCTCATATATAAGTAATATACCAAAGCTTATTTTATGTTTATTTATGAAGTGCAGTTTTTCCTTGGAAAAGACACATAGCCAATTATGATTTAATGTTAATATGATGTTTTAGTAGACTATGCAAATTTCACCAATTATCTCATTATGTTTATATATAAGCAGGACAAAAAATACTACTAACACTTCCAAGACTTTAATCTGTATAATTAAGTGCTTGCTGTTATTTTTATTCTCTTATGTATTACCATAGCACTCCTATGCTCATCGTTATTATGACACTCATCAGCTGTGTTATAGTTGTGTGATTTTTTTTATGTCTCCCCACTATAGTAGAAACATTTCATAGGCGAGGACATTATGGTACGTATTCATTGTTTTAATCTCTGTGCATTACTTGATAGAGATGGGGTGTGTGTGTGTGTGTGTGAGAGAGACAGAGAGAGAGAGGTGGATATCAATTATGTTCCATGTCTTTACCTCCAAAGTGAAACGTATAATCATAATTAAGTTTGATACTTTTGATAATCACAGTTAAATAACAATGTTTTCAAATAGAAAAACCAGAAGGCACCTAGGAGAAAGGGTAACAAAATTCTCAAAATACTAAAATTGATTCCTGAAAGGATGAATTCAAATTCACATAATATGTTTACAAAGTGTTTATAGAGCAAGTAAACTGCGTAAAAGTGGAACAGGGTGCTATTAGTAATTATGTCAGGACAATAGGCTTAAACCAGAACTGTTTCGGGTAAAGCAGGATGTCACGTTATTTCACCTCCAGCAAATACAGATAGCAAAAAATGCTCAACTGGCGGGGCGTGGTGGCTCACGCTTGTAATCCTAGCACTTTGGGAGGCCGAGGTAGGAGGGTTGCCTGAGCTCAGGAGTTTGAAATCAGCCTGGGCAACATGGCAAAACCCCGTCTCTGCTAAAATTACAAAATTACCCGGGTGTGGTGGCACACACCTGTACTCAGGAGACTGGGGCAGGAGAATCACTTGCTTGAACACGGGAGGTGAAGGGTGCAGTGAGTTGAGATTGTGTCACTGCACTCCAGCCTGGGCAACAAGAGCGAAACCCCCTCAAAAAAAAAAAAAAAAAAAAAAAGATATGTTGAAATCCTGACCCCAGGTACCTATGAATATAACCTTATTTGAAAACAGTATTTTCAGATGTGATCAAAAATTGATCAAGTTAAGATGAAGTCATACAGGATTATGGCAGGCCCTAAATCCAATGACTGGTGCCTTTACAAGGAGGGTGAGATTTGGTGACAAGAAACACACAGGAAAAGTCCACGTGACAATGGGGGCAGAGATGAGAGTGATGCAGCTACAAGGCAAAGGACACAAAGGATTGCCAGTAGCTACCAGAGGTGAGGAAGAGGTGGGGAGGATTTCTTCCTAGAGCCTTCAGTGGAGATTGGCCTGCTAACATTTTGACTTCAGACTTTTAAGCTCCAGAACTGTGAGAGAATATACTTCTGTTATTCTAAGCCACTCAGTTTGTGGTACTTTGTTATGACAGCCACAGGAAGCTAATACAAGTGCCATGTGTGCTCAAGTGTTGTCATCTCAGGATCTGCTTCCCAGATTATTCAAAGACTGTGTTGGTGCCCTTTCTCTGTAATACCATCCTGTGCTTCTCGCTGCCATAGCTACCATCTCTACCACAGTAGAGATGACACTGGTCTATTATTGTGTAGTTTTCTCTCGATTCTCAAGATTTTGAGGTGCCAGAAACTGTCCTTATTTTTATGTCTAGCATATAGTAGGAAATGCTCTATATGTCTAGCATATAGTAGGAAATTCACTAAGTGCTTATTAAAATAAGATGATTTTTTTCCAAATGTATAAATCTACAATGCTCTTGTGTAAAATATTTACATCTCAAGAATTTAATACATGCACATATGGAACAAATTAAACTCACATTGTTGAATGTCCACATTTACATATGCTACAGGAAGAAATTAGGAAGCCAGATAATTGAATAACTGAGTGTACCAACTTCCATTTGGTTTCCCCCCAGCCCTGGCTAAAATAAGGAGAAAATTTTGAATTTAGAAGTATATATACTGCTTTGAGGAAGAAAAAATAGGCCTCAGGTTGGTTTTATGAATTTAACTCTCCATAGAATCCCTTTCCAGTTAAATAAATTGTAATTCATGAATTCAGAAATGTGGTACAAATGCAGATGAAGATAAATAGCACATGAGCCATTTGAGGCAGGCAGATTCACTGGGGAAATTGGAAGCTATCATCAGGAGAGTTAATGGAAAGTCCACTAATCCTAATTTTTAGACAGGATAAATGGAGTTGTGTGCTTCCTATCTGATTCACTCTCACATTAGGTCTGCTTCTCTGGAGAGGATGGGGGCCTGGTTCCATTTCCCCCTGAAGTGTGTAATAGCTGCTACAGTGCCATTTTGAGATATCTGGTATAAATTTGGGACGTATTTTTATTTTTCTAAATAAATAGCTAGGATATTCTCTGTATTATGTTGGGATATTAGTTCTCTGTAGTGTGAATAATCACTACTTAATGTTAGACCATTCTTCAGATAAGTGGCAGAAATTGTCTGCTAGGCTCAGGAGGTGCTGAGCAGACAGTCTCATCAGCACATTAAATGGCATAATTACACATTCTACAATGCATGTTACTATGGTACTTTGATAGGAAGAGTCTATTTTTAACCTTTTTTTTTACACTCGAAAGAGCTTCAACTTCTAGATTCCAAACACAGTCTCTAGAATAAGATTACACGTATAGATGCTGAGATTCATTCTTCCATTATGTGTGTAAGTGTTAGTGCTCACTTAACCAAGTTTCTGAAACTTGTTACTCACATTCAGTTCATAGATCACACACAAGTGTGTGGTAAACACTGGGCTGCTTTCCCAACTGTCATTCCATTTTTAATGACTACCCTGATACAGGTCAGGGATTGGTTTAGAAATGAATGTGAAACCCAATTCTGGCCAAAGAGATGTGAGAGGAGTTTGCTGGAGTCAGGGATGCTGGGAGGGGGGATCGTCTAAGAAACTTGTCCTTATTCCTAACAGAGAGCCATAGGAAGAGATAGTGTCTCATTTGCCTCTGGACATTGTTTGTTCTGGATGTGAGATGTAAAACTGTTGCAGCCACCATGCCACTTGAGGAAGAAAGACTCCCCAAGATGGCAGAGCAGAGAAATGGAAGATCTCGGGCCCTTGATGACATCGTTAAGCCAATGAATCAAACTAATTTGAAGGCTGTTCTACTTGAAGACTTAATAATAAGTAATAAATTTCCTTAATATTTAAGCCAGATGTTATGTTCGTTTCATCTCAAGGCATTCAAAGTGCCACACCCTGCTTAAATTCCACTGTAGAAATGGCAGACCTATGATGAAATTAAAAATCTAGTAATAGCTGTGTCACTGCCTATAGTGGACATGTACTTTTCTGTCTAAAGTTTCTTTAACATGCCTTCCTTTCCAATTTTTATTCCATGTAGTTTTCAGGCACACTCCTACCTCTCCCTTCCCTGGTGTCTGCAACCCAGGATTTGACCATTGCGGTTACCCTGGCAGCCTGGCTGCAGTGACTCAAAGTAGACCAATGATCAGCGTCACCAGAAATTTTACTCTACCTGTTGGGAAAGGGGAATCTTTTTCTGCTAGAGTTTCTAAGCTGGTAGGTTATCATCTTAGACCTGCCAGTGGCCATTTTTGCTATCACATGAAAGGAACCTGAAAGAGAATGAAGCCAACAAAGAGGAAAGAAACCAAGAAAGTTCAAGGAGGGGAAGCATGTGTGCCATGATGCTGTCCACAACTGTGCCAGAAGCTCAGATCTACACTTGGACCTTTCAAAGGCATAAGCCCAGAAGTTTGAGTTGGTTTCTTTATTGCAATAAAAAGAATCCCAGTTAATTCAGAATTACATTGATAGCTACCATTTTCACAACATCAGTTATGTTTCAGTCACATTATGTTCATTATCTCTAGGCTCACAAGGACTCTGGAATGTAATATGTATCTCCTTTACAGATGGAAAAGCTGAATCGCAGAGGTTTAGAGTGATATGCCCAGGTCTCACCCTACTGACAAGCAGAATGGAGATAAAAATCCAAGGTCTGCTAGGCTCCAAAAGCAGTGCTCTTTGCCTTCTCATTATTGGCATTAGTAACGCTCACATTCATTTCAGAGAGCCTATCCTTTCTTTTGAAATGTGTTTATTTTGCAAATAATAATTGATCTTTTTAGTTAAAGAAAGTGATGGGTTCAAAATTTCATTACCATGTCTTCCCTCGTTTCCCAGTATTTTTTGTACACAGATAAAGCCGCTTGATAGAACAGTTGCAATTTCTCATCTCTTGACTCTTGCTGTTCTCTTCTGCAATTTCGTCTTGTTTCTACAATATCAAATCCTAAGCCTCCTTGATGATCTAGCTCAAATGTCACTCTCTTCATCCAGCCTTCTCCAATATCTCAAGGTGAAAACCACCTCTCCTTTTAACTCTCCCTTTACTACATTCCTGCATTTCCAATGACAATCTCGTTTTGCCTGTTAATAAAGTTATTTAGTAGTCTTTTATCCCTTAATAGAATGCAATCTCCTTAAGTAATGTGTATCTGACCCTACTTTGCATCCTCATTACTTAGCATAGTATGGTTCTATAAATGCTGAGTGAGTGAATGAATGAATGAAAGGCATTTAAAGACCCATCTTCACAGCTCTAGGATTGTATCAGGGTCTTTGAACCTCATATGGCAATGAATTTGAACGAGGTAAGCATCCAACAATGAAATGACTTGAATTAGCACTTAAACCCTCGAAGAGTGAAAATAGCTCTATTATGTACAATACTCGATATCTTGTTTTCCATTAGTGGCATGCATTTGTTGAGTTGTAGCCACGTTTGTATTTATATTTTTCTTATTTACTTGCATCAAACAGCTATTATAGTAAAATGTGTCTTTGAGTTCTTATTTCATGTCTTTTGTGAATCTGTTCCCTCAATGACTTTATGTCAAGCCATTGTTTCCCTCTTCCCAGAAAACCTAAATGCTTTATTCTAAGAATACACTTTCTACTAACATTAGGCGTTCTAAGTCAAAATCAGTTCCATTCTTAATTGATGCTGGCCTATGCCTAAACTGTTTGTGTAAAAACAATGACGTACTGTGTTTTCTAAAGTCTCTCTTCTGTTATTACACAATTTGAACTCATATTAATTTTTCTGTCCATTTTTAATAGGCTTATTGATTAGTTTTCTCATACATTTTCACTTCTAAACCATCTTTATAAATTTATGTTTAAAAATGCCCCTACAAGCGAGAGTCTAAAAGTGAGGGGGGGGCGCTTCATTTGTCCAAATACAATCTTTGGAAGACAATTCCATATCGGATATATTCTGTGATAAATTAAAATATGCAATACTGTGTTTAAATATTTTAATATCAAAATTACGTTATAATTATTGTGTTGAGATTTTTTTTTTTCTTTTTAAGACGGAGTCTGGCTCTGTCGCCCGGGCTGGAGTGCAGTGGCCGGATCTCAGCTCACTGCAAGCTCCGCCTCCCGGGTTTACGCCATTCTCCTG
>NW_012116311.1:3372873-3378509 GCF_000951035.1 Colobus angolensis palliatus
CTGCACTCCAGCAAGGGTGGCAGAGCAAGACTCTGTCTCAAATAAAGTAAAATAAAATAAAAGCTCAATTGATAAAACCATTAAGAAGCACTAAGAACAAGCCAAAAATGAAAAGCAATCTTTTAAAATAAAATTAGTCTGATTGGGATAAAAATAAGTTATGGAGAGTCAAATAGGTACCTAAATTCTAGGCTAGGAAGGACTAAAAGCTTTGACTACTTTGGGGTAACTTACGACTTGGAGAACTAGTTCATTTGGGCACAGCAAAAGGAGAAAGGCAGAGCGTTGGGTTGGTTTGGGTAATTGTCTATTCTAGATGCCCAGGGTTTAGACAACTAAGAATCCTGATGCTCTTAGATTTGACTCTCAACGAAGGTTATTTCTCTGGTAGATACTTTTCTCTTTTGAGATGGGCCTGGTTATAAGTAAGAAAGAGAAATTCCATCACCAACTCTGAAAGGACCTTTCTAGGGAAAGTTGTTGATCTTGGTATTTAAATTATTTCATTAATTGGTTACAGTGACTTTTTTTTTCCTATGAAATCAGTAGTATTTTTCAGATAGTAACTATTAAAAAAATGGTGACTTGCTTTAATACAGATGGTTGAGCTCTGGATTAGTGTTGCAGACAAGTATTGAAATGCCAATGTAATGGTTGTTGTGAGCATCAAAAAACATTTTTTTATAAGTACTTCACAAATGCACCAACTCTGTAGCACTTTTTATGTTACAGGCTGTATTAGGCCATTCTTCTACTGCTATAAAGAAATACCTGATACAGTAATTTATAAAGAAAAGAGGTTGAATTGGCTCACAGTTTTGCAGGCTTTACAGGAAGCATGGTGCTGGCATCTGCTTCCGGAGAGACCTCAGGGAGCTTTCAATCATGTTGGAAGGTGAAGGGGAAAGCCAGCATCTCACATGGCCAGAGAAGGAGCAAGAGAGGGAGAGAGCAGTTGCCACATACATCTAAACAACCAGATCTCACGAGAACTCACTCATTATTACAAGGACGGCACCAAGGAGATGATGCTAAACCAATCATGAGAAATCTACCCTGCCAGTCACCTTCCAGCAAGCCCCACCTCCAACACTGGGGATTTCATTTCAACATGAGATTTGGGTGCGGACAAGTCCCCAGACTGTATCACAGGTAAATGCTCTAAAAGTACTAGTGAGTAATAAATCCCTTTGGTACAGTTCAAGACAGGCTTAGCTAGCACTGAATTCTAGCCTGACCAAAGCAACATCATCTTACTTTTTTATATGTTTTAAGTTTCATTTCCTGATTTGATTTTCTAAAAAGGTCTATGATCTGGGCATTACCACTTTAAAATGAGAAAACAGGTTCAGAGGCTTCTCTAAGGTCCAGGGCTAGGAGGGATTTGAAGCCCTTCAAATTGCAGGGATTTGAAGCCAGTTCTGATCCTAAACTGGGCTATTTCCCTAAGCACCTCACTAAGCCATCTTTATAAAAATATAGAGTCCTGGCTGGGCATGGTGGCTCACACCTGTAATCCCAGCACTTTGGCAGGCCAAGGCAGGAGGATCATTTGAGGTCAGGAGTTCAAGATCAGCCCGGTCAACATGATGAAACCCGGTCTCTACTGAAAATACAAAAATTAGCTGGGTGTAGTGGCAGGCGCCTGTAGTCCCAGCTACTCGGGAGGGTGAGTAGGGAGAACTGCTTGAACCAGGGAGGTGGAGGCTGCAGTGGGCCAAGATCACCAAGATCACGCCACTGACTCCAGCCTGGGTGACAGAGACTCCATCTCTCTCTCTCCCCCTCTCTCTCTCTATATATACATATCCCGAACTTAAAACCTGCTTTCAGTCTAAACTCTCATTATCAGCCAGTTATTTGGAATTTTGAAATTTTGAATGCCTTATCACCTAGAAACCATGTCACGAATGCTGTTTGGGTCCCTGTGCAAGCCCATCAAAAGCTGGGTGGCCTAAGAATGTACTTAATCATAGTCATGACAGTATCAGCCTGAGTTCTAACAGTCTCAAAAATTAGGAGGCAACCAAGGCTAGAGAAAAGGAAGAAAAGCACCTCTGCCTTGTTCCTGGATGCAACTTTGGTTCTGAGAAATGTTGGAAATAGACCACGATGGGGTCAACTCCTCTTGCATGTCCCAGGGCTCCTCTTCCCAGACCTCTGTCACCTGTGCTAACATGTGGGCTCTTGTCACCACCAGGTCTCACATATCATTCATTGGGATGGTTAATTTTATGTGTCAACTTGCTTAGACACAGTACCCAGATATTTGTTCCAGCATTTTTGGAGATGTTTCTGTGAAGGTATTTTTTAGATGAAGTTAACATTTAAACCTGTAGATCTTGAGAAAAGCAAGTTACTGTCCATGATGTGAGTGAGCCTCATTCCATTGGTTGAAGGCCTTATGAGAAAAAGACTGACCTTCCCAAATGAAGAGGGAATTCCACCAGCAGACTGCCTTTGAACTTGAACTGCAACTCTTTCCTATCTCCAGCCTGCCAGCCTTCCCTGCCTCTGATTTCTGTTTCTCTGGGGACCCTTGATTAATACACTCACTTACTCACATAAACTCACCCTAACCTGCACATGTGGGGAAGCTGATCTCATTCTAGAGGTAGAACTAGCCTGTAATAATATATGCATGATTGATAGACATTTAACTTTTCAAAAATTCTTTTGTTTTCCCTGAAAGAAGAGTCCCGTTAATGAAAGAATATTTCAATTTCTAAAATTTCTGAGTTAGAAAGTAACAAAAATGTAAAATTTCCAATTGTAAAATTTCTAACTGAGTTAGAAACTTAATTAAACATCCAGACAGTTGAGAGGAATTGGAAGGTGAAGTTAGCCATGGGAATCACTATGGCTAAAGGCTAATCCAGTCTGAACATCTGACCCTTGTGTTATACACTCAAACCCCCAACTTAAAAAATGAGTACTAATTTACAGTTACACCTATTAATGTTTACAGGTTACTTCTTTCTTCCTGTGGGTCAATCTTGGGTGTTTGCTGGGTTATAGAATGAAATAAGTCCTTGTAAGCATGAGTCTCTGGTGCAGTCTTGCTTGTTTCTTTGTACTTCTTGCCTTTGTACTCCACACCCAAATGACTTACACGTCTGCTTTGGTATTTGGGCTCATTCTGTCTTCCTAGTGCATAACTTCCACTGCTTCATCTCCAGCTATCAAATTCCTACCAATTCATCTGTGCCCAGGTAACTCCCGTCTTCTCCCTGAAGCTTCCTGATCTACTCCAGCCCACAGGTATCACTCTTCCCTTTGAACTACTTTAGTGCATACTGTCAGAAAACCTGGCATTTCAAACACTGCTTTTACTCTGAGTTAATATTTCATGAATCTCTTATTTTCCTCGGTTAGGCAATATGTTCTTTGAAGATAAGGGCCATATTTGATTTTTCTTTTTTTGCATTTCATAGTTACATATGCATACACATCTTACAGTCATTTAAAACAAATATTTGTTGACTCTATTTAAACAGGCTAAGGAAGATACAATTAGGAATAAAACTAGTAATGAAATGTGAATTCAGATATAAAACAAATACTTCTGCTTCTGTAATTTAAAATTGGGTATGTATGTGTCACATAGAGAGGTAAAACTTTTATAACTTAAGTAATATAAGCATGAACTCTAATGATATAAGAAGTTATTCAAGATAGATTTACGAAAAGTGGTTTGGATAGGTGACTTTTCCAGGATTTTAATCTGAAGAAGATATATTTTCATGACTAATTATTGAAAAAGTAAAGGATTAATCAAGAAATGATTCCTATAGTTTGGGTAATGAATGTCATATTCTTGCTTTATACTACACACTAAAATAAAGTTCAGATAGTTTTAACACTTATTTTTCTTTAACCAGAAGAAAGAAATAAAAATAAATAAATATTTAACAAACCTCTGGGAAGAATACTTTCTAAATTTGAAACACTAGAAATTAGGGGAAAATTTTCCCAAATTTAATTCTATAAAAAATGTTAAATTCTGTATATAAATTGAAAAAATCACAAAAAATTGAAAACCAGTAATAAACTAGAACAAATGTCTTTACTAAATATAACAAACAATGGTCTATGACAATGGGTATTATGCATAGGAGAAAGGACATGAACTTTGGAGTTATAGGCTGACACAGGATAAACGTTGCTATTTGCATGCCTTTGGGTTAGTTACTTACCTGCTCTATGGCTCCTTTTTCTCATCAACAAATAAGAAATGGCAGTGCTCTCTCAGATTGCCTTTTTTTTTTTTTTTTAAAGAAATTACTGGCCGGGCGCGGTGGCTCAAGCCTGTAATCCCAGCACTTTGGGAGGCCGAGACGGGTGGATCACGAGGTCAGGAGATCGAGACCATCCTGAGCTACACGGTGAAACCCCGTCTCTACTAAAAAAATACAAAAAACTAGCCGGGCGAGATGGCGGGCGCCTGTAGTCCCAGCTACTCGGGAGGCTGAGGCAGGAGAATGGCGTAAACCCGGGAGGCGGAGCTTGCAGCAGTGAGCCAAGATCGCGCCACTGCACTCCAGCCTGGGCGACAGAGCTAGACTCCGTCTCCAAAAAAAAAAAAAAAAAAAAAGAAATTACTGACTACATTTTATTTTTTTCTTCCAACTTTTATTTTAGATTCTGTGGGTACATGTGCAGTTTTGTTACCTGGATGTATCACATGATGCTGAGGTTTGGATTACAAATGATCTTATCACTCAGGTACTGAGCATGATATCCAATAGTTTGTTTTTCTTTTTCTTTCTTTGAGACAGGGTCTCACTCTGTCACTCAGGT
Organism: Colobus angolensis palliatus; assembly: GCF_000951035.1. Classification (NCBI taxonomy): domain Eukaryota; kingdom Metazoa; phylum Chordata; class Mammalia; order Primates; family Cercopithecidae; genus Colobus; species Colobus angolensis. The sequence goes on from NW_012116311.1 coordinate 3,377,674, forward strand.
TGGAGTGCAGTAGCATGATCAGGGCTCACTGCCACCTCCATTTCCCAGGCTCAAGTGATCTTCCCACCTCAGTCTCCCAAGTAGCTGAGATGACAGGCATGCCCTACCACACCCAGCTATTTCTTGTATTTTTAGTAGAGATGGGTTTTTGGCATGTTGCCCAGGCTACTCTTGAACTACTAGACTCAAGCAGTCCACCTGCCTCAGCCTCCCAAAGTGTTGGGATTACAGGTGTGATCCACTATGCCCAGCCAACAGTTTGTTTTTCCAACTCTTGCCCACTTCCTTCCTCTCCTCATAGTAATCTCCAGTTTCTACTGTTGCCAGCTTTATGTCCATGCATACCCGTTGTTTAGCTTCTTCTTATAAGTGAAACCGTGCAGTATTTGGTTTTCTGTTCCTGTGTTAATTTGCTTAAGAAGATGGCCTCCAGCTATATCCATGTTGCTGCAAAGTACATGATTTTGTTCTTTTTAATGGCTGTGTAGTATTCCATGGTATATATGTACCACATTTTCTTTATCCAGTCCACTATTGATGGGCACCTACATTGACTCCATGTCGTTGCTATTGTAAGTAGTGCTGTGATTAATATGTGAGTCCATGTCTGTTTAGTTGTAGGAATTGTTTTCTTTTAGATATATACGGAGTAATGAGATTGCTGGGTCAAATGGTAATTCTGTCTTAAGTTCTTTGAGATATCTCCAAAGTGTTTTCCACAGTGAATCAACTAATTTACATTCACATCAACGGTGTGTAAGTGTTCCCTTTTCTCTGCAACCTCACCAGCAGCCTTACCAGCATCTGTTGTTTTATTGACTCTTTTTTTTTTTTTT
>NW_012116311.1:3380705-3385413 GCF_000951035.1 Colobus angolensis palliatus
GGCTGAGATCTAACATTTTGATGTAGGCATTTAGTGGAATAAACTTTCCTCTTAACCCTGTTTTTACTGCATTCCAGAGATTTTGGTATGTCTCTGTTTTCATTTATTTCAAAGAATTAATTTTCTTGTTTGCCCAAAAGTCATTCAGGAGCAAGTTAAGTGTATTTTTGTTGTAGCAAGTATCTATCATTCTTTCATTTAATTTCCATCTAATTGTGTGGTTTTGAGAGACATTCTTGGTATTGATTTGTATTTTTATTCCACTGTGGTCTGAGATTATGGCTGGTGTGTTTTCAGTTTTTTAAATTTGTTGAAACTTGCTTTATGGCTGAGTATGTGGTCAATCTTGGAGTATTTTCCATGTGCAGATGAGAAGAATGTATATTCTGTAGTTAATGGTGGATTATGCTGTAGATGTCTACTAGGCCCAGTTGGTCAAGTGTCAAGTGTTTAAGTCCAGAATGTCTTTGTTAGTTTTCTGCCTAAATGATCTGTCTAATGCTGTCAATGGGGTGTGAAAGTCCCCTGCTATTACTGTGTGGCTAAATAAGTCTTTCCGTAAGTCTAGAAGTATTTGTGTTAGGAATCTGGGTGCTCCATTGTTGTGTGCATATATATTTAGGATAGTTAAGATTTCTTGCTGAATTGAACCCTTTATTATTGTGTAATACCCTTTTTTGTTTTTTTCTACTGTCGTTGGTTTAAAGTCTGCCTTATCTGATGTAAGAATCGTCACCTCTGCTTCTTTTTGTTTTCTGTTTGCATAGTAGATCTTTCTCCAACTCTTTAAGCTCATGTTTTTGTTTTTGTTTTGTTTTGTTTTTTTTATGTGTGAGATAGGTTTCTTGAAGACACCAGGCAGATAGTTCTTATATTTTGTTTTTAATCAAACTTGCCACTCTGTGCCTTTTAAGTAAGGTGCTTAGACCATTTACATTCAAAGTTAATACTGAAATGTGACATTTGATCCTATCGTGAAGTTCTTAGCTGGTTGCTTTGTAGTTTATATTGTGTGGCTGCTTTATAGGGTCTGTGGGCTATGTACACAAGTGTGTTTTCATGGTAGTAGGTATTCTTCTTTCATTTCCATGTTTAGAATTCCCTAAAGGATCTCTTGTAAGGCTAGTCTAGTGGTAAATAATTCCCTTAGTGCTTGTTTGTCCAGAAAATATTTTATTTCCCCTTTGCTTATGAAGCTTAGTTTGGTGGGATATGAAATTCTTGATTGGAATTTCTTTTATTTAAGAATGCTGAAAATAGGACCCCAATCTCTCCTGGCTCATCAGGTTTCTACTGAGAAATCTGCTGTTAGCCTGATGGGGTTCCCTTTGTACATAATCTGACTTTTTTCTCTAGCTACCTTTAAGATGGTTTCTTTAGCATTGACCTTGGACTATATGGCTATATGCCATGGTGACATTTGTTTTATATAGTATCTCTCAGGCATTCTTTGGATTTCTTGTATCTGGATGTCTATCTGTCTAGCAAGATTAGGGAAATTTTCTTGAATTATTTCCTCAGATACATTTTCCAGGTTGTTTACTTTTTCTATCTCAAGAATGCCAATAATTTATTGGTTTGGTTGCTTTACATAATTCCATATTTCTTGAAGATTTTATTTATTTTTAAAAATTCCTTTTGACTTTTTTTTTGTCTGACTGGGTTAGTTTGAAAGACTAGTCTTCAAGTTCTGAAATTCTTTCTTTGGCTTGGTCCAGTTTATTGATAAAGCCTTCAATTGCATTTTGAAATTTCTTAAGTGAGTTTTTCAATTCCAGAAGCTCTGATTGATTTCTTGTTCAAATGTTTATCTCTTTCTTTATTTTCTGGATTGATTTAGATGTTTTCTTTGTGTGTGTTGATTTTCAATCTTGTCTCTAATCTCATTGAGTTTCCTTGCAATTTATGCTTTGAATTCTTTATCTTTCATTTCTGAGTCTCCATTTTGGTTAGAGACCATTGCTGGAGAGCTAGTGTGATCCTTTGGTGGTGTCAGTACTCTCAGATTTTTCATGGTGTCATAATTCTTATGCTGGTTCCTTCTCATCTGGAGATGCTGGCACTTCTACATTTTGTGGTTATTGTTTTGCAGGTAGGATTTTTTTTCTTTTTCTTTCTTTTTTTTTTTTAACATATTATTGGCTTTTTTTCTTTCCCTTTGCCTTTCCCCTCTTCCCTAGGGGGTGGGACTGTAGAGAATGCTGCGTAGGGTCTTTTGGCTTTGCTTCTATAGACATATGCAATTCCTTTGGCAGGTTTTATATTGGACTGTTCAGCTTGACTTTCAAGCCAGTGGATGGCACTTATAGGTAAGAGCCAGCTGTAGCCAATGTGGCTGGATATATGCTTGATTTTTGTTTACTGACAGACGCTCTCTGTTGCCTCAGGCAATGGGCTTATTTGTGGAATGCACAGTAGTCTGAGCTCCAGGGAGCATGGGGGCCAGAAGAGGCAGGACTAGACCAGGCAGCTCCACCTACAGGTCCACTGATGGCAGGCACAAGTACTAGCACAGAGGGAGAATTCAGTGGGCAGTCACCAAGAGCCCAGTGGTGACCCTCAGTGTGGAGCTGGAAAAGCTCCTTGGCCCCAGATTCTCTATATGGTGTTTGGGGTGGCCTAAACTCCTAATTCAGGAGAGTGGGCATTCTAGATGCCTGGAGATCTGCCTGGGCATGGAGTGAAGAGGGCCCCCCTTCATGAAGATCTCTGCACAGTATGGGTGGGGAGACTCAGGGTGCTGAACCAGCCAACCAGGTGCTCTGAATGACTGGAGATCTACCTGTGTGTAAAGGAGAGAGAGCATGCCACACCAGGTTCTCTGCACAGATGCTCTAGGCAAGTTGCTGCTCCAAATGCTTAGAGATCTGCCTGGTTTGGAGTGGAGAGGGCCTCACTGCACCATGATCTATGTCTAGGAATGAGGGGGTGCATCTCAGGCTGCTGAACCATATAGTGGGTGCTCTGAATGCCTGGAGATCTATCTGTGCCTGAAGCAGACAGGGCCTCTCTGCACTGGGATCGCTACACAGGATGGGTGGGGTGGGTCAGGCTGCTGATTCAGGTGAGCTGGTGCTTCAGGTGCCTAGAGATCTTTCTGGGCATGAGCAGAGAGAGCCCTATTGCACCATAATCTATGCTCAGGTTAGCTTTAGGGGTTGGAAAAAACAAAGCATTCTCCCTTGGTCTGAGTTGCTTGGATCCCCAGTGGAAAAGTAAGTCACAGAGAGAGGCTATAGGCTCTCTGCCTCTCTCATATACTGGGGTTTTACTCACTTTATCAGCTAGATGCTATCATGAGGGCTGTTTGTTGGTATTCTCCTCCCCATGATCTGGAGTGTCCTTTATGATTCCCATGTATTCCTACTTTGCCTCTTGAATTAAAGCTCACAGAGTTGATGTTTATGGATTATCTTGCTATTTCTAAGTGGCTGAGGCATGCTAAAAGCCTCTTAATCTACCATCCTCAGATACTCTCTAAATGAAGTAAATGTATGTGCTTGGGACAATGCCAGGAACATAGTAGTCACTTAATAAATGGTAGTTTTAAATTAATTACATAAGAATCACTCATAATAAATAAGACCTGTAGAATGCAAGCTTCCTGAGGGCAGGGGGTTTTGTCTGTTTTGTTCACTGCTGTATCCTCAGTGCCTAGAACAATGTCTAGCACATATTACAATATGTATAATAAATATTTGTTGGATGCATTAATAGGCAGACCACTGAAAACCCCAGATTAATAAGATAACCATGTAGTTATTAGTCAACAAATACCTGAAAAAGTATCCAATCTCATTGTATCAAGTAAATTAATATTAAAGCCAAATAGTATACCCACCTCCACCTTCTCACTGGTCTTCCACACAGTAATTATCTATGTTTACCAGATTGTAATTAAATGAATACTTCATGCATTGCCTGTGGTAGTATGAATCTGTATAACCCTTTTGAAAAACATGTTAGAATGAATCAAGAGCTTACAAATGCTCATATCGCATGGATTCCATAATTTTCCTTCTCACATATATTAATAAATAACAATCCTGTGACTTTAGAGGCTGAGGCAGGGAGATGACTAGAGGTCAAGAGTTTGAGACCAGACTGGGCAATATAGTGAGACCCTATTTTTTAAAAAATTAAAAATTAGCTGGATGTGGTGGCATGTGCCTATAGTCTGAACTACCTGGGAGGTGGGAAAATCACTTGAGCCCAAGAGTTTGAAGTTGTAAGTGAGGCATGATTGCACCACTGCACTCCAGCAACATCCTGAATCAAAAAATTAAAAAAAAGAATTCTAAATAGGAAAAAGATTGCTACACAAAGGTATATGCTATGGCATTATTTACAGTAGGAAAAAAAGCAAAAGCTACCTAAGTGCAGGAACATTGTTATAAATTATGCTTATAAATGTTATATATTGCTTATAATATGTTATAAATTGGACACAATATTTTACAACTATTAAAGCTGATTTTGGAAATATAATGATACTGGAAAAAAGGAAAATACAAAATTTGTATATACACAAATGTATTCATTTATATATGATATGTATATTATTCTGTGATAGTTATGTAAAGAATAAGATGAATAGAGAAGGTAATACACAAATTGTACAAGTGGTTTTCCTTTGGACCACAGGAAATTACTATTCTGTCTTTTGCTTACCTTCTGAATTTTACAGATTTTCTTTAATGAATATATA
>NW_012116311.1:3386413-3387882 GCF_000951035.1 Colobus angolensis palliatus
CCCAATTGTCCCATAGAACTGATGTTTATGTTTTCTTTGCAATAAACATAGAAATTGACCCTCCCAGTCTCAAAATGTGAGAAACTTTCATTTGTCTTACCTGAATCGCTTTCTCAGGAAATCAACAATTAGGCCTCCCAGAGAGTATCAAGGAACTGAAACTTATCAGATCATATTTGAACAATGAGACGCCAGACCCCTCACCCATCACGACTACCCACTAACCAACCACCTGCTTCCTGCTGACCAACACCTATTACTTACTCCTTCCTAATTTATGCTTTCTCACACACAGTTACATTTCTTCCATGCTACATAAACTCCTAATTTTAGTCAGTTGAGGAGATGGATTTGAGACTGATTTTCCATCTCCTTGGTTGTAGCACTCTAATAAAGTCTTCTTCCCTGCCAATACTTGTTGTCTCAGTGATTGGCTTTCTGTGTGGTCAGGAGCAGGACCTAAACTGAATCCCTAATGGATTTTGTTTTCCTGACTGGGAGCATGTTGCTTGTTGCTCAGCTGCCATGGGCTGAGTTTAAGAAGTCCTCCTAAGCAGCTTCCTAACCCTTTTTTTCTAGAGGTAGGTCTCTGTCTCTCTCTCTCTGGCCCTGCCACTGCTGGCTCAACCATACTCCTGATTGCTAAAGAAGAACAGCCTTTGAAACTTGTCATGTGCATCTAGATGATCAAGTGTCTTCTGTGGGCCAAGACAGTGGGATCTTCTCCTCTCAGTTTGGGACATTCCAAAGGAATTTCCATTTGCAGACTGAACAAGCTCAACCGAGAGAGGAAAGTACGCTGACTGTTTCAGTTTGGACATCCATGGGGCTTGTTTGTTGATGCAGTAGTTGGATTGTGTTTTGGTGATTGCTTGTTAATATGCATGCATCCGTATAGTTATGGGATATCAGAAATTGACAAACTATTTTTTTTCATAATATTGTTTGGCTCCAGTATACTTTGGAAATCTGGAGAAGTTTGGCCTCTCCGTGGGCTTCATTTTGCTATCGAATGGGAAAACGAGATGGAGTTCCATGTGCTCAGGCTTTATGCTGCTGTTCTAAACAGAGTTGATTCTGGTTAGTACATGACATTCTTCTGTAGTGCTGTTTGTCCCAGTGTTCTTTGGAGTCTGGGGAAGTTAGGCCGTTAAAAATCAAACTGCCGTGGAAGCTGCCCCAAATTTTGGTTCACAAATTTGATTTTATTTGGGGCTTCATTGAATTACCTACTGGTGCAAACAAACTTTAGCCATGTAAACATATTTGTAGACTAGTGAGTTTGCATTTCTATCTTATCGTTAAAGTTACAAGTTATTGGATTTTTGTTTGCATAGGGTGTATACATGTTTAGATGTGTTTATGTATATGGACACTTACTATGTTAGATGTCATGACTACCAAATTTGGTTTATAAGTAATAGAGTACTCATAGGTTAGGTAAATAAGTCCAAGCAATTCTTAAGTTT
>NW_012116311.1:3388152-3390137 GCF_000951035.1 Colobus angolensis palliatus
ACCATCCTGGCCAACATGGTGATACCCCATCTCTACTAAAAATACAAAAAATTAGTGGGGCACAGTGGTGCATGCCTGCAGTCCCAGCTACTTAGGAGGCTAAGGCAAGAGAATCGCTTGAACTCGGGAGGTGGAGGTTGTAGTGAGCCAAGATGGCACCACTGCATTCCAGCCTGGGCACCAGTGTGAGACTCTGTCTCAAAAAAACAAAAAGGTTACAAAAGAACTAATTTGAAATTATGACTAGCTTTGTCTAATATGTCAGTTTTCAGAAGTAATTGAGATAAACTGTTTTACAAAATGAAAAAAATGAGTAATGTAAATGAGATAAATGCTTGTAGATGAGCTTTTTGTGCAATTTAAAATGTTAAAATTACTTTTGTTGCTTATTGGATGCCTGGGTCATTTCCAATTAAGAAAGGGTTTTTATATGGGGAAATATGTTTTTTAAAATTGTGGAATGTTCTTATCTAAAAAATACTACTATCAGATAGTTCAGAATTTCATGCTTCCTAGTCCAAGAATGTCATGTGTGGTCTGTGTAAATGATGTTTTGTCCTGTTTGTCTTTGTGTCTATCTTCATCCACATACAGAGAAAATAGAAAGCTGGAAAAGTTTAAATAGTAAAACATTTTTTAAAATATGATAGAAAATTAGATAAATGTGGCTAATTACTGTTGTTCATAAAGTTCATAGTCTTGATGAAGGTAAAACAAGAAATGTTGTAAAGAAATACATTGGCAGTTTGGTAATTTTTTTTTAACATAGTTAAATATAAAGCTAGATTTAGCAGGGAGCCAGATTTCACATAAATGCTTGCATTGCTTTGTTCCACACTGTATTAGCTATTCTGCATGGATAGGATTAGCATTAAATATTTACCGGTCACATTCCTGAAGTAAATTTCTTAATTGCGCAAAATGTATGGTGGTGCTGGTGGATTTAAATTTATGTATCAGGAATTTGTATATCAAGAATTAAATATCCATCAAGTGTTTTGTTTTTGGTTTTCTGTTTTGGAGTTTTTTTAGGCTCTGGTAACACTGTAGTCTCCAAGGTAAACTGAATGGGAGAAAAATTGGGGGTTGGTTTCCTATTTATTTGATTTTGCTCTTAATTTTTATTTATTTGTTGTTTGTTTTACTTTGGGCTTTACTTGTACATACATATATAAAATCATGTTTTTTGTTTCTAATGGAAAGCTTGTATTTGGTTCTATGAATAGTCATTTTGTTTCCTATGCATTTCCAACAATTCATCGTTTGCTCTATTTATCTAAAATTCCTGAGCTATCTTTGTCAAGCTACCAGAAAATGACAGTGCACACCAGCTATTTAAAATTGGATCAGGTTTGCTTACCTCTGATGATCTAGGGAGCTATCAGGGCTTTAAGATCATGGCAAAAAAAAAAAAAATAGAAGACTTATTTTTATAAGTTCTGAATAGAAATAGTACATAATTCATTTTGTTATTTTGAAAAGTAAGTGAGAATAGAAATGTTTAATGGTGTTTATTTCTAAGGTAATTCAGTTCAATCAATAATCTGAGTTGGTTTCAGGTCTTTTCCTTTAGGTAATGAGGAAAACCTGTGAAACTGTGATATGGATAAAAGTTCTAATGTCAGGAAATATTGGCCTTGTCCTTAAGAAAATTACATTGAGGAGGATTTCTCTCAAATTATTTAAGCTGTGTTTATCATTATTAAAATTAAGTCAAATTCACTTGGATTAAGTAGTAATAAAAAAGTGGCACTTTCTAGTGATTTTTGATCCCATTCCTTTTATCACTGTTGAGTCTTCAGGTGTGTACTTGAAAACAAAATATGTACAAGTTTGGTTTGAAGATTCTAGTGTTGAAAATTACATAAACAGTAGTCAGTACTGTATCTAAAAAGCAGTCTTGGAAATGTATGATACTCTTTTTTTTTTTTTTTTTTTTCTTTTTGAGATGGAGTCTCACTTTGTCACAAGGCTGGAGTGCAGTG
>NW_012116311.1:3391517-3428450 GCF_000951035.1 Colobus angolensis palliatus
ACCTCAAATTAACTTTTTTTTGGATAGTGGGTCCTCTGAAATCCGACAGAGACATATTACATTTATTTGGTATGTTAGAACTACACAGGAAGCATTGTCAAATGTAAGGTGGTGTTTACCTTTGTTTGGGTTATAGATGTATATATAGATATGTGTTGTTAATGTGTATTTCAAGATTGTATGAGATTCCTGAAATTCTGATATGCTTTAATATATGTTGTCAGTATGTCACAGAAATAACCAAATTTTCTTGTCAATTGTGTCTTTAACTATGGCCTAAAACTTTTGTTATCCACAGTTGTTTTACTTTGATTCTTCTCAAAAGCAGCTTGCAATCAGCCACAGACCACAGCTTGCTTTTTTGGGAGAGTTCATGAAAAGGACTCTTGAATGCAAGTTTCTAATAACTTTGGAGGTTGTGCCATTGGACCACAGAGAAAACTTGTAGGACTTCAAATTAAAAGGTGGATGTGTTCACAAAGATTGCTAACCCAATATGCAACACAGCAGGTGTTTAGCATGGACTGAGCTAATAATGGAGGACTGAAATAAATTTTTATGGCTTTTTGTGTGTTTGTTTAAAACACTGCTGATTTATTTTGTTTTGTTTTTCAGAGTGTGGAGAACTTTTTTCCTTTTGAGCTACTCATAGCTTTTAACAATTGAGTAAAGTCCTCTGAACAAAATTTGAGATGTATTTCTCTCTCTCTGCCTGATTTCTCCAGAATTCAGCAACTATTTGTGAGTATTCTTAATTCATGACAATGTGGTTGCTTGCATAATTTCAATAAAAATCTGTTTTATTTTATAATAGGACACAGTTGGAAGAACTGGCTATTTTCCCAGGGCTTTGAATGGAATGGCATGTTTTCAGATACGAGCAGATTGCTTTGAGAAATTGACTTTATAGAGCCAATGAGAATCCATTAGAAGCAGTGGCCTCATACCTTGTCTATGCAGTTCCTTCACAGGGTTTCTGGCCTGTGGTAAGTAGAGTGTCACTTTTTTTTTTTTGAGATGGAGTCTCACTCTGTCGTTGAGGCTGGGGTGCAGTGGTGTGATCTTGGCTCACTGCAACCTCTGCCTCCTGGGTTCAAGTGATTCTCCTATCTCAGCCTCATGAGTAGCTGGGATTACAGGCACACACCACCACACCTAGCTAATTTTTGTATTTTTAGTAGAGACAGGGTTTCACCATGTTGGCCAGGCTGGTCTTAAACTCCTGACCTCAAGTGATCTGCCTTCCTCAGTCTCCCAAAGTGCTTCGAATTCAGGTGTGAGCCACCGCACTGGCCTAGAGTGTCACTTTCTGACAGGTCCAGGAACTTCAAGTTGTTTTGAGACCTCATGAAGTGAGGGATTTGCCCAATCCATGTAGGGATCCACAGGTGCAGAGCATCCTTGGCTTGACTCAAGAGGCTATTGGAGGTTGAGTCTGAGATTCTTTGTGAGAGGTTCCAGCAAAGTCACTTTAGGAGATCTTATATTGACAGTGATTCTTGCTGCACTTTGTGTGGGTAATCAGATCAAGTATGGTAGGACTGAAGCTTACTTTGCAGGTAGGTTGGTCCTGCTGTGATTCATCTTTGGTAGAAATAGAGGACTAGAGAAAGAAAGATTTTGTTTCAAAAGAAAACTCTAGCATTAGATTAACCTTTGACTGTTGGGTGGCCATGTGTTCACCTATGATATGGAGCTGCCTATGATAACCCTCCTCAGCATGAAGCAGCCACAGATATTGACAACCAGATTCCCCAGGATTGAGGAATTTACTAACATAAATATAAAAGGGGGACTGAAACTAGCCCAATTGTCCCACATAACTGACATTTATGGTTTCTTTGGAATAAACATAGAAAGTGACCCTCACAATTTTAAAACTTGAGAAACTTACATTTGTCTTAATCTGAGTTGTTTTCTCAGGAAACCAACTATCAGTTCTCCCACAGAGTATAAAGGAACTGAAACTTACCAGATCACCACATTTGGATAATGAGACACCAGTCCCCTCACCCATCATGACTGCCTAACCAACGACCTGCTTCCTATTGACCAACTTCTCTACCTTACCCCTTCCTAATTCCTGTTTTCCCATACACAGTTACATTTCTTCCTTGCTACATGAACTCCTAATTTTAGTCAGTTGAGGAGATGGATATGAGACTGATCTCTCATCTCCTTGGCTGTAGCACCTTAATAAAGCCTTCTTCCCTGACAATACTCATTGTCATAGTGATTAGCTTTCTGTGTGGCAAGCAACAGGTCCTAGACCAAACTCCTGGTGTTTCATTAACATTTCCAAAGATAGCTGAAAGAGATGTAAGGTGACTGTGGCAGTACCAGGGAACCAGCAGAAACAGCAGCTTTGTGGATATTCACAAGTAGCCCAACAGTCACCACATAGAGCCAATAAGTACGAAACTGAAATCAGATTATTATTCAAACAAAGTTTCTATGTTTTCTATAGATCCATTGATACTTTTGGATATTTTTATGTTTACAATTGTGTCATTTGCAAATAATCAGAGTTTTATTTTTTCCTTTCCAATCATTATAAACTTTGTTTTTTGTGACTTTTTGACTGGCTAGGATCTTCAGTACAATGTTAAATAAAAGTGGTGTTCCCAACTTTAGGGGGAAAGTTTTAAATATTTTGCCACTGAGCATAATATTTCCTGTAGACTTTTACAAATAGATACTCTCCATAACATTAGGGAAATTCCTCTTGTTTCTGGGTTGCTAGAGGAGGTTCTGTTTTTTTCTTGAGTAAAAAACCTGTGACTGCATATTGAATTTTATCAAATTATTTTCCTATGTCTGTTAAAATCATTCTATTTTTGTTCGGCAAATATGATGAAGTACATTAATTTGACTTTAGATGTTAATTTTTGCAATATTGGAACAAATTTAACATTGGCTTGTGTTTTTGCTTTCCTGTAACATCTTTGTCAAGTTTTGTTATTAAGGTGATACTGACCTAATAGGAAAAGTAGGAAGTGTTCACTCTTTTTCAATTTGCTGGGAGAGTTTGGTAGGGTTGGTGTTATTTCTTCCTTAAATATCTGGAGAAACTGCCTGGTGAAGCCATTTCAGCCCAGATATTTCTTTGTAAAATGTCTTTGAATTACACAATTTCATTATTTGTCATAGTATTGTTCAGGCTTTCTATTTCTTCCTGTGTCTTTTATGGTAAATTATTTCATGGTAAATTTTCAAAAATTACTTGGATTACTTTCTAACTACCTTTCACTCATACTACAAGGTAGTTGTGTTATTCCTTTGAAATAAAGTAGGATCATTTTTTTCTGTCTCTATTTAGAGTTGCCATGTCATTCGATTTTTGATGTGTGTGTGTGTATTTCCTTTTTTTGAGGAAATGAAATATTAATATGGTTCTGAATGTTAGATTCATGTAGAAAGGTCTTTCAAAGAAAGGACTTCCCCAAGTCTTATCCTATTCCCACCACTCTATCCCACTATATCTTTCTTATTCCCCTTTTTTTTGTTACACAAAAGGTAGCATATTTTGTTTTTTCAATTTGATTATTCTACTTAATATATTCTAAAAATCATTTCATATCAGCTGATAGAGATCTCCCTCTTCCTTTTCTATAGCTGCTCAGCACTCCATTTTGTGGATGTAACAAGTCTGCATAACCATTCTCCCATGTATGAGCTTTTTGTGTAGTTCCAATATTTTTCAATTACAATGTTGCAATGTGTTTGTGTATTGTAAAAAGTGTATCCTAAGGATAATTTTCTGAAAATGAGATTGCTGGGTCAAAAGGTATTAATGAATTTATATGTAGTTTTGTTATAAATTTCCACATTTCCTTGGAAAAGGATTGTACTCATTTGTACTCTCACTAAAAATGTATGAGTGTACCTGTCTTGTCACAGTTGTGCCAACAGAATGTATTATAACACATTTTAGTTTGTGTCAGTCTGATTGGTCATAAATGGTATCTGTGTGATTGTTGTCTTTTTTCCTAATTATGAATAAGATTGAATATCTTCTCCCAAGTTTAAGGGCCACATTTTAGGCCATCTTTGCATTGCTATATAGGAATACCTACGGTGGGTAATTTATTTTAAAATGAGGATTAATTGGTTTGTGGTTCTGCAGACTGTACAAGCATTGCACCAATATCTGCTCAGTTTTCTGAGGTAAGGGCCTCAGGAAACTTATAATCGTGATAGAAGGTGATGGTGAGCCATCATGTCACATAGCAATGGCAGGAGGAAGAGAGAGAGAGAAGGAAGAGATCCCAGCCTCTTTTAAACACTTGGATTTCACATGAACTGACTGAGCAAGAACTCACTCATCACCAAGGGGATGGTTCTAAGCCATTCATGAGGGATCCACCTCTGCGATCCAGTCACCTCCCACCAGGGCCCACCTCCAACACTGGGGATCACGTTTCAATGTGAGATTTGGAAGGGACAAACATCCAAACCATATCAGGCCATGTGTACATATTTTGTTTATATAAATTGACTATGTATTTTGCCCATTAATTTAACAAAGTTTTTAGTCTTTTTTGCGTCAGTTTTGAACAGTTCTTTATATATTAGGGATATCAGCTTTTTGTGTTCCGTTGCAAATATTTTCTCCCAGTTTGTCAGAGAACTTTTGACTTTGTTTATAGGTAGTTTTTTTCTTGCCATGTAGTTTTTTTTAAAGCTTTTTTTGAAATCCAAGGTATTGATTTTTTAAAATTACGACTGGATTTTAGGTCATAGAAAGTATTCCTTTCTACCTGCTATAGAGAAATTTACTCATTTTTTTTTTGTAGCGTTTGTATGGCTTTATATTTTTTACATGTAGGTCTCCAATCCTTTTGGAGCTTGTTCCTGTGTTTGATATGATACAAAGATATACTTTTATCAGTTGTCCCAGCAATATTATTAAGGTGATGGGCTAAAAAGTTCATCTTTGCCCCAGTGATTTGAGATGCTACCTTTACCATATATTAAATTTCCATGTGTACTTGGGTCTATGTCTTAACTTTCTTTTCTAATACTGGTATTTTTGTCTATTCATGTGCCAATTCCTCAGTGCTTAATTGTAGAGGTTAATGGTATGTTTCTTTTATTTTCTTTTTATTTATTTATTTACTTTTAGATGGAGTTTCGCTCTTGTTGCCCAGGCTGGAGTGCAATGGCACGATCTTGGCTGACTGCAACCTCTGCCTCCTGGGTTCCAGCAATTCTCCTGCCTCAGCCTCCTGAGTAGCTGGGATTACAGGTGTCCGCCATTACGCCCAACTAAATTTTTTTGTATTTTTATTAGAGATGGGGTTTTATCATGTTGGCCAGGCTGGTCTTGAACTCCTGACCTCAGGTGGTCCACCCACCTCAGCCTCCCAAGGAATTACAGGCATGAGCCACCACATCCTGCCGGTATGTTTCAGTGAGCTTCTTTTTAATATTAAAATTGATCATTTGATTCATTTGTTATTACTTTTCCTAGATTATCTAAGCGCTCTGTTGTAGGGGAGTAGTGGCAAGTTTGCTGTTAATCAAACCTAAATATTCTGGTCATGCTTCCAAACACTAGGTGAAGATAAATTCAGGAAGTCCAATTATGTGCTAGATATTTGCTGCTGTGTTTTGGGCAAAGGTCAGATGACGTTTCTGAAAAGGTACCTCTACAATTCCAGTGTCTTTGTGACCTGCTGCAGTGATGTTGCTGGTGGTCTACAGACTGTGTTAGCCCTAGGGTTTCCTTAAAATAATGCAGTTTTGTTTTGCTGTAAGTGTTTCTTCAGGTGAAATTAACAGAAGTGAGATTCTTGGCTCAAAAGGTACATGAGTATGTAATTTCATTGCTGTTGCCAAATTCTCTTCTAAATTATTGTAATTATACTAGTTGGCATTCTTACCAGCAATGGATAAGAGCTCTTGTTTTCCCACAGCTTTGCCAACAAAATACGCTGTCCTACACTTTTTAATTTTTGCCAGTCTGATGGGGGAGAAATGGCAACACTTGGCTGCAGTATTTTGCCCTCTGTAGATGCAGGATTGGGCAGCCGGGCTTCCACCCCAGAACACCCCAGTGCAAGTGCATTATGCCACACTCCCCTCACTACCTGAAGCATCCCTGCAAGAGGCCCTTTGTGTCATCTTCTGGTAGCAAATCTCAGGCAGGAATATTCCAGCCCAACAGAAAGTATCTTGTAATGACCTCAAAAGGCAAGTGGTCATAGTCTTCATTCCAGTTCTCCCAAGGATTGATTTCTTTGCAAAAGTGCTTAACCTCTACTCACCTTCCAGTTCACAAACCAAGAAGTACCAAAAGGGGAAGACATAATAAAGCACACAAGTTCCTGATATACCCTTGTACCAGGCACAACTTGACTTTCCTGGACAGAAATACGAAGGGCTATTTCCTGACTTTTTCAAGACATCTCTGTGTACTAGGAGAAACAGCAACTACAATAACATTAAAATGGTGTTCCAATTTACTGGTTATTCTACTGGTCCAAAAGATGCCACTTGTAGAAATCCTTTTCCAGCAGCAAGTGCCAGCGAATGTCCCAGATGGGTGCCTCTAAGTTAAGTACTACCCTCTAAGTGAGATCTATGGATAACTCCCAAGCAGTCTGGGGAATGGAGTGTCTAATTATGAAATCACTGGCTGATGTTGGAGGAAATGATGGAACTTCTGAGAAATTGGGTGACATGGCCTTTGCTAATATCTGCCCTCAATGTATTTAATGCAGAGATCTGCCGGTTAACACAGACTGAGCTTTTCACCCACACCCTACCTCAAGGCTCTGGGACCTCAGATGTTCCTCTCTTCAATGAGAAAGCAGGGGAGACTTTGTTTACTGCTAGTTGTAGCATCTTTCCTTGGTTCTCCCCATCCTACTCAGCCAGTTCCAGATCCCTGGCAGCCCTGTGTGAGCTAACTTATTTTAACCCTCTCATGCCCTGCCTGGTCACCTTCCCCAATCTTGCAAGATGCTGAGGGATCAGAGCAGTATACATCTTCTTCTATAAACAGAGAATTCTGGAATAGACTCCCCCACCTAGCAAGTGAATAGCTTCCTGGGAGACTTTTTAGTAATTAAAATAGTGGAGCAGAGAGGCAGGGAGGAAGACAGGGAAGTGGGAGGCTTATAGGATATAGCATGCTATAAAACCTTCTAAATTCACTGGTGACCAGGCATAGTGGCAACTTGCCTAGTCGATTTCCATTCCAATCAGTTCTTTATTACTAAGTTGAGTATCCAGTTGATAGATGAGCTGAGACCTTTAAATCATCCAAATTCTTGCCACCTGTGAAAGTTTTGTAGTCTGGCAAAAGGAACAATAAAACCAGTAACAGTAACAAAATTGAGTAATTTAAATTGTTTAGATATTTTCATTATCCCCATGTCTACTTTCAAATATCTGTGTCTGGTGTATGTTAAATGATTATGCAAATGTAAAGTGTAAAACTAACCAGCTAATTTTTTGGTACACAGTTTGAATCCCACAGATCAATAGTCCAGTTTCTCAAATAATAAAATACCAACACACATAAGCTAAGTACCTGGCACATAGTAACCACTCAAGTGATTTTTGGAAGAGCTAGAATTTTGTGAAAAATTTTATGTGTAATTTCATACATGCCTTTTCTGGGGAGAGAGTTTATCATTATTTTCAATGAACTATTACTCTGCTATCCCCACCCCAAAGGATAGCAACAACCAGGTTAGAGTATGGCATTATTTTAAATTTGTGTTAAATGTTATACATGTATTAAAGTAATAGGCCTTCCGTTATATAATCTCATACTTTTCCTAAATATATATAACATGGTCTTTGCCATAATTATTAGTGACTATTCAAAACAATGAAAACAAAGATATAAGCAAATGTTAATTTAGTACATTAATAATGTTCTTGAGCATTATTATCTATTTAGCTTGAAAACATTTTTTATCCATTTTTTTCTTGCCAATAAACAGTTTTCTTTTCTTAATGGTGTGACCTTCTAAGAATATTTACTTTAGAAAAAATGTAAATTTTTGCAAATATGAACCACAAAAGATTTTTAACATTTGTTTTTATGAATCATTAAACTGTTGGCAAGTACTAAGCCTATTACCATAAAATTCAGATCTTTTAGTACATAAAGTACTTATTAATTTGAAAACCCAGCTATTAAAGTAAGATGAATATGGAAATGAATTATGAGATACCTATAGGAGTTTTAGGGAAGTGAATTATGAGGTACCTATAATGACAGGCAAGATAAAGAGAAGAAATTATGACAAAAATCTAAAGAATGAGTGAATGTTTGACACAATACAGCTCAAGGCCATATAAATTACTTCCACCCAGAATTATTAATTTAAATTCCAAGACCTCAAGCAACATGTTGTAAAGCAGGAAAAGACATGAAGTGCCTCTCTGGACTTCATTTGATCCACAAAGAAGGACTTGGTGACAACATGGGAGTGACAGAAAGAGGGAAAAGTGGCCATGTCATCTTGGAGTTCACAAAAGTAAGAGAGTACAGTGCTGGACATTTCTGGACATACATTACAGACTAACTTCAGAAAGTTCTAGGGAGAATCAGTATATGCCAACAGCCAGAGGCACAAAGGACAGAAACGACTCATAAAGATCAAAGATCCTGAGAAATGAAATTCTGACCATATATTAAAACAACTTAGAGATGAGGTTGTGGGATGCGAGGGATGGACATCAGGAGAAGCTGGCATGCCTGGATAGGCAGCTCCCTAACAAGCCCAGGATTTTAAAAGACCTAAGTCAAAGATGGAGGAAAGCAAGGAAAAGCAAAGGCAAGAGCAAACAACAGTGCAAACTGGAATAGTGTCAGGGAAGTGAAAAATCAAAGTAAGCAGAGACTTGAATTAAGAAAGAGAAAAAAAGTTATCAGCCTAAAAATAACAACACTTGATAAATGTCAAGTTGTGCAAACCATGAAGTATATATTATTATTCCCTCTATTTTATAGAGGAAAAAATTAAGGGGAAAAGAGGCAATGTAGCTTCTGTGATATCATATAATGTGTAAATAGTGCAGCAGAGATTTCAAACAAGAACTTCTGTTCCCTACTCGTATCTCCTTGCATGTGGAGGAACATCCTTTAACCTGGCCTTCTTCATCTCTCTCATCCTTCCACTGTGATGATGAAGGAGCAAATAACTGATTGATAAGTTTGGAAGGAGAATTTATACTAACCAGCCCCTTCCTGCTTCTCTCTTGAGAGAGAGGTGCCCCAGCAAGCACATGTCCTTAGATGCTCTCAACCTTGAGATAACTTAGAGGTTAAGGCCTTGCCTCCTGGGAGAAAATCTGCAATAGCCCAGAGATGCCTGTGACTGTCTGGGAAGGGCTGTCAAACCCTGGGGTGCAGCTCCAGCTCACTAGCTCCCAGGCATGTCAAATACTCCAACATCAGCTCTATCGGTCATGCAAATATGTTTGTTTCCCATCAGCCTCAACTTTATGGGTTCTATTTCTTACTTGGTTCCAAATACAGTTTCTCAAAGACTTCAACAAGCCCTTTTTTAATCTGACCTCAAGCCTGAGCTCCTAATCACTAAGCAATAATACCACTTTGCTATGTCTTGTGTAAGATTGATTATGGCTTACAGATAACAGAGGTAACTGCCAGGTTATTTTGTGACTACCTTTTCCAGAAAATTGAATATTTTTTTCTAAATTAGGAATGGCAAAATATGATTAAGGGAAAACTGAAAATCAAGACAAGAGATGGAAGAACAAAACACCCTGTAAATTCTTTGAATAAAGTCAAGTTCTCAGACCCAGAAAATGATATTGCAGCCTTAGGTAACCACTTACGAGTCACTCTCAGTCACAGTGGAGAAATCATGGAGTACTGGAAAACGTCTCCAGAAGACTGGAGATGGGAAAGTGCCCTCAGTCTTAGTCAAAAGCCTTAGTCAAAAGGCTAAGCAATGGTAATCTCAGAAATTACAACCCCCTAGACATCAACCCCCCAGAAACCTATAGAACAGGTCTATGAGAAAATAATATACTGAAAAACTATAGTTAAGATGAGTCCACTAAAAAAATGTAAATTGCCTAAACTCATTCTATTAACATTTCATATACGTTTTTTCATGCATTTATCAAGAAGTACTAAAAAATATAGCATATTTTATTCTATAAAATATATTCTATAAAATAGAAGTTTATTCTATAAACTGAAGGGTCCAACTCAGTCTGATAGCAATTAAAATTTTTTCTCCCTGTTGGAGAAACCAATTTGCATAAGAATAAGAGGTGCTTCCCCCAGGCATCTTCCCCACCCAGGACTTTTGCTTTTTTTTCCTTTTCTGCACTCTGTCAGCAGTTAACACAGCCCCACACTTAAGCCTTTTTTTCTTTTCTTCACCCTGTCAGGAGTTAACTTATAAGCAAGGAGTTTTCCTTTCTTGAAAGGCATCTTATTAGACTAGGACCTCAATTCACAGGACACTTGTTTCCCCTCCCTTGTTTGAGAAGGACCCAGTTCCTCAGTTTCACCTTAGCATTTGGCTTATGATAAGGAGGCAACAGCCAGTCTGGCGAGGGACACCTGGGGCTTGATGAGTCTATGCACTCCCTGAGGCAGTTCTTTTGTTCCAACTGAATTCCAAGCTTCCGATCAAAACCCTAGGAAAGAAAACTGAATCTGAGGGATCCAGAGGCAGATGACAATAGAAATTAAAAGGCACAGCACAAATGAGCATGACTACTTCTTGCCAATTAAGCCAGACCTCCCATTTAATGGATAAAGGTCATGCTAGTATCCATGGCATAAGTGAGGTCTAGAGAACTCAAAGGCTACTGACACCAGAGGGAAAGGCAACACATGGGTAAGAGCAGATATTCCCACCTCCTAGCCTCCCCCAACATTAGCATGGGTGAAAGCCATTATTGGCACCCATGGGCAGCACCCTGTTGAGGTTGCTGGGACTCGGGAATATAAGGATGAAAGAAGAAAAGAAGATGCTTTCTCCTCCTCTCCCTCATGTACCCTGGGTATTTGCTAGGAAGATAAAGGAACCAGAGATGCCTAGCTCCCTTCTCTCTAGATGAGTAGCCATTCATGTTCAGTCTGTCCTCCTTTTGAATGCATCCTGAACCCCTGGGGCTCCTTTGAAAACAAAATTCTTCTTTGTCCCTTTTTCCTCCATGATCCTCTCTTCACAGATGGATACTTGTGTTTCCATGTTCCAGGACACTCCCCTCAGATGCATCCTCCAAACTGAGAAAAACTGATTTCCCAAACCTTAAACTGGTTGGCTTAGAATTGAGGTTGGGGGAAGGGAATCCAGAAGCCTGACATGCTGGCAAAATGGTAAAATTTTTTTTTTTTTTTTTTTTTAGCTAGTTGGACTTTTATCTTCTCTCTCTGTGCAAACTGGTACAACTAATGATAAGGATCACTCTTTATATTCTCTGTAAACTTTTGATTAATGAAAAACAATTTATGAGGTTGGTCTTAAGTTCTAGCCAATCTGGTATACTTTGTGTGTCTTAATTGAGGCTTGTTGGTTTCATTTGTGAGGTCACTTTTGGTAAAGTTCAAAAGCCAGAAATATTGACTGCTTGGTATTGCCAAAGGTAATAGGGAATTTAAAAGGAATTTAAATTTTAAAATTTAAAATTCTTAAAGAGCATGCAACTTAATTAAAAGTGAATATCCAAGTTGTAGGTATATTTAAAAGGCCTTGTTTTTCTCTTCTTGGATCTTGTTTTGCTGGAAAAAGGTTTTTTGTCAGTCGACTGAATTGCTTTTCTCCTCTTTGTCTTGCCAGTCAATGCACGCATAGTAGACCCTAAGATAACTTATAATACCATGGGACACCCTGGGAAAACAGAAAAGATGCCACAGATTCCATTTTAGGAGAAACCTCTGTTTTCCTTATGGAACCCCAGGAATTAGAGGCAGATAGATCCCTCTCAAAATCTGTTTTTGTCTTCCAGCTATGCCTGTTTATTAGGCCATAGAAACTGCATGCTTTCCTAGTCCTGCTCTTAAAGAGCCCCATCCAGAGACCAATAATTCAATTAGGAGATTGGTAAACAAAAAATTTTATAGCTACTGGATCTTCTTCTATCTGTGTAGTTATATAGGTGTTGTGTGTGATGTCTATAATAAAAAGAGCTCTAATTAATTGTCCTAAAGAAAAATAAGTGATTAGATCAAATATTTTGTTAGGGAAAAATAAAAGCTGTAGCGCCTTTTACTTCATATGACTTTAATCTTTGAGAAATAAAAACAGTCTTAATGATTATTGGTAAAATGCAAATGTTGTTAAAATATAAATAGGTGGTCTAAATTATACAGTTCAGATACTAGGTTTGCTAAATGTTTTAAGATTATAAATTGCTTATTTAGCTGTTGAGGACTGTCCCACTTGCCAGCCTCACAATTGGTAAGGCCTGGGGAACATATGGAATTAACCATACCCTTAACTATGCTGGAAGAAGTCAAACTTTATTAATGCCTAGTGAATAACTAAAAAAACTTGCCAAATTTTACATTAAAGTTAAAAATTGGTAAGAGGTACCATTATAATATGTAATTGAGACTGCTGAAAATAGATTTACATGCAAAGTGTGTAAGAACAGTAAAATGTGTTTTTAGTAAAAGATTATAGGATGGCATGGAAATGTAAATTTTTGCCTGGGGTTAAAGGATTGTTTTAAATTAGGTAAGAGGAAGCTAAAGGTTTAAAAAAGTTATGGAAAATTTCTAAAAATTAATTTTGCAAAAGAAATTCTGTGTGTGAACATTTACTAAATTCAAAAGGGTATTATATGGTTTCTCTGTAAATTGATCATTGAAATAAAAGCACAAGAAGGTTTTCTTAAGTTACTAATCTGCCCTTTAGCAAAATTTGTAAAGGGTTATAAAAGATTTATATGAATCTCACCTAATGGTCAAGCTGGTTAAGACTGGATAGAATTGTCCATGAAGTTTCATTTAGAAAATTGGGTTGACATTAATAGTAAACTAATGTAAGGGTAAAAGTTGACTTTCTCTAACTCATACAAGATTTTAATGTAATAGTAAAGAATAATGAAAGATTTACATTTGCCTTGCAGATAGACTCCTAAGGAAATGAAAGAGAAGACAGGAGACAAATTGTTTGGAAAAGCTAAGTCTTCCCTCTTAATGAGCAAAGGTTTTTGCCTGGTTTAAAATTTTTTGTGACGTAATTTTGGCAAAATAACTAACTGATGGTAATCTGGAATTCTATTTCAATAGCATCAAGTGTTTTAAACCACTAATGTATTTAATAGACTTCCCAAAATCAAATTTTGGCTTCAAGATTGTCCTTCCTGACCCCTAGATTTTGGATGCTACAGAGGTCCCTTGAAGTATCGAAGACGGTAGAAAGGATTACCTGATGTCTTTAGGTATATGGGATTGCCAAAATGATGTTTAATCTTCAGGTTATATTTTAGTGAATAATAATAATATCTGTTCCAAAATAGTATAGGATTTAAAAAATTCTAATGTCTGAGTATTTGTTATCAATCACAATTAAGGTTGTTATATTAACTTATTATAAACCACAGTGATAGCCAAACTTCTTTGTCAATTATGTTTTTGACTGTAACTACCCTGGACATTTTGTTATCCATAGACAATTGTTGTCTTGTTTTGATCCTCTTTAAAAGTGGTTTATAATAAGCTATAGAACTTTTACAGGTGCTCTCAAATGCAGGTTTCTGATAACTTTGTAAATTGTGACATTGGAATAAAGGAAAAACAGGACTCATGAAGAACTGAAATGTTTAGAAATATCAGTACAAGAGTTAACTGAATTGACTAAACTAATAGAAAACTGAAGTAATCTTTTTTAAAACTTTTGCTTAAAACATTGCTGATCTTTGTTTTGTTTTTCAGAGTCAAGGAAACTTTTATTTTGAGCTATTTACAGTCTTTAATAATTGAGCAAGGTAGACTCCTGTGAACAAAATTTGGAGCATATTTGTTTCTCTTTGCATGGTTCCTATAGAATTTGGAAACTATCTGTGAGTATTCTTATGACAATATGGTTATTTTCATCAGTGCAATAAGAATCTATTTTCTTTTGCAATAGGATGCAATTGGAGAAGCTGGTTGTTTTACCAAGGATTTGACTGGAAGGGCATACTTCCCTTTAAGGAATAAAGCTCGACTTGCAGAGCTGATAAAAGCCCCTTGGGGAAACCGGCCTCATACCTTGTCTACACAGTCCCCGTGCAAGGTTATTAATCTGTAGTGAGTAAAGAATGTCACTTTCTAATAGGCCCAAAAACCGCATATTCTTGGGATCCCAAGAGGAGAATAATTCACTCAACTCATAGGAATTTGAGGGTACAAACTCCTGGCTGGGCTTGGTTTTTAAAAGTCCTATCTGAGATTCCTTGTGGAACAAAGTTCTATCAAAGCCAATTTTAAAAGACTGTAAAAATAATTATTCTTGCTGTACTTTATGCAAGTAATAAGGCCAAGTATAAGACTAAAGTTTATTTTGCAAACAACTCAGTCCTATTATAATTTTTTAACAAAAATGAGGATTGAGAAATTGTCTTTCAAGACTTACTATACATTTGTCATTAAATTGTAGACTCATTAGTTGTTAAGTTTTTCACCTACATTTTAAACTAACCCTGCTTATTCCTGTGAACCAACCAGCAATCTCCAACTGCAGCCCAGAAGAAACAAAAAGAGATGGGTAGTATAAAAATCTGGATCAATATTCTAGTTCTGGGCAATTATTCTGCAATTCCTGCCAGGTGATGGAGGTGAATGGGGTGCCCATAACCTGGAGGTTTCTTGTTTTGGGAAAATAAGACCAAGGGAGCTCACCAAAGCCAAGTGCCATGCACCCAAATCTTAGCAGGCAAAACTATAGCCACCAGTTATCTGGGCATGCTGGTAGCTTTGGAATTTTCGAGCTGTCCTTACCTTTACCTTTTGTTTTGTTTTGATACATGTCTTCTA
Organism: Colobus angolensis palliatus; assembly: GCF_000951035.1. NCBI lineage: Eukaryota > Metazoa > Chordata > Mammalia > Primates > Cercopithecidae > Colobus > Colobus angolensis. The sequence continues at coordinate 3,406,492 of NW_012116311.1, forward strand.
ATAACCTGGTTTGTCTCTTCTTGCCTTTAGGCCATTGAACTCCAAACAATCATGCAACTAGAGCCTCACATGATGGCCCCCTTTCACCAGGGACCCTTAGATGGGCCTCTGAGGGAGAGCTGACTGCTCTTACTCAAAAACAGCACCCCCTGTCAGCAGAAAGCAGTTAAGATCAATCATCATCCTTATCCTTATTCTAACGGCTGTTAGATGTACTTCTTTAGACAGGGGAATGATAGAGGCAGCAGAAAGCAGTTAAGATCAATCATCATCCTTATCCTTATTCTAACAGCTGTTAGATGTACTTCTTTAGATGGGGGAATGATAGAGGCAGGAGACAGCCAAATGCCTAGGCAGATAAGGAAGGGTACCCTGAGAACCTCCGACCCACCAGGTCATTGTGTACAGTGGGCTTGCCTAACCATGCCTACGGTGAAAACTTCTGTCTCTTAACACATGTGCAGTAAGGGAAATCAATCAATGTGGAGTGGCTCAGACTAAAAGGGCCCACATGAACACTGGAATAATGGGGTGGAGCCACCAGGAATCCACACCTTATGCAGGGAAGGGACCTGGCCTCTTCAGCTCGTGTGTAGTGGCCTGGTATTCAATTTGTGAGGTAGAAACCTGCGTGCAGGACCCCTCTTTTTTATAGAGAGCTTTCCTTTCACTTAATAAACTATGCCCTCTTCACCTTTCAATGTGTTCACCTGCCTAATTTTTCCTAGTTATAAGACAAGAACCCGGATTTGGCTGAATTAAAGAGCAAATAAATCATACATCACCAGACTCTGATTGTGCTACTTTGCATATGTTATGACATGCATGGATAAATTTCTGTTAGAATTGCCATGGTAGGGAATTCATTAGCAGCTGGAAGGATGGTACTGATCAGTGGTTATCAAACTTTAGTATGAAGGACTTGTTAAAACATAGATTGCTAGGTCCCATTTCCAGAGATTCTAATTTAGTGGGTCTGCAGAGGATCCCAAGAATCTGCATTATTAACAAGTTCTCAGGTGATACTGATGCTGCTGGTCCAGAGGCCACACTTTGAGAACCACTGGTCTAGATTATCTCCAACTTTCATTCTAATGCTAAGATTCTGTGTTTCAATAATCATCTTAACCTTTTTTTCATGAGAGACAGATCTCTACTCTCTTGGGTCAAGACCTTAACACAGGAAATTTTAAAAATTCATATCACTGAGGAATATAGTTTAATCACTTAAGCCACTGTATCTACTTTTCCCTCACTTCTTTCTTAAAATGCTGTTTTTCCCCCCTTTTAAAACAATTCTGGGTTTTCCCTTTTTTAAACAGTTAAAATGCTTTATTTTATAACTGGTTAGAGGAAAAACCAAACTACTTTTTCTTTGCCTCATTTCTTCATCATTATACAATTTTGGACACTTATTATTGTTATCTCCCAGGAAATTACATTGAAAAAACATACCTAATGCTATAAAGTAAATGATCAGTATTATGTAATGAGAATATTGTTACAGTGCTTTAAAACTCTGGAAAGATGAATTTTTTGGCTTAAGGTGAATATGGGAGTGGGTGTTTGATGATGATAAGATGGTGTGTGTGTGTGTGTGTGTGTGTGTGTGTATGTACATTCCACAAAAGTGTAACGTTTCATCCTTAGTTGCTTCAGATTACTTTACCATACTATTTTTTTAAACATTTTCATTATTTGGATTTACAGCACCCCAGGGGTCTTTAGCTATTCCAAGAGGTGTCATGCAATTCTGAAAAGTTCCTCAGAATAACATTTTAAGTTACTTCAATTGAAAAAAATACATATTTGCTATACAGACATTTTCTAGTCTGGTAAAAGAGACAAAGATAAATGTTCACACTTAAAATATACAAAATATCTGGAAATTGCTTATAGGGTATTTAAACTTCCATTCAATGCTAGTTCCCAAATGAATTACAAAGTGTCCTATACCAGCATCTTGGCATCTAAATCAACATAAAACACCTGACACATTTTGAAATGAAAACAGAAATTCACATTTTCAAGCAGTTCTCAATTATCTCATTAATAGATCATCTGAAATAGCTGAAAGCCCTAATAATTATTTTTCTTTGAGACTGTGTTTTTATACTTACAGGTGAATAACTGTTTTCCTGATGTCCTAAGAATTTTATTCAATTAATGTTATAGGTGCCACTAGAGGAGCTGGAAGGTGTTCCTGGCCTTTTGCAGAAGAAAGCTTTCTTCTCAAATCAATGCAAAATCTCTTTTCTCTTCTAACTCTCCCAGAGCTGGGGGGAGGAAGCAGAGAGTATGTGGATTTGAAAGCACTTCTCGACCTTTAGGTAAAAAGAAATAGCTTAGGTATTAACGTTATAATTACACCAATTAGATACTAACTTTATTTGATTTTCAAAAAATAATCAGGCCCCTGCTAATTGTGCGTATACAGAAAGAAATGAGAGTCCGCATTCTTTGTAAACACTAAGTACACTTTTTTGTTCTCTATCAATGAGCAGTAGGCAGCATGTGGATCTCAGATATCTGAAGACAGGGCATATGGGCTGATGAAATGGGGTGTTAGGAAAGATCTGAATTCAGGTTAGCACTGCTAACCCTCTGTTCCTCCAGTCCACTCCCTGTAACCAGCTCCCACTGACTTCATTACAGCCGCCCAATTTCTTCCTACTCCAGTGTTTCTCAACCCTTTAAACCAATGCCAACTTTTCATAAATATAAACATCTTATTCACACTTTCCCCAGAAATTTTAACACATTCCTTAGGACTAGGGGAGTAGAAACTTCAGTTAGGAATCTCTATATTTTCTTTGTAACCCAGCAGCAAAAACAATGTGGTTGTGTTTTGTTTTCTGGAATTGCCATTATAAAAACAATAGTTTTGTTATGTTTTATAAATAAAACTAAATTATAAAATTGAACATGTCTTCTCAAATTTTTCACTTGCCTCTAACCATCCCCCACTTCCCAGAGATTCTAGTATTTCTCTTAAGAGCCCATTCCTCAAGTTAAAAATTATTGCTCTAATTTCTACATCATGACCGGGACCTACTGCATAACTTGTGGGGCCTAGTTCAAAATGAATATGCAAGGTCCCTGTTCAAACATTATTAAGGATTTCAAGATGGCTACAGTGGAGGATTAAACCAAGGCTGGGACCTTTCTAAGCTTGGAGTCCTGGGTGACTGCACAGAATACATGCCACAAAGCTGTCTCTCATCGTGACTTTTTAGCTTCTGCTATTCCTCTGATTGACTTTCTCTGTGTGTTTCCTAATTCTGATTCCCAAGAGCAAGGATCTGATTGGCTAAGATAAGCATTTCATTCCAGAAGTTTTACTGGTTGCTGGCAGGCATATTCATTGGAGAGGTCCCTTGGTCAGTCAACTATGTCAGAACCAAGCAGTTGTGTGTGATCAAGGTGGGGGATTTAAATGAGAGTAGAGAATGGGTCTACTACAGTACATGGTCACCAATGTAGCCACGATAGTGGACAGGGCAGTTTTCTTAGGAGTGGACATGGGTAGACAGGCAATCACTGATGCTGAATACAAAATATAAATATATGCATTTCCAATTTGAGCCTGATGTCTGTGTGAAATGGAGTAATAATATTTCAGAGGCTAGTTAGGAGCGACAGATGAGATAGTGGCCTAAACAAATGGATGTGAAACCCCAAGAAATCATTATTATCATTGCAACAAAGGGAGTGCAAACATAGTAGAACCTGATTTGATATCTCAAATAGTCCAGCACTCAAAAATAGGCTGGTAGTTGTCTTGTGGTGCATGCTCAGGATGACTATTGCTGTGAACTAAGCAACACAGATTCCATGTTCTGAAGACAAACAGACACAAGGGATTGTGTCTTTGTTCATATGTACAAAGAAAATTGGCACTAGAACTGGATGAGAGCCAAGGGACAGTCTGTTTAATAGGTTGTGGCTTGTGATAGTCCTAATCTGTTGATGAAATAATGTGTTTCCTTCTGGAAAAAAGGAATTTTCTAACATTCCCCTAAGAAAGGTTTCAGCTGCTCTCAGCTCTGTCAGGTACTAGGAGTGATTGTCCTGTTCTGGGTTATTATCACTCTGATCACACCAATTCCTCTTCTGGGCTTAAAAAACTCATTCTCTTTCTCTCTCTCTCTCTCTCTGGAGGATTTTTTTCAAACCTGTGATATCTTTCTAGTTTAACTACTGTATCTAGTCTGGGTTTTTTACCCCCCGGCTCTCCTTTTTGTCATCTTTTATCCTCCTCTTTCCTTTGTCCCATTTAAATTAAATTTTACAATTTATATAAGAATTTAAGTTGGTCATAGTAAAGATTTTGAAACATTTGGGATTTTGAATTCCAATAGTGTTATCAGTAGCTTTTAAAGGTTAGGATTTTCCTTTTGTATGTGTCATGAGTCCATATGTGTGAGACTGTGACACTGTGTGTATGTATTTAAAGAATATTTAAATGTATAACAGTAAAAGAAAAAGTACAAATTGCAAATATCAAGACTTATGTCAAATAGAAACTTCCAAAACAGTCCTATGTGACAAATAACACAAACCAAATTAATTATTAAAAAGAATCTTTTGTATTACTCAATTCATAGAAATAATCAGGAAAGTAAAAGTCTAAAAAGCAGTGGTTTGAAGAAAAGCAGGAAGCCTTCCACAGAGCATTTTGAGTAGGTGAATGAAGGTTATTAGTTAAGCTGGTGATGCCTGCTTTCCCTGCTCCAGCAGTCACAGACAGACTGGGCATGCCTCTGCATAATCCTATTACATACAGGGTGCTGCACTTGGCCTTCCTGGTGACTTATATTTGCCAGAAACACTACACTTCAAACACATACCATATAGGCAGTTACAACAGGTTTCCAAAGATTGATGGCCGCCCCCAAGTGAAAAGATTCCACTAGCTACCCTCTAAATACTCATATGAAGAATGTGTGTTTGTGTGTGTGCCACTATGTGTTCATGTACTTAGCCAGCATAATGTAGAAGATTGGTTTCTTAACACCTGATTCTAGGCAGAAGCAATTTCTACCAAGAATGTCAGCCACTTTTTAAAGAATAACATCAAGCCACTGCACAAATACAAAATCACATACTGGGAGAAAATGAAATTATATACCTCCTTAGAATATTACTCTTTCCCTTTCATCCTTCAAAAATCAATTTGGATTTTTAACTTTCCATCCTGGTCCAATACTGTACAACAAAGAAATAATATATAAGAAAAGTCAGATTTCAGAAATGTGGTAAGGAGTGGATGGAAATGCCTTCAATAATTCTGAGTGAGGGTGTAGGAGGACTTTTGGCTCACAGATGTTCCAGTGCTCTAAGGGGTTCATTGGGAGAGAATATCGCCATAGGTTTGAAAAACTGTTAATCCCACGAAGAAAAAAATTTAAATATATCTACTATTAAGAGAATTGATATCTAATCTTACTCACCATTGTAGGTGGAATCTCACAGAGTCATATTTTAACTGTTAGTCAAGCAAGAGTGAAAAGAAATCTATTTTCTGTATTTCTAGATTTCAACCAATGGGATTTTGAGTACTTTCAAGGTCTTCCCATGTGAATTTTGCACAGAATTGGTAGAACCCTGATTTCTGATGACCAGCTTTATTTTGGACTATGGCTAATGTGACCAGATGTTTCATTTTCCTGGCACAGTCATGATTTGTGCTTGGTATGTTGGCAACTCACTGGATTTAGCATTAGTACAGATGGCTTTTTTCTAAAAAAAATTAATGATACATTATTAACAGCTGCATTAAAATAAGCCAGGATGAGTTTGATAGGCCTCTATTTTGTACTTCAACTTCTGACATAGTCTCATCTAGTAGCATGGAAAATACATGTGTAGTGTCAGGGTTCACACTTAATGCATGGAAAATGCTGAGGGATGAACAGTAATAACTCATCTATCTTTGGCTGATCCTTCCAGATGAAACATAATTAATACTTTCTGTATCAGCTATTTATTGCTTCATACTAAACCACCCAAATTTAGCAGCTTAACTAAACAAAACATAAGGTCACAGGATATTAAAGATAATGGAACAATAAATTCTATCTCTTGATGGAGGAGTGACAACATTACTGCAGAAGGGCATTTACACAGAAAGGCAGGCTTCATGGGAGACTATTATTATAATGATCTACTATACTTTTTTTTTTTTTTTTTTGATGTTGAGATGGAGTCTCGCTCTGTCACCCAAGCTGGAGTGCAGTGGCACGATCTCGGCTCACTGCAAGCTCCGCCTCCTGGGTTAAAACCATCTCCTGCCTCAGCCTGTCAAGTAGCTGGGACTACAGGTGCCTGCCACCATGCCTGGCCAATTTTTTGTATTTTTTAGTAGAGACGGGGTTTCACCGTGTTAGCCAGGATGGTCTCGATCTCCTGACCTCATGATCCACCCACCTTGGCCGCCCAAAGTGCTGGGATTACAGGCATGAGCCACCACACCCAGCCTATACTTTCATTTAAAGGATAGCATGCCTGGCTCTCACTGATGAAATGTATACGCTTGGATGCAAGTAGCTGGGGACGCCCAACTCCTTCTGCTCTCTAGTGGTGGAGGTAGAAGTACTTGATACCGTTAACTGTATCAGTCGCTTGATGTACTAGCTGGTTGTGCCTTGGTCTACACTGAGGCCTGTGAGATGCCCAAAGCTCCCAGGCCTATATCCTGCAGGGCTGATAGAAAACATGGGCAATAATAAATGTATTATTTATTGGTGGGGATGGAGCATGTGTGGAAAATAGAGGCTGAACAGTTCTATATGTTTTCCTCTTTTGCAAGGAATCGTTTAAGAACAATGACCTTTTTGAAAGTGCATGACTATGATGAATGTGTTACTTTCATAAGATACTTGTTAACATTAACTACCAACCATTGGTGCCACAGTGATGTTATAAATTATCTAGACACTAGATGATATAAATATCTGAAGTATCTACCAAAAAAATTAATAATGCCCAAAGATGATGATTTAACATATGAAGCTACACATGATGGGTTTACATAAGACTTCATAAAGCATGACTTTTCATTTAGACCAAATAACTCTTTCACTCAAATATCGAAGTTTTTTGTGCACATATGAGAAATAAAGCATTAATTGTTAATATGTTGGTTCTGGTACTAGAAAAAGAAGTGCAAATAATTTTATAATACCATATATCAGTATTATCAGATACTTCAATAGAAAATCAGTTAATTCCACTAATAACTCAATGTTTTTTCATCAAATTCATGGAATTAAAGTGTTTTGCCATTTCATTCTATTAAAAATAAAATATATCTCATTATAATCATTTTAAAATCATTTAAAATCATTTTAAAATCATTTTAAAAGTTTATCATTGAAGATAAAATTTATTGCTTTTGCAGTGAAAATACAAATATAAATTTAATGAATATAATATCATGAAAAAATAGTCTTTTTACTAAATTAAGAAACCTATACATCAGAAATGTACTTTAATTTCTTTGTCAATGCTGATGTCAAGAATAATTTAGCATCATAGCATGCAATTTCTCCCTTAGCTACCCATCATAAATTGAATTTTTAAATGTTTGTCTCTTTAAATAATTAATTTCTAAGTCAATCTAATGTCCTACCATAGTATTGGTCGCCTTTTAGAAAATAAGTCTTTTCTATTAATTATAGTTCTATTGTGTTCAAAATCAGTTAGACATCACATCATCAACAGACTATGTGAATAAAACTTCAGCTTTTGAGCCTGTTAGCAAATTATAGTTAATAAAAATGAAATTTGTGTCCTGGCACAGTGGCTCATGCCTGTAATCCTAGCACTGTGGGAGGCCAAGGCAGGTGGATTGCCTGAGCTCATGAGTTCGAGACCAGCCTGAGCAACATGACAAAACCCTGTCTCTACTAAAATACAAGTTAGCTAGGTGTGGCAGCATGTGCCTGTAGCCCCAGCTACCTGGGAGGCTGAAGCAGGAGAACTGCTTGAGCCCATGAGACAGAGATTGCAGTGAGGTGAGATGGTGTCACTGCACTCCAGACTGCATGACAGAGTGAATCTCTGTCTCAAAAAATAAAAATAAAAATAAAATAAAATAAAGTGTGTAAACAGAATACACTGAAATATATTCTATGAACAAAAGAGGACAAATTAAACCAAGAGAGTTCAATGTACTATATATGATTTTGAAATTATAAAATTGTACTTTCAAATGCCTTGACTTTTGCAAAGAATCTTGATGCAGCATAACTTTTATTATATAAATGTCTATTTTGCAATAGGATGAAATAAAATTAAGAAGACCTATGATATTGCAGTATATAAATTTAGCAAAACACTTGAATAATGAAAAAACTTATTGTGAGTTTTGTCTTATAAACATATTTGTTGAAGAAAGATACTCTAAATGGAGACAAACATACAATGCTTGTGGAAATATTTAGACATTTAACATAAAATTAGAATTGACATTGCCCTCCATTTGACAGAATTTTATCTGAATTTACATTACAACAGCACCAGAAGATAACATTTTCCCTATTAAAAAGATTATGGTCTATAGTAAAGGAACCAACTGAAAATGCAATTAACCGTAATTTGAAACTTGAAGACAATTTCAGGCATTTTTATGGGAAAAAAGACTAAATATTTAAACAAAATACTATTAATAAAGAGAATTAGAGAAATTATATAAGCACACAAGTATTGTTACCTGCTTTTTAAATTTTTAATGTTCAGGTAATTGATATAAAGAAGTTCTTTAAAAGGTTTATTTAATGTATACTAGTGTAATAGTAATATTTTATTTGATTTATGAATGTATGAATTTATAATAACAATTATAAATACCATAACAAATAAATAAAATAATTTATTTTTGATTATATGTTATAAATGTATTATGTGTATGCAATATATTTAATAAATGTATTTTGGTTAAATATTAATATAGTATTGGTTATATTTAATATGTATTTATTAAATACATTTTATAAACATTTATTTGAAAATATTTTAAGCATATGTTTTATAGATCTACCTATCTAATAAACCAATTTGTTCTCCAATAAATAAATGCTATAAAAATGATATACTTTTAATTATTTTTATTGATTCCTTTAAAAGTAAAACATATCTTATATTTTGATAATTAATTAGTCACTTTATCTATAGTTCTTTTCTCATTTGGTCCTGGCCATCTCAAGTCCACCTCTTTCCCTCTATATCCTTCACAAAACAATTTTATATCCTATAAAAATCAGCCTCTATTTCAGGATATTACTAATAGATTGGTTTTTTGGGAACCTTGCCATTCTTCATATTTGTAATCTGACAAACCCAAAGTTCTCCAGCTTCAAGTGTTAGTGTAAGTAGCTTCAAGTGTTAGAAAGCATGAAATTATCTCCAGGGTCAAAATGATGTGAAGTCTTAAAGTTCCAAAGAAATAACAATTATGCAAAGCAATGACCATCATTTGCAGTTCTATGTATCATTATTTTTTCTTCACTTTCTGAGATAAGAAACATCGGCCTTTTTTTTTTTTGGACATCGGCATCAATTTAACACTGATAAAAATCTGGCAACTACAAATATGTATCATCAGTGTTTACAATATATTTGATTCATATAGCAGCTTCCAAAGAGCTCAAAGCGATTTCACATACACATATGTTATTTATCCTCATCATCATAGTAAGACAGATTTTTAAAGCCCAGTGTGCCTATTCTATTGAAATTAAGTCTCATGCTTCTTGTACTTTTCCAGAAAAGCATGTCTAGTTATCTAAAACACTTTTACACATTTTGATCATTTACCCTGGAAAAACATTAATTTCAATGTCAGAATTACCCAGAGAGCTCAGTATACAAAATGGCAGATACACTTATAACCTTTTCTCAAACATCTCTAATTGTCTGCATACCTCACTAATATTGGCTAAATAATACATTTATTTTTGACATTTGGGACTAAGTGCCTTACTTAGTTCTGTTCAATGTATTCATTAATTGAAGAAATACTTATTCAGGATTTCTAGTACTTAGTTTTGTTCAATATATTCACTAATTGAAGAAATATTTATTCAGGACTTCCATTATATGAGCATTGGCCTTTGTGGTACAAAGATACAACATGAATCTGAAACTGAATTTAATCTAGAAAGATTTATTAATACAATCTCATGAGAAAAGCAAGACATCTACTGTGATAGCTATAGTATTGGTTAGAAATGGAAAAGAGAGAAGATGAGTATGGATGAAAGGTTGTGGAAGTTCAGATGAAATGCTTACTCCAGCTTGAGATATTAATCAGAAATAAAACTCGTGATTTTCCTCCCTCCCTACCCTATCCCTGTACTTACCTCCATATCACTTCGAAGGATTTGGGGCATACAAGCAACAGAAGACACAATTCAAAATATTCTAAATAGTAAGGGGATTTTTCACTTCACAAAACAAATTGAGGTAGGGAGGGTCCAGAAGTGATTAATTCTATCCCCAGTATCCTTGGCATTCCTTTATCTCATCACTCTGCCTTTCTCCCACTACTCTGTATGCATACCAACAGGGTCCCAAGATCATTACGGGGCAACTTCAGGCTTCCCATTTTTTCTCTTACCACTATCCGAAGGCAGGAACAAGGCTCTCTGTCTGCCTTATGCTTATTTATAAGAACTAATAAATCTTTCTCAGATGTCTTCCTTCCCAGTAGGTGTAGGTGTCCCCTCATATCTCACTAGCCAGAATGAGGTCACATGACCCTTTCCAAGCCTATCACTGGCAATGATTAAAGAGTTATCATTGTAAGTTTAGACTAATATTAATTCCTTTTCCCTGAGAATGGAGTTATGCAACAAAAGGTGAATAACTGAACAAATGTGGGTCTCTTCTCATAAGAAAGAGATGGAAGTAAGAGATAGGCCACCAATAATAATGTTTCTTACACTACTCTAAGTTTACTGCTTTTCCTAACTTTCTTACTTTGTTTCTTGGTACCACCAATCTCCCCTTCACTTAATGGGCTCAAAATCCTAAAATGGTTTTTTGACAAGACTTTCTGTTGCTCTCACATCTCATTACCAAGCATAATATAGGTTACTCCTATGTCTTGAAAATGCCCAGTTCCAGTTCTCATCTTCACATGCCTATAATGTTGTAAAAGTCTCCTAAAGGGAGCATATTAATTAATCATCCAAACCAGGATACTTCTAAGATGAAAATAATGTGCTATTAATAATTATGTAAGGAGAATAGGTATACATTATAACCAACCTAGGAAAACTGAAGGTATGCTTATCCCATCCCAACTCATCTTTTTTGTGTCCAGGTTTTACATTCTCCAATTCAAGTTTATACTGTCACTAAATTTGTTTTCTGGAACCCAGCCATGATCCTGTCACATACACCTGTGCAAAAGCTTTTAATCGCTTCCCTATACATGCTGGATTATCCCAGGATTTAGGGTTTCCCACAGTATGTTCTCAAATTTTCCTGGCTTGTCTCTCATTATTTCCCAAAATATAAAGAAAATCTTGGCTATATACTACCATTCAATGAAAACAGGTTACCCGTAATTCTCTAAGTGTGCCCATCCTGTCCTCACTTTACATGCTTATTAATGTGGGCCCATCCATTTGTAATGCCTTTCCCTTCAGTGTCAGCATTATATCCATCATGTAAAGCCATTGCAAATGTTCCCTCTCCTTAACAAATCAGGTGTAATTTTGTACAGCCCTTATGATTATGGCTATGATAATCAGGCTCTCAGAACAAAAATCAGAATTTGTGACCTCTCATGGATTCTGACAATGGGATGGACCTAAAACTGACTGTATTGAGGCTTTTATTATGGGTGCATTTGCTGATTTTTCTTACTAGATGATAGGTTCATCAGTGGTAGTAAATGGGTCTTACCTGTCTTCAGATGGCATCTTGTTTTATATGTCCCAGCTTCTCCTTAAATACGTTTACATAAATTTCCTAATAAAGAAGTTATTATGGTAACACAGCTATTACACATCTCTTTAGTTGATTTAAACATCTATTTCAAGATGAAAATAATAACAGTGTTTGTTGGGAGGAGTGAAAACTGAGTAGATAGGAGACACTGGTAGGACAAACTTCTTCTACATACCCTTTGATAATTCTTGATGTTTGGATTATTTGTGTGTATTGCTATATTAATAACTTAAAAGTTTAGAAATATTATTAGAAAATGTGTCTTTTAATAAAGAGTTTACATTTAATTTTTCTTTTTAAATAAAAAAAAAAGTATGTAGTTCAGTCCCACATCTTCTTGGGAATTCTGCATACAGAATTTATGAGCATTGGCAGCTTACTAACAGAGTGGGAAAAAGAAACCAATACTCTAATAAACATCTTTAATCCAAAATCTTTTCAAGATTCTCCTTAAAAAAAATCAACTTCATCTTGTTTTGACTGAGATTACGTGACCATAAGAAAAGGGGTACCATTGAGAGTGTCAAAAGGCATCAACAGGGCTGGGCATGGTGGCTCATGCCTGTAATCCCAGCACTTTGGGAGGCTGAGCTAGGCGGATCACGAGGTCAGGAGATCGAGACCATCCTGGCCAACATGGTGAAACCCTGTCTCTACTAAAAAAACAAAAATTAGCTGGGTGTGGTGGCACAGGCCTGTAATTCCAGCTACTCGGGAGACTGAGGCAGGAGAATCGCTTGAACCAGGGAGTCGGATATTGTAGTGATCCGAGATCACGCCACTGCACTCCAGCCTGGTGACAGAGCAAGATTCCGTCAAAAAAAAAAAAAAAAAAAAAGGCATCAACAACTTCCATTTCCTTATTTCTTTCTACATTTTGTTTTTGAAGTTTAGCAATTCTTACTGATCTAGTTCATTTACTTTAACTACCCAAAGATTTCCCATTAACAAATAAACCATAATCTTTCCATGTAATGACAAATTTCATGTGTCAACTTCACTGGGCCACAGGGTGCTCAGATTAAACATTATATCCGGGTGTGTCTGTAAGGGTATTTCCAGATGACATTAGCATTTGAATTGGTGAGCTCAGTGAAGGAGATTGCCCAATGTGAGTGAGCATGATCCAATTCATTCAGGACCTGAATAAAACAGAGGCAGAGAAAGGAGAAATTGGCCCCTGTTTTCTGACTCATTGCTTGAGTTGCGACATCTCATCTTATCTTCTTCCCTGGGACTGGAAGTTACACCATTGGCTCCCCTGGTTCTCAGGTCTTCAGACTCAGACCGAATTACACTACCAGATTTCCTCAGGCTCCATAATTGCCTGAGCTAATTCCTCATAATAATAGTTCCAGTCTTCCCCTCCTCTCTTTCTCGCACTCTCTCTCTCGCTACACACACACACACTCACACACTTGGTGTCTTTAAAGAGTTGATGAAAAATGCACACTATGAAAAAACTATGCATGGATTTCAAACTTTTATAACATTTCTGAACAGGATCTAGTTTGAGACACTAAGAAAGATATGACATCAGTTTGAAAAGGGTCCGTATCAGAGCAACATGAATTCTGCTAAAACTGAAGCAAGAAAAAAAACATCAAATACATGATGAAGCTTGGGTAGAAGAAAGGGGAAAGCAATAATACTTTACTAAAAGTTTATGGAGACAATGCCCCAGGGAAATCAGCAGTTTACAAATGAACTACTCATTCTAAGAAGGGACAACACAGAAATGAAGCCACACACCTACAACCACCTAATCTTCAACAAAGTTGACAATAACAAGCAATGGGGAAAGGACTCATTCAGTAAATGGTGCTGGGATAACTGGCTAGCCATATGCAGAAGATTAGAACTGGACCCATTCCTTTTGCCATATACAAAAATCAACTCAAGACAGATTAAAGACTTAAATATAAAACGTAAAACTAGAAAAACCCTAGGAAAAAACCTAGGCAATACCATTCTGGACATAGGCTTTGGCAAAGATTTTATGATGAAGCAATTGCAACAAAAACAAAAATTGACAAGCGGGACCTCATTAAACTAAAGAACTTCTGCACAGCAAAAGGAACCATCAACGAAGCAAACAGACAACCTACAGAATGGGAGAAAATACTTGCAAACTATGCATCCAACAAAAGTCTGATATCTATAATCAGAGGAACTTAAACAAATTAACAAGCAAAAAAAAAATCACTAAAAAATGGGCAAAACACATAAACAGACACTTCTCAGAAAAACACATACAGTGACCAACATGCATCTGAAAACAATGCTCAACATCACTAATCATTAGAGAAATGCAAATCAAAACCACAATGAGATACCATCTCACACTTGTCAGAATGGCTATTACCAAAAAATCAAAAAATAGCAGATGCTGGCAAATTAGCAGATAAAAGGGAACATTTGTACACTTTCGGTGGGAATGTAAATTAGTTCAGCCATTGTAGAAAGCAGTTCTGACATTTCTTAAAGAACTTAAAACAGAACTACGATTTGACCCAGCAATCTCATTACTGAGTGCACACCCAAAGGAATATAAATTATTCTACCATAGAGACACATGCCTTGTATGTTCATCACAGCACTATTCACAATAGCAAAGACATGAAATCAACCTAGATGCCCATCAAGTGGGTAAAGAAAATGTGGTACATGTACATTATGGAATACCACGTAGCCATAAAAAACTGAAGTCACGTCTTTTGCAGCAATATGGATGCAGCTGGAGGCCATTATCCTAAGTGAATTAACACAGTAACAGAAAACCAAATACCACATGTTCTTTTTGATAAGTGGGTGGATACAAAGAAGGTAACAATAGACACAATGGACTACTTGAGGGTGAAGGGTGAAAGGAGAGTGAGGATCAAAAAGTTACCTATTATGTACTATGCTTATTGCCTGGCTGACAAAATAATCTGTACAACAAATCCCTGTAACACACAGTTTACCCATGCAACAAATCTGCACATATATCCCCTGAACCTAAAATAAAAGTTGGAAAGAAAAAGAAGAAACCAGTCGATGTTGAAAATAAAACCTGCAAAGGAAGAGCATCCACATCAATTTGCAAGGGAAAAATTTATCTTGCTCATGCCCTAATTGAAGAAGACCAGTGATTAACAGTAGAAACAGCCAACACCATAGATGTCTCAATTGGTTCAGCTTACACATTTCTGACTGAAAAATTAAAGTTAAGCAAACTTTCCACTCAATACATGCCAAATTTGTTGTGCCCACATCAGCTGCAGAAAAGAGCAGAGTTTTCAATGACAATTTTAAATAAGTGGGATCAAGATCCTGAAGCCTTTCTTTGAGGAATTGTAACAAGAGATGAAATATAGCTTTACAAGTGCAATACTGAAGGTAAATCACAGTCAGAGTGATGGCTACTGAGAGGTTGAAGTGGTCCAGTCAAAGCAAAGCACACCAGTCAAGCACAAAAGTCATGGCAACAGTTTTTGGTGTGCTCAAGGCATTTTGCTTGTTGACTTTCTAGAGGGCCAAAGAACAATAATGTCTGATTATGTGAGGGCTTTGAAACAGCCAAGGTTTTAGCAGAAAAGTGCCAGAGTCCTTCTTCACCATGACAATGCTCCTGCTCATTCCCCTCTTCAAACAAGAATAATTTTGTGACTGTTTCAATGAGAAATCACTAGGCATTCACCTTACAGTCCTGATTTGGTTCCCTCTGACTTCTTTTTGTTTCCTTGTCTTAAAAAAATCTCTAAAGGGCACCAATTTTTCTTAAGGTAATAGTGTATAAAAAAGACTTCGAATTCCCACAATTCTCAGTTCTCAAAGGATGGACTAAATGACTGGTATTGTTGCTTGTAAGTGTGTCTTGAAATTGAAAGAGTTTATGTTGAGAAATAGTTTATATTTTTTATTTTTAACTTTTAATTCCATTTTTCAATGAACTTTTGAGGCATGTGTGTGTGTGTGTATATGTGTGTGCCTATGCCTTTCATTTTGTTTCTCTGGAGAACCCTGACTAAATACAGTCCATTAGCTTACTGATGGATAGCAAGCTTATTTCCTCTGCCCCCTGTTAATAAACAATTTTACAATGAATAACCTAGTGTATGTCCCCCTGTGCACATGTGGATCTGCAGGATTGAAAGGCAAGTGCACAGCTAAACTGACAGCAAGAAGTAGAGAATGCATATGTCAGTTCCAAGTGTTTTCTTTTCAGGTCCTTCACTTACCTACAGAAATACATATTTTCATTTATACTGAATTGTCATGGGAAGGCAGGAAGGCTTTTCCTCCCACTGTGCCTCAAGAGAGTGCAGACTTGCATATAGTGTCAAATGAACACCCCACAGCCTTCTGTTGACCTTGTAAGAGTCAGGGCTGTTCACACATAATCTGCCATCCTCCCACATCTGGCTTTGCTGCCCAACCTGCACACTTCAGTGAGTGTTTTTACATCTTTTTTGAAAAAGAAAAAAGTTATGGGAGCAAATACTAGAGTTTGCTATGCTTTAGCTAGTTAAATGGAGCATGGTCTAGCAAGAAGGGTCAGATCAAATATGTTGGAAATGTGCCACTGACTTTCCTTGTGACCACGGGAAAGTCATTTTGCCTTTTTGTTTTTCCATTTCCTCATTCATAAAAAGAAAGGACTCTTGTTCATCTTCCTGTTAATTTAACAAATACCTAAAAGTATGAACTAAAGATACTTAACATTTAGAATTGAGAGACTAGTCATGTGCATGTATATGAACTTTGACTATCAAAGGCCATTTTGCCAACCCCAGATTCTGGAAGCAACAGTATGATTTGTGTGAGAGCAATTCCATTGCTATTCCTAACTTGTGCAGTCTTGCAAAGTATTTGAAAAAAAATTATATTTCTTTCAGTGACACGTATGCTAACCTTCAAATCTTGCTTAGGTTATCATATCTATACATATTTCTTATTCTTGATAAAGACTAAAGTTGTGGTAATTTTACATATCAAACTAAGAGTTTCACAGACTAAGATTATTTTCAGTTATAGAAATAGGACCTCCTAAATACTCATTTCAAACAAGAAAAGTAAATCATTACACATTTCTCATACTTAAAACCAGAGATGACTTCTTTAAATGTTATCAGATTTTTAGAAGCCACTCTTGATTATAGAAAATATAAAATTTCTCACCTTAGTTCTCAGAAAATTCAGTATCCATGAGTGTTTAAAAATATAAAATTTGTTATTTAATACTATAATTCCCAAATAAAGCTTAGATAGGTTCAGGCCAAATTCTTTTTGGTAGAAGTTGAGTACCTAGCCTCAAGGAAGTAGCACCTAAATAATTTTGATTATTAACACCTTAAACAAACTAGCTTATTAGATTGGCTAGCTAGGATTGGGACACTTCTGTAAAGGGAACTAGTAGAGGAGGTCCAGAGCCCCCAAAACTATTTGAGAACAGCAGTAGAGATTGGTGTGTTATAAAAAGAAGGTATACAGCAAAGAGAAGGCAGCAGGTGAAGGGGGACCTCTGGGAAGGAGAGATGAAGATTTGAAGGAAGGGAAATGGTGGTAATGACAAACTTTGCTAACTTTTAAATTTCATTACTTTAGAGAACAGAATTCTGGGAGCTACAGAGGAAGGTCTTACAGTCCAAGCACCAGAACACCTAAGCAAGTTACATGTCTTCTCTGAAGAGCTGCTGATAAAATCTGGGAGAAGGGCCCAGTCACAGTCATATGGCTATTCCACTTTGCAGTCTATGAAGTCCCTAGAATAAGAATAACCCCAGAAAGAGGATAGCAGACAACAGAGATCCCAGACAATAGAAAACCATCATCTAGGCTTTATCTTTTTTGTTGCAAATATCTCTTCAATTGAACCATAAACCTTCATAAAGTTAATAGATAAATCGGAACTTTGGAGGGATATGATGGCAGGGACATGTAGCTTTTCTTTGTTTGAAGTGCTACAGAATTGTTAAACTAAAATATTAGCTATTTCGAGGCATGGGTGTGTAGGAAGACATTTTTTTCTCACTCAACTCACACATATTTTATGGTATAGATCTTTTTTAAGTGAAGTAGCTTAAGTAAACCTCTGATCAATTAGTGACCTGGGAATAATTACTGTTTTCCACCCCATGTCTTTCTCTACCCTCATTAAGTATAAATATGTCTTAAAATATTACAATAACACTTCTGTGTTGTAATTCCAAGACAACCACAAATTGGCATCCTTCCTTCTCATACCTTGTTCACACCTAAATATTGCACAGACCTTTTAATACAGAAGATTGTGGACTGCTGTCATGAGACCATAGGATTGAAATTCCTAATTTTTCTACTGCTCAGTTGAATTGCAGTTTACAAATTAGCTGATCTTTGACTTTCAAGGATTTTACATTTATAGACTCAAGCATTACAAGTGACACCAAAGGTCCTTAAAATGTAATAATTTATCATTTCATTAAGATTCACATTTGAAAGCATACACCTTGAGGTGGATATGGGAGTGCCATGCCACTATCTGAACTGTGTGATTTCCTGCTCATTGTCATGTATTCAACTTTTGGAACAAGTCTGTAGTGAATGGAAAGTCTGGCATAGGTGTGAATTTAAAACAATGTAAAAGGGTTGAGACTAGCCCTTTCCCATCTTTCCCATCCTCCTCTTTCTCTTTCTTTATCCTTCTTGATGCTTTTAAGCATAACATAAAGGTATCCCACAAGGAAAATTTTATAAATCTGTTAGTGACTTTATATTTTACCCTACTAAGGAACATTTGCACTTGAGCAAGGAAAAGTGAAGAGTATTGTTAACTGAAAAGAAAAATTCCTAATGGGGTAGAATTTAAAGTCCACTTTTACATAGGTTGTGGGAGTCATTTTATGGTAAATGGTAATACAAATGGTGAAAAAGTATCTCATGGCCATATTGTCCTTATAAAGTGTGTGAAATTTGTTATAGGAAATAATTATTTCTTGCTAAAAGTACAACTGTCTTTTAAGTCAGTGGTTCCCAAGCATGACTGTACATCACAATCTCCTATGAAATTTTTTAAAAACCACAGATTCAATGTCCCAAATCAGTATCCTGTTTTCTGAACCTTGCAGCCAGAAAGTTACTGTCTTCACAACATTTACCAGAGTTTTGTAAATTATTGGGTTTTTTTAATCTTCTGTTTTATTTTTTTATTTTTTATTTTTTTTTAAAGAATCATCTTTTGGCTTTGCTGAATTATTTTCCTTTTTTTTTTTTTTGTCTTTCTTTGGTTTTATTTTCCCACACTTTTCTAACTTCTTAGCTCATTAATTTTCAGCCTCTCATTTTTTTGAATGATATGAATTTTAGGTCATTAAATTTTCCTCTGAGTTTCACCTTAGCTATGTCCTGCAAGTTTTAAAACATAGTATTTTCAGGTGACTGATGAGATGGTCAAATAGAAACAGCTCCGGTCTGCAGCTCCCAGAGACATCAATGGAGAAGGAGGGTGATTTCTGCATTTCCAACTGAGATACCTGACTCTTCTCATCGGGACTGGTTAGACACTGCGTGCAGCCCACAGAGGGCAAGCCAAAGCAGTGTGGGGCGTTGC
Organism: Colobus angolensis palliatus; assembly: GCF_000951035.1. Lineage (NCBI taxonomy): Eukaryota > Metazoa > Chordata > Mammalia > Primates > Cercopithecidae > Colobus > Colobus angolensis. The sequence continues at coordinate 3,426,026 of NW_012116311.1, forward strand.
CTTACTCAGAAAGCACAAGGGGTCAGGAAACTCCCTCACCTAGCCAAGGGAAGCCTTGAGGTACTGTGCATGAGGAATGGTGCATTCTGACCCAGGTACTATACTTTTCCCACTACCTTCACAACCTGCAGACCAGGAGATTCCCTTGGGTGCCTACACCACCAGGGCCCTGGGTTTCAAGCACAAAACTGGGCAGCCGTTTGGGCAGACAGTGAGCTAGCTGCAGGAGTTTTTTTTTTTCATACCCCAGTGGCTCCTGGAACACCAACGAGATAGAACCATTCACTTCCCTGGGAAATGGGCTGAAGCCAGGGAGCCAAGTGGTCTGGCTAAGCAAATCCCACTCCCACAAAGCCCAGCAAGCTAAGATCCACTGGCTTGAAATTCTCACCACCAGCACAGCAGTCTAAAGTTGACCTGGGATGTTGGAGCTTGGTCGGGGGAGGGGTGTCCACCATTACTGAGGCTTGAGTAGGCAGTTTTCCCCTCACAGTGTAAACAAAGCCACTGGAAGTTTGAACTGGGCAAAGCTCACCACAACTCAGCAAAGCTGCTCTAGCCAGACTGCCTCTCTAGATTTCTCCTCTCTGGGCAGGGCATCTCTGAAAGAAAGGCAGCAACCCCAGTCAGGGGCTAATAGATCAAACTCCCATTTCCCTGGGACAGAGCACCTGGGGGGAAGGGCAGCTGTGGGTGCAGCTTCAACAGACTTAAACGTTCCTGCCTGCTGGCTCTGAAGAGAGCAGTGGATCCCCCAGCACAGTGCTTGAACTCTGCTAAGGGACAGACTGCCTCCTCAAGTGGGTCCCTGACCCCCATGCCTCCTGACTGGAGGACACCTCCCAGCAGGAGTCAACAAACACTTCATACAGGAGAGCTCCGGCTGGCATCTGGCAAGTGCCCCTCTGGGATGAAGCTTCCAGAGGAAGGAACAGGCAGCAATCGTTGCTGTTCTGCAGCCTCCACTGGTGAGGCAAACAGCCAGGCAAACAGGGTCTGGAGTGGACCTACAGCAAACTCCAGCAGACCTGCAGTTGAGGAGCCTGACTGTTAGAAGGAAAATTAACAAACAGAAATGAATAGTATCAACATCAACAACAACAAAAAATGTCCACAAAAACCCCATCCAAAGGTCACCAGCGTCAAAGACCAAGGGTAGATAGATCCATGAAGATTAGGAAAACTCAGCACAAAAAGGCTGAAAATTGCAAAAAATCAGGATGCCTCCTCTCCTTCAAGGGATCATAACTCCTCGCCAGCAAGGGAACAAAACAGTATGGAGAACAAGTTTCACGATTTGACAGAAGTAGGCTTCAGAAAGTGGGTAATAACATACTCCTCTGAGCTAAAGGAACATGTTCTAACCCAATGCAAGGAAGCTAAGAACCTTGAAAAAAGTTAGATGAATTGCTAACTAGAATAATCAGTTTAGAGAAGAACATAAATGACCTGATGGATCTGGAAAAACACAGCACAAGAACTTCATGAAGCATACACAAGTATCAATAGATGAATCAATCAGCAGAAGAAAAGATATCAGAGATTGAAAATCAACTTAATGAAATAAAGTGTGAAGACAAGATTAGATAAAAAAGAATGAAAAGCAACAAACAAAACCTCCAAGAAATACGGGACTATGTGAAAAGACCAAACCTATGTTTGACTGGTGTACCTGAAAGTGACAGGGAGAATGGAACCAAGCTGGAAAACACTCTCAGGAGATTATCCAAGAGAACTTCCCCAACCTAGCAAGACAGGCCAACATTCAAATTCAGGAAATACAGAGAACACCACAAAGACAATCCTCAAGTAGAGTAATCCCAAGACACATAATCTTCAGATTCGCCAAGGTTGAAATGAAGGAAAAAATGTTAACGGCAGCCAGAGAGAAAGGTCGGGTCACCTACAAAGGGAAGCCATCAGACTAACAGCAGATCTCTCTACAGAAACCCTACAAGCCAGAAGAGCATAGGTGTCAACATTCAACATTCTTAAAGAAAAGAATTTTCAACCCAGAATTTCATATCCAGTCAAACTAAGCTTCATAAATGAAGGAGAAACAAAATCCTTTACAGACAAGCAAATGCTGAGACATTTTGTCATCACCAGGCCTGCCTTACAAGAGCAAGGAAGCACTAAGGAGACCCATCTCACATGCAGAGACACACATAGTCTCAAAATAAAGGGATGGAGGAAGATCTACCAAGCAAAAGAAAAACAAACAAAAAAACAGCAGGGGTTGCAATCCTAGTTTCTAATGAAACAGACTTTAAACCATCAAAGATCAAAAGACACAAAGAAGGCCATTACATAATGGTAAAGGGATCAATTCATCAGGAAGAGGTAACTATCCTAAATATATATGCACCCAATACAGGAGCACCCAGATTCATAAAGCAAGTCCTTAGAGACTTACAAAGAGACT
>NW_012116311.1:3430400-3448439 GCF_000951035.1 Colobus angolensis palliatus
TAAAAAAGGATGAGTTCATGTCCTTTTCAGGACATGGATAAATCTGGAAACCATCATTCACAACAAACTAACACAGAAACAGAAAACCAAACACTACATGCTCTCACTCATAAGTGGGAGTTGAACAATGAGAACACATGGACACAGGAAGGGGAACATCACATACCAGGGCCTGTCAGGGGTTGGGGGTAGGGGAGGGATAGTATTAGGAGAAATACCTGATGTAGATGACCAGTTGTGGGTGCGGCAAACCACCATGGCATGTGTATACCTGTGTAACGAACCTGCACATTCTGCACATGTATTCCAGAACTTAAAGTATAATTTTAAAAAGCAAAACAAAAGTAGTATTTTTAATATCGCTCAGTTAAAAATATTTTCTAATTTTCATAGTTTTTTCTATTCAGTTTGTAATCATGTGTTGCTTAATATTCAAATACATAGGAACATTATTGCTGTCTTTTTGATTCCCATTGCAAATTTATTTGCATTGTGGTTCACGATCATGCATGGTATGGAGCTAGTCTTTTATAATTTGCTTTATAATGTTTACAAACTTGTTTTTAACTATGGTACACATTTTAGAAATAATTCTCTTCTGGTAATTCTAATACCTAAGGTCTTTCTAGTTTGTTTCTTCTATCTAGTATTTTGTAGTTTTACTCATATAGCTCTGTTTCCTTGTGTGCTTTTTAAAATTTTAGTTTTTACTGTGAGCTTTACATTTTTTTCCTGAAAAAATCATTTGTGGAATGTTCATAAGGCCTATGATAAAATATATTTTTAGAGAAGATTTTCTTTTGTTTTCCCACATGTCTTTACCAGTCCAGGACCACTTTAAAGTAAATTTGAGACTGAGATATTTTTGGACTATTCAGGTGATAAAAATTTGGCTGCAAATCTACAGGAAAGCAGGAAAATAAGCTTGCAGTTGTGAATTCTCAGGAACTTCTTTTTTCCCGTTCTGGACTATGCCAAAGGTAATTTCCTTTGTGGTCTCTGGTGGTGGTGATGGTAAGATGGTGGGCCAGTTTTACTTCAAGGTTACTCCTATACTGAGGTGGGAGTCCTTTGGGGCCTTGGGTTTATGGAGATACATCTCCTATTCAACTCCCTAATTTGATGGACCATAGGAATTGGGTTTCTGTTCCCTGAAATTTTGATTTATTTAAAACAAAAGCTCACATCCTCAGTTTTCTGAATCTTCTATGAATATAAGCAGCTTTGGATTTCAGTTTACCACCGTTAATTCTCATTTTCAGTTAAATTTTAACCTTACTATTTTGTCAGCTATTAACTGATTTTAAGATAACTTAAAAACAACTTACAGTGTTTTTTATTTGTTTTTCAGTAGGAGAATTTACTCAAATAACCTAATATACCATCTGACTCCAAACAGGATTCCTCAGCTTTATTCTTGGAGCTTGGCCTCTTCACAGAACAGACGACATGGCCGTCAGCCCATCTTCATCATGACAAGAGCACAAAGATCTGTCCTCACCTTAGCTCCAGTCTAGCAAATATCCCTGGGATAGACTCCAATGGCCCCAGTGTAGATGAAATCACTGTAGCTGTAAGATAAGGTATTGTACCAGTGGCAGACTGTTACTAGAAGAAGGAAAGAAAGGGTGCTAAGGAGACCAAAGCAGTAGAGTCTGCTACGCAAACACTGTTTTATGGAATCCTTACACCACCACCAAAAGATAGGCATCCACTCTCTTTCACCTGAAGAAAATAGTGGATTGGGGAGTGTCTTAGTCCATTTTGTGTTGCTACAACAGAATACCTGAGGCTGCGTAATTTATGAAGAAAAAATATGTATTCAGCTTATGATTCTACAGACTGGAAAGTTCAAAAGCATGGTGCCGTAACTGGCCAGCTTCTGGTGAGGGCCACCTGCTGCATCAAAACATGGCAGAGAAGCAGAAAAGTGATCAGGCACATGCAAAGAGAACAGTTGGTGAGAGAAGTAGCAAGAGAGACTCTAGGAAGTTGAACTTGCTTTTATAACAACCTGCCATCTAACAATTAATCTATTCCCACAAGAGCAAAAACTCACTGATCCTGAGGGAGGGAGTTAATCAATTAGGGAGAATCCTTCCTTATGACCCAAACATCTCCCACTAGTGGCACCTCCCAACACTGCTACATCAAATTTCAGCATGAGTTTTGGTGGAGACAAACTGTATCCAAACCATAGCATTGGCTAAGAAGTTTGTCCAATTTCACATACTAGGAAAGGCCAGAGTCAATTCAAACCTGAGTCTGTTGGATTCCATACTCCATGTTCCTAAGGACTGCACTCTCCTACAAGTTACTCATCATTTAACTGGCCACTCACCTACTATGTCTCTCATGGAACAGGATTTGGGGTATGGTACTTCTGTTCAATGGAAGAGAAGATGTGAGAATGTTGTCCAGTCCAAGTGGGGAGCTCAAGGGTTAGTGGTACCTTGGTGGAGATATTGAGATAGAATGAGGGAGATGTCACCAGACAAATATAAGCACACTTTGCATACTTTGCATTTCTACCAAGGTGGGCCTGCTGCCCTATTAGAGCTTGAGAATAAAAGTAAATCTAACACAAATAAAGCCAGACTTTTTGGGCTGCCTTACATTTACCCTTAGGCCATTACATCCAAAAAGAAAAAGGCACACACATAACTCCAAAAAACATTGAAAGAATTAAAGGCTTTTACTGAAGTTTCAAGAGGCAGAAGTAGCATGTAGTTGCATGCACAGCACATACAGCACAGCAAGGTTTCTACACAGGATCTTTAGAGCTTTTCCTCTCTCAAAAGTTCTATTTCTCATGGAAATTACTCAAAGCTGCTCTCAACCACCAGCCGTCAAGTTCCAACTCATGTCCCCTTTTCTTTCTCTGTGTACCTTTAGATTCCTCACTGACACTGGAATTTCCTTCCCAAGTAGCTTAAGCCTATCTTAAATACAACCTTATATTCTACTTGTTTTGGCTTTAAAAATCATTTTCTTCCCACAGTTCATTATAGTGATCAGTCCAACAAAGGCCTAGTGGTCAAAGAGCCCCAACAAAGGATTCAGGAGCCAGGAGAGAGGAGAGGTTTGCACATACTTTCCAAGTTCCCTTTTTTGCTTTCTCCTATGTTATACATATATTATGGACTTTCAAGAATGGAAAATGAATCTAAGTAACACTGAGTATGAGGTGAGGACTAACCTTAAACAAATCATATGGTAAATGATCTTATGAGAAAATACATTTTATTTTCTCTGTAGACACCAAAACCACTTTTTGTTGGGTAGGAATCCCATGTGTGCCTTAGGATAGAATTGTTCTTTGTCCTTCAATGTCTTTGTCTGTTCTCAGTGATAATGGCCCTGTAAAACACTATAGCTAATCTAATATTGCATGGTTTCTTAAGCCTTGGATCCTTTATGACCAGCTGCCATGTAAGGTGATTCAGTATCTACCTAGCAAGTAATTTCAGGAGAACTGCCGATGATGCAATGACTTGCAGACATGCACAGTTTAAGTCAACTGCCTCTCAGGAATAAATCAAACTCTGATAACTGACCTGGCAGTTTTTCATTTTGAATTTCCATTTTATTCACCAGAAGTATCCTTTGGGGGAAGCTTCAAATGCTTTTGAAATGAAAGCAAACTAAATTGTTTCTTTTGCAAAAGATAATACCTGACTTTATTGGTTCAAAAAGAAATTGGTTGGATTAATTTCCAAATTATTTGTCTTGGTCTTTGTTTTATTATTGCCTAAGTTTATCCCTTAAGAAGTAAACATCCTTCAACAGTCACAAAATGAGCTTACAAAAGACAAAAAAAAAAAAAAAAAAAAAAAAAAAAAAAAACCCCAGCAAACAAAACATAAAATGAGACAGACTCATTTAGATAAAATCATCTTTCACTCTACCCTCCAGTATACCAAGCACTCAAATAATCTCTATGGTTACCCGCTTTTCATGACTTCTGTTATTATGAGTTACACTATCACACATAAACCTGTCTTTCCCGTCACCAGCCTCTGTACGCCTTACTCAGGGAAGAGAGGGGCAATATCTGCCCTACAGAAGATTCTTAATACCATATTTCGTTAATTGTATGATACATATATGACTTAATATTTTAATAACTCTTAAACAAAAATGCTTCTTCCAATAAATATCATGTCACACCTTAAAAGGCAGCATCTTTTTCTTAGTGGCATAAAAATTAATCATGTATTTTATAGTTGATAGTTTCTTATATCCAACAAAATATGGTGCTGAATTGTACCTAATGAGTGATTATTCATCAAGATTTGGGGTAAACTCTTAATGCACTTTAGTTAAAAATAAAAAGTAGGTAATCAAATGATAAAAATTTAGAACATGTATTAAGAAAGAAATTTGCTAAAAGCTAAGAAATCAGAGTTATAATTTAAATAACACACGCTTATTGAGCATTTAATATTTACCCATCACTGTTCTTGACGCTAAGGATATAGCAATGAACAAAAAAATCCTTGTGGACTTACATCATAGAAGGGAAAATAGGTAATAAATAAATGTATGATAAGTCAGTTGATAATAAGTGCTACAAAGTAAAACAAAGCAGGAATAAAGTTAGGGAGAAAAGTGGAGGCTGATTGCTATTTCAGATGAGATCATTAGGGTGGTCTTCTCTGAAGAGCGGACATTTGCATAGAGAAGCAAGGATATGAGTTATGTGTCTTCTGTGAGTAGAACATTCTGGAAAAGGGCAGAGAAGGGAAGTAGACTATTCCAGAAAAAGAGGACACCTGCTGGGAGTGTTTGAGAACAGAATGAAGGCTAGTATGCTGCAGCCAGTGGGTATGTGTGGGAGTTCTGGGAGATGAGGCCAAAGAGGTAGCAGAGCCCCTATCATATAGGACCCTAGAGGTCACTGTAAGGATTTGACTTTTACCTTGAACCATGTGGGAGGCTACTAAGAGTTCTGAACAGAGGGCCGGGTGCAGTGGCTCATACCTGTAATCCCAGCACTTTGGGAGACCGAGATGGGCATATCACCTGAGGTTGGGAGTTGGAGACCGGCCTGACCAACAGGGAGAAACCCGGTATCTACTAAAAATATAAAATTAGCCAGGGGTGGTGGCACATGCCTGTAATCCCAGCTACTTGGGAGGTTGAGGCAGGAAAATCACTTGAACCCAGGAGGTGGAGGTTGCTGTGAGCCAAAATCGTGCCATTGCACTCCAGCCTGGGCAACAAGAGCAAAAGTATGTCTCAAAAAAAAAAAAAAGTTTTGAACAGAGGAGTGACAGAGCCTGAGTTGTGTTGTGCGGAGAGGGTGGGGGGAGTGTAGGAGAGGGGTTGATCAGAATGGGAACATAAAGATCAGTAAGTAGGCCACTACAGTAATACAGGTGAGAGGTGGTAGTGGCAATAGGGTGGTAGTGTTACAGAAGTGCTGGAAAGCGAAGAGCTTGATCCCTTTAAATGATGGGGAAGCGGGAAGGGAAGTGCTGGGTAGAGACAAACGTGGTCCTTGGCTAGGGCTCCACCCCCACAGACCTAAGTGAGGACAGGCATTTCCTGGACAAATGTTGCATTTCCCAAGATCACCCTGGCCTGCCACACCCTCATCTTGTGCCTATGAAAACCCCCAAGACCCTGGCAGGCACACATACAGGCGGCTGGATGTTGAGAGGAGCACATCAGCGGAGGAACACAGGCGGTTAGACTTCGAGAGGAATGCACCAACAGGCACCAGCACTCCCACAGGCCAGCGACCAGCAGAAGCAGAACAACCTGGAGTTTGGCTGGGCAGCTGGAGGAGAGCCCAGGCCACTGAATGGCCCAACACCAGGGAAAAACCTTCCCACTCCCTCCCCTTCTGACTTCCCCTGAGCTACATCCACTCAATAAAACCTTGCACTCATTCTCCAAACCCAGGTGTGATCCGACTCTCCCAGTACACCAAGGCAAGAACTGGGGATGCAGAAAGCCCTCTGTCCTTTCAACAAGGTAGAAGTTAATTGAGCTGGTTAACACAAGCCACCTATAGATGGCAAAACTAAAAGAGCAAAACTAAAAGAGCACCCTGTAACACAGGGGCTTCAGGAGCTGTAAATATTCACCCCTAGACACTGCCATGGTATCGGAGCCCCACAGCCTGCCCGTCTGTATGCTCCCCTGGAGGTGTGAGCAGCAGGGCACTGAAGAAGCGGGTCACACCCCTATTGCATGCCCTGTCAGCGTACAAGGGAACCTTTCTTGTTTCAGTAGCATGGAAGTGGTGGTATTCTGGATAAACTTCAAAGGTAGACCTGTCTAGATTAACTGGTAAACTGAATGTGGAGTATAGAAGAAATAGATTAAGGAAGATGGCAAGGTTTTACCTGAGCAACTTGTAAGTGGAGTTGTCAATTACTACAATGGGAAAGATTGTGAAAAGAAAATAGTTTGAAGAAGAGAAAACCAAGAGTTAATTTTGAATGTATTAAACTAGGGATGTCTATTAGTGTTGAAGAGAAGATTCTGAGAAATGAGTCTATACTTCAGGAAAGATATAAAAAATGGAAATATAATATGTCAAATTTTAGGAGATACGAAATATCTAGAGCTCTAGAGCAAGGGCAGAGAGAGAGAAGGGGAAGGAAGACAGAACTCTGGGGCAATCCAACCAAAACAATCAGTGGGATGAGGAAGAACCAGCAAAAGAAATGGAGAGGAGCAGTCAGGGAGGTGGGATGGGAACCAAGACAAAGTATCATCCAAGATGTCAACCAGAAGAAGTGTTTTGGAGCAAGGGAGTGACAACTTGGCCAAATTCTGCTGATGTAGGCTGAGATGTGCCATTTTATTTGGCAGCAAGGAGGTCATTGATGACCCTTACAAGAGATGATTCAGTGGAGTATAAGCACAAAAACCTAGTTCTTTAAAGGGTTAAAGCAAGAACATAAGGAGAAATGAAAATAAAAACAAAAAAACAGTATTAGTAATATGAACAACTCTCTTTTTTTTTTTTTTTTTTTGAGACAGAGTCTCACTCTGTCACCCAGGCTGGAGTACAGTGGCACGATCTTGGCTCACTGCAACCTCCGTCTCCCGGGTTCAAGTGATTCTCCAGCCTCAGCCTCCCCAGTAGCTGGGACTACAGGTGTGCACCACCATGTCCAGATAATTTTTGTATTTTTATTAGAGATGGGTTTTCACAATATTGGCCAGGCTAGTCTCGAACTCCTGATCTCAGGTGATCCACCTGCCTTGGCCTCCCAAAGGGCTGGGATTACAGGTGTGAGCCACCCTGCCCGGCCATAAACAACTGTTTCTAAAAAGATACAAATATGCTATATATATACAGATATGGGATCCAGGAGAGCTTTTGCTGTTTTTTTGTTTGTTTGTTTGTTTTAAAGATAAGATATATAGCATGTTTGTACTCATTCACGATGAGTCCCTTTCTGGGATCCCTTCTCTGTAGCCTCTCTAAATTAATTACTTAATAGAATTGGGAGAGAAGTATGCAATTGAGATCCAAATTTAGCATTCTTTCTAAGTTAAAATTTGAAAGTAATATTATTTACACTTTTACTAATGATTGTCTCAAAGGGACCTATAGAATCAGCTTTTAAAAATATTCTGACCTGCTTTGTTTGGGGGAAAATGGTATTTTCACATACTTTTAATTAGAAATAGAATATAAAAGAGTGTCTTGTACCACCAAAATTTATATTTCAATATTAAATCACATTAATGGAAAAATAAGATTTTATTCTGAAAAGAAATAATCCTATCACTATGCTTCTCTTTTCGATATCAGAGCTGACAGATAAGCAAGTCTCATTAGAAACAGATAAGCATTTCCTGACATCTGTTATAGTAGATGGCTGACAGTAACTCTAAACACATTGACTCTATTTATTGGAGAAGAGCTGGACTGAATTAAAGAGGATTCTAGCTCAGTGGCTCTCTGCCCTGGCTACACATTTGATTTACCCATGCCTGTGACCCACCCCCAGAGATCTTGATTTATTTGACCTGCATCGGAAAGCAGGCATGGGGATGTTTCAAAACATTTCCAGATAATTTTAATGTGCAGCTGAAGCTGAGAACTACTGCCTAGCATTTAAGCTTTTCTTAAGGTAAAGAACTCAGCTGTAATGAAAAGGCTTGAAATTTGATCTAAATCTCAAAAACAGAACACAGGAAATAGCCACCTCCACTTGAAGTGATCTCAAACCATGGAATTCTCATCGACCATGAAGAGAACACTCCCATAATTTTGCTTGTGTGACAGGTAGCTCCAGGCGCTGCCACTGAAGATGGCAGGGTAGCGACAGGCCATCTCGGTAAGCCCAGGTCCTTTCTCTTCTCCCCTGTGAGACGGTTACTGAAGGTCCCAGAGCCATCAAAATCAAATTGGTTTTTAAGTTGTGATTCCTTTACATACTTGTATAGATACAAGTCCTAACCGGATATAGACTTGTAAATAGCTTCTTTCATCATGTGGGTTGTCTTTTTCACTGTCTTGATTGTATCCTTTGAAGCATAAACATTTTTAATTTTAATGAAATCCTGTTTATCTATTTTTTAATTTTGTTAAAAATCTTGAAAAGGAATACAGTTGAAAGATTCACACTTCCTTATTTCAAAACTTACTACATTGCTAGAGTAATGAAGATGGTGTGGTACTGGAATAAAGATAGACCCAACACTGCTCCCCCAAAAACAATAAAATGAGATTTGGTTTACCAAATACTTATTATTCATCAGTGTCAAATAAGACTAGATAAGTAGACCAATTAAACAGAATAGAAAGTCCAATAGGTGGATTGGGCATGATATATGATATACTGGAGTCAGCTTCTACCAGCTCCTGAGATGATTGTTATAATCATTAAAAGATTGAGATTGACATGTGGTTCCCTGAGGCCTGTATGCAGATTCAATTCAAAGCTAACGATTTTCCTCTTAACTGAATTTTTCATTCTTATCACTCAAAACTTTGAGAAGGTAGAAGGCTTGCCTCATATTTACCCAATATTATATAATACATAATTAATGAATTGAATGAGTATATTAACTGCCTCCCAACTTACAGGACTTGGAAATAATTTTTGCCTTCTTGAATTTTATTTGCTTAAATTTGGGATTCAAAATGTTTCACACATAAAACATTTGCTTTAAAATCTCTGGATTAAATGGTATGAGATTGGCTGAGTGCAGTGGCTCATACCTGTAATCTCAAACTTGAGAAGTGGAGACAAGAGGATGGCTTGGCCCAGAAGTTTAAGGCTGCAGTGAGCTCAGATTGTACCACTGCACTCCAGCCTAGGTAACAGGTTGAGACTGGATAACTATGAAATAAAGTAATTTGATTTTGTGCTTATACATTCTGTTCAATCTGCCATAGCCAACAGAGCATGATGAAGTTATGGGAAGATACACCTTTAACTGCCTCAGCCTCCGGTAGGGGGAAGGGAACAGGAGGTGTCATGGTTTCCATATTTCTACCTCAACTGGGGCAAGGGATCTGCTTTCAGTGCAAGTTCCAGCTACAAAAATGCTCTTTTAGCCAAAGGATGTTTCAAAACCTTCTATCCTTCCAACCCCCAAGGATAGCAAAGAGTACAGATCACAGTCAGATAGAAAACACTCAATTCAGAGAGAGGTTATACCACAGATTCCTGCAAACAGAGAGAAAAGTCTTTTGGGAACTTAGGGATAGCAGATATTTTTTAAGAGAGAAAGAACTTAGCAATACAATAGAGAGTTTGTACTTTAAAAGAAATTTGCACAAGTGCACAAAGAAAAGTAAAAGTTAGCTTCTGAATATGAAACCGTATCTCCCAGTGTGGCTCCATAAGAATATGCTGAAGATCAACAGGTGTGTTACAGCTTGAGGGACCATGGAGTTTGGGCCACACTAGGGCAGAGACTATTCCCTAAATTCACCAAGTCTCAGAGAGAAGGAAATATGAAGTTTGTGGCAAACACCACTGACATTTATTTGAGTTTCATTGTTAGGTTAAGAATTTAGTGACATATACAGAACTTACATAATATGAGTGGATTCATCCTTTATAAAGGATTCAATTCATCCTTTATAAAGTTCAGAGTAAGCAGAATTCTTTGTCATAGATCAGGGATTATTTTTTAGAAAAATTTTTAGAGACAGGGACCTACTCTGTTGCCTAGGCTGGAATGAAGTGGTGCATAGATCAGAGATTCTTTTTAAAAAAATTATTATTTTTTTAAGTTCAAGGTACACGTACAGAGAAATAAGAATGCTTTTACACTGTTGGTAGGAATGTAAATTACTTCAACCATTGTGGAAGACAGTGTGGTGATTCCTCAAAGATTTAGAGCTGGATATACTATTTGACCCAGCAATCCCATTACTGGGTATATACCCAAAGGAATATAAATCATTCTATTATAAAGACACATGCACATGTATGTTCATTGCAGCACTATTCACAATAGTAAAGATGTGGAATCAAGCCAAATGCCTATCAATGATAGACTGGATAAAGAAAATGTGGTACACATACATCATGGAATACCATGCAGCCATAAAAAGGAATGAGATCATGTTCTTAGCAGGGACATAGATAGAGTTTGAAGCCATTATCCTGAGCAAACCAATGCAGGAACAGAAAATCAAAGACATGAAATCAACCCAAATGTCTGTCAATGATAAATTGGATAAAGAAAATGTGGTACATATTCACCATGGAATACGATGCAGCAAAAAGGAGTGATATTATGTCCTTTGCAGGAACATGGATAGAGTTAGAAGCCATTATCCTCAGTAAATTAATGCAGGAACAGAAAACTAAACATGACATGTTCTCACTTGTAAGTGGGAGCTGAACAATGAGAACACATGGACACAGGGAGGGGAACAACACTTAGAGATTCTTATCTGTAGTCCCGTGGATAGACTTGAAGGGTATCTTTGGGTCAAAGCTAAAATTCTCTGCAAAATTTCATGTGCATATAGGGGATTCATCGCTTTCTTTAGACCCTTAAAGTTATCTGTGATTCTAAAAAGTAAAGAACTGGTACTTTGGATAAATATCAGAATTGGTCTACCTCATTCATCTAGTCAAGATTCTGGTGTACAGAGCAAGAAAACCCACATATAAAACAGCCCACATATAAAAATATGCATGAACAGGGATGTTTCTGTCTGAGTGGCCTACACATTACACAATTTTTGTGGGGAAGAAAACACACAACAAAGTATAGTATAGATAAATTTTTTCAAAATTATTGTACTCAAAAAGTGTCCACTGATTTTGAATCTTTTATTTGCAAGCATGTGCATCCAGTTCCTATTCAATAACAAAATCACTTCATCTCTAAATTCAGACTTCATCTGTAAATACAGCTCTGAGAAAGGACAGACAAAAAGGAAGAAAGTAACAGAAATAAGGAACATTTAAGTGGCTTCTAGGTCTATGGCCTTGTTTCATTAGATTCTGGGCACCAATTCCAGTATTTATTTTCACACTTATACAAGTAACACAACTACGACAAGCCTAAATGTGATACTGAAGCCTGTGACATTGAACAGTGCAGTGAGTTACACCCTAGGGAAGGTAGGAGACAAAAGAACAGCTGACAATTCTCCTTGAAGACAAGAGAGCTTCACAAACAGCTCTGTGACTCCTAGAATTAACATTATTTCCATTCCACTCTTGGGAAAGTATATGAAAGTAAGGAAAAGTTTGGAAAAAAAGGACAATAGAGAGGAAGAAAGGTAGGGGTGTGTGTGCATGTGCGTGTGTGTGTGTGTCAAGTAACAAGGGAAGGAGCAAGAACAAGCAAGTTATCAAAAAGAAGCATAAGTGTGCTTAGGAAAGTAGATGGCACTTTACCAAGTATCAAACACAATCCCTGCTCTCTGTGACAATGTAGGATAAAGTTACTTGGCCAGTGTCTGATTAGATATCAGTTTGCTTATGGACAGTGTATTTAGGATGATCCACTTTTAATATATGCCCCTGTGGCCTCTGAGCAAGTGAGGCAATATGTACGTATGGTGGGGGGTATACATGAAGGCACTGGGGACTACTGTTGAGTCAGATGCTGCCTGAAATGCCACTGGGAGTGGGAGAAAAGGAGGACAGCTGAGAATGGCTGCTAGTAGTGTGCAGTGATTTATTCATCTGTTGGGCTAGGTGCTGTGGATACACTGATGAATAAGTTGCAGAGGGTCCCCACCCTCAGGTAGATGAAATTCACACTGAGCCAAGAGAGTATGGGAGTGCCTGCGGTTAAAACAAAATAAAAACTAAATGTGATGGTAAATTGTATGTGTCGACTTGGCTAACACAGGGTGCTCATATATTTGGTTGAATATTATTCTGGATGTTTCTGTAAGGGTGTTTTTAGATGAGCTCTACATTTAACTTAGTGGACTTTGAGTAAAGCAGATTGTCCTCCAAAATGTGGGTGGGCCTTCAGTTGAAAGCCTGAATAGCACAAAGATTGACCTCTCCTGACCAAGAGAGAATTCTGGAGTAGATGGCCTTTAGATTCGAACTGTAACATCAGCTCTTTCCTGGGTCTCCAACCTGCTGGCACACCCTGAAGACTTGAACTTGCCAGCCTCTATAATCATTATATACATGTGTTTGTGTGTATGTACACATACACACACACACACACACACACACACCCTATTGGTTCCATTTCTCTGGAGAACCCCAACTACTACAATAAACTAAACTAAAGCAGATATGAGATTATACTTCTGAAGCTATGCAGGAGACTTTACAAATTTTTCATTTAATCTTCTAGAAGGAGCCAGACTCTCCTGTAGTTGCTACTGTTAGGGTTTAATGGAGAGACTATGAATGCACTACTTTCTGCTACTTTCTGAGGGTGCCAAGGTGGTAACAGTGAGCCATTTGTCTTTCAAGGAACTGCTGACTCATTTCAGGACATGAGGGCATTTCTTAGAGCAGCTATTATTAGGTTTTCAAGGCTATATGCTAGTGCTAGAGCAATAGTTCCTCCAAGAAATGTTCTCATGGATTGTTTTATTTTGTTTTACCTACCATGGATTGTTACCTAGCATAAATTGTTTACCATGGAGTGTTTTATTTTTTTAAAGATCATTATATGTTTTATTAGAGAGAGAATAATAATCTTCCAGATTTGGGAGCTCAGAAATTCTGATGAAAAAGAGTGTTCTAGCTAGAAATTCAGAGAATTTACATGGTCTGGTATTTTTTCTGCTAATGAGGGCCAACTTCATGGCAGACACTGTACAAAGGGCTGAGGAAACTATAAAGAATACAGTGTTCAATGAGCATAAAACTTTCTTGGAGAAGAAAATGTGTGGACACTCAAATATTAAAATATATTTCAAGAGTTTAAAAATTATGTAACACAGAAATATAAGTCAATACACTTAGCATTACATGATTCTCAGGTGAGCATTTTGGAAAATAAGATCAATAGAAGGTCAGAAAAAGCTGTAGAGCTCATGGAGAAAATGAAATTTAACCAGAGCCTTAAATGGAACCTGTAGTATCATGGGACGACCTTTACATGGAGGTAGACATATAGGATAGGTAGACATATAGGATAGGTAGACATAGAGCCTTTCAATTTAATATGACTTGGAAGAGTGAAGACACACACACATACACATATACATACAGTTTTAAAAAATGTGACTGTCAAAATGTGGCAGAAGTAGATGGAAAACTAGGTCAGTAGAGAAACGTTATCTTAGTTCCTGGCTTGAATATAAACAACACTGTACATTAAAAGAATATTTTGATATATTCTTCTATTTTTTTTCTGGTTTCTCTGATACCATTATGATTAAGGATGAATGGATGATCACTCATAAATAAAATGTTAGGAACATTTTAGTTTTTGTAAATTGCCATGGAATATTAAGCAAGTTTTTGTCTGGAGTCATAAATTATTACTTTCCCTAGCAATATTCTCAAGTCATTGTTACAGATGATATGCAATTTATAGGCAGTTTAAATATTTTAAAACAATAATATTGTTAATCTTCAATTGCCTTTTGTTAAATCCTGCTGGCCCCAGGTACAAGGAATAAAATCTTCTGTTTTTTAGATAGAATAAAATCTTCTATCTTATAGCCAATGCCCTCTGGAGCATTCATTAGGAGAAAATGTAAGACAAAAACATTTTAAAGTTAAAATAATAAAAATAATAATAAATGAATGATACAAGATAAAATAAATTAAACAAAAGGAGCCAAAACAAGTCAAGATAAAAGAAGTCTGTAAACAAAGTTTTTACATTTAATGCATTGTGTTAGGAAACCACAAAATGTCTTTAAGAAACTTCGAGATGGTTGGATGTAGCAATCATGATATTTTTCTGTTACCTTACCAAAGCATCTCAACTGGGAGCTGCTCTAAAGCCAGAAGAGTTTAATTTCTATTTTTAAAAGCTCTTTCAATAATTAAATCACCTTTTCCTGTGAGAGAAAGGATGTTCATATAAGTTTAGTGTATGGTATTTCTATAGATTCCAAAGAAGGCATTGGTCACATTCAATAAACAAATTATCTTCTGAAAAAATAGCACGATTCTTCTTATCACAGTTGATATAACCACAGATCATACTTTTGTATCAACTCAACCTTCAGATGTTCTTTTCCTAAAAATGTGCACACCTCCTACATTTTCTGTTTGCTCTTGTATCCTAAGCTTACTCCCTAGGGTATGTATTATTAGTGCACTGTTTTTCTCTCTCTCCTTGGCTTTTTCTGGTTGAAATATTTAAGCTGTTTGGAACTATGAAATTCTCTTAGGATATAAACTATTGATCTCCTGTTAGATCATGAAGGTGACTCTTAAGCACCTTCTCCTAGAACTTTTCAAGAAACACTGCATATGAAGGGAAGTTTACATGTCCTGGCACAAATTAGAAGCCTAACAGTGGACCTTATCCTAATAAGAATCATTGATGACATTAATTCTTAGACTGTGGAAACATTGTTCAATTACCATGAGTTCTGATTTTAGTTTTTAAGTGCCCAAAGCATGAATTTCTAGTCGCTGAGCCTGTGAGTCAGCATTAAAGTGTTTGAGGTCTATTCTTAATTAACACATTTTTTCCTGTGCTATCCTACAGACCTGGCAGGATTCATATGCATCCCAAAATGCCTGTGATCCTTCAGACCTGCCCTGCCTCATGTAAACTAATTGAGGTGTTATCTTTTTGCCAAAAGTTGAAAACACCACTTAACAAAACTTGTTTTCCATTATGCAGAGAGGGTGTGATTTTTTTCTCCTAGGTTACAAGGTCTAAGTTTGATTTTTTTGAAAAAAGATTTCCAATTTAGAGCTCAGAAAAAGACAAATGCTTCCTGGGGTTTTTGGTTATGAGAAATTAAAAAAGGAAGGAGAGGCCTTCATTATAGCTCTGATGAAGAAACACTGATGTTTAGTCACAGGCTTCCTAGGACATTGGAGAAAGCAAAAGAAACATTCAGTCCATCAAGTGAACCTCAAATAACTATCACCATCTATCAGATGAATTCGGACTTGAGACCACCTAAGGTTTTCTACTAACTTGAAACTATTGTGATTATAACAGCATGGTAACTTCATACTCTCTAATCTTGTGATGCTGACTCTAATGATCCTGTGCTTATTCATGTTCTCTCCCCATATTTCCCTTTGTCATCTCATTTAAAAAATATAATCATAAATAACATCTTCCCAGGAAATTTCATTATCCATCTCCCTGCCCCCAACAAACCCCCAACTTTTTAACAGAAACCATTGATGCTACAAATTCTCTGGAGACTTTATGAACATTCCTCAATGTCCTGTGTCCTTTGCCGGGAATCTACACATTGACTTAAAGAAGTAGGTTAGACTTCTGCTTTGAGTTAGGATGTAGAATAATGCAAAAGACCTTTGTTCTCATAGTATCTACAATAAAAGACCTAGATAAAATAAAAACCATTGTTTTCTAAGGAGCTAGTGAAGAGCAAGGGCAGTAAAGAAGCCTTGATAAATTATGTTCCAGAGAGAAATGAGCAGAAAATGGCAGCAGCTTCCACACCTGGATCGGGAGACCTTCTGAGAATGAGAATAAATAACCAGGCCTTCCCTGAATGGGGTGAAGGACACAGTAGGAGGAGTCTGGAGTCTGGAAGAACCCAATCCAGTAAGTCTATTCATCTAGGCTTCCTCACAGTGAGAGAATAACAATAGAGGAGGGGTATATAAAAAATGTGAAGAAGCAGGAAAACATGATAATCAGGAAAAAACTGAGAGTAAGTAAAAACAGACCCAGAGATAACCTAGTTATTGAAATCAGTAGACAAAAACTTTACAACAATAATTATGTTTGTCAAAGAATTTACAGAAAAATGCATATTATGGATGAAGAACGAGACCTTTCTCTTGATTGTCTATAAAAGATGGAAACCCTATGAAACAACAAAACGAAAATTCTAAAACTTTAAAATGCAATATTAGAAGTCAAAATTTATTGGATGGGCTTAACAGCAGATTCGATATTGTAGGAAAAAAAATGGATGAGTGAACTTGAAGACAAGTCAATAAAAATGACCTAAATTGAAATAAGAATATTTTTAAAAAACCAACAGAATATCCATAACAATGAGATAATATCCAACAGTCAAATATAACTGGAGTCCCAGAAGGAGAGAGAAGAGAGTGTGTTAGGAAAAATTTTGAAGTAATTTTTTTCATGGCCAAGAAGTGTTCATTTCACAATGGTGTTTCTCACTTCTACTTTCCCCTGGGCTAGAACTCAGATAGGTATATGGGCAGTGCTGTCAGTTTGAGCATGGCTAGTCCTGAATTACAGTAATTAAATGAAAGTAAGCTTGTTCTAAGATTAAAGGTGTAGTAACCTCTAATTCCATGGAAGACAATGAACCAGTAAGTTCCATGCAATTATACTACTGTATAGTTCTATTTTTAGTTCAAACATGATAAAATCCAAATCCTGAATCTCTGGAGAAAAAAGTCTAAAACAATCCTTCTCTTTATAAAAATTTTAAACCAAATTTATAAACAGTCCCTCTTCTTCTACATGGCATTTAAAAAATACACACAAACTACAGAAGGAAAGAGAGCAGTTATGTAGCAAGTGAATATGGATATGCTTCCTTTTAATAGCTATTGTCAAATCTTAATATATAATGAAATGCAAGCGACCAGGTATGGAGAGGTTGTTAAGGAGCAGGAATTCATCTATGAAATGCAATGATGAATGTGATTGCATTGGATGAGGTTAAAACACTAACACTAGGTCAGCCAAGATTTCAAAAAATGGTGGTGAGAAGCTTTTTTTTCCCTTACTAGGTTTGGTGGTTTGGGGTTGAGGGTTGTGGGGAATGTTGTATCTATACTCTCAGAAGTCGAGTGGGGAGCAGTTACTATTGACTGCTACTGAAATTCATATTTCATTCCATAGTTCACATGTCCCAGCTTGTCAGTCGGTATGTAATAATTCTTTGACACAGTCACCTCACTTTTCTATGTTTTTGAAATTTTCTGGTTATAAATGTTGTCATTATTATTTTGGAATAAATACTCTTGTTTGATGGAGGAAAATTGATGATATTAATTGATGTGATCAGTAACTTTAGGTGATCTAGATACAAGAACCAAAAAAAAAAAAAAAGGAAAGAAAACCAGTTTTGCAGATTGTTAAGGATAGTGACAAGCCACAAAGACTTAGAGCCTACATAGCTCCCTTGTAGCATCCACTTTAGAATGAAAATAAAAGAGGAAAAGTACAAGCAGGGTGGAGAAAAGGGTCAGAGACCAGAGTGGGAGTGGGGAACTGTGCAGGATTGCGAATGAATTGATTTAACTGAATGACTACAGTGCTGTGCAGAAAAGAGGAAGGTTAAAATTAACCAGAAAAGGAAAAAAAAAAAAAAACACTAGTAAAATTCTGGGAGTTACTTGTGAGTAAGTTCCATGTAAGGTTACTTTCAGCTCATATTTTAATAATAGCCACCTGCTTCTCATTTTGAAAAGCTTCTAAGACCACATTCCATCATTTTTCTCTCTTGGACTCTTG
>NW_012116311.1:3448489-3448802 GCF_000951035.1 Colobus angolensis palliatus
ATATGACATCATATGCTACTGGCGAGACTATGAAAAAATATGCATTCTCTTAAATTTCTAAGAATGCCAACTGAAACAAATTTTCAGTTGGGGATGGGGAATTTGGCAATATGTAACAAAGATACATGCACTTACCCACACATAGAAAGTGAATAAACCACGGCATATCCACACAATGGAGTACTATGGAACTGCGGAATAAGGGCGATCATTATGGACTGATGCAGAGTAATTTCCAGGATATATTGCTAACCACAGAAAGCAAACTGCAAAAGATTGTCTATAGTGTGTTATCTTCATTAAACAATAAGAG
>NW_012116311.1:3448852-3449234 GCF_000951035.1 Colobus angolensis palliatus
TGAACAAATCTCCTTTTACTTTCAAGCTGAGATAAGAAAGGATCAAAAAGAATAAGATTCCTTCCCTTCTGTGACCCCATCTCCTTTTCCTAGCTAGTATTCACAATCACATTTCTAATTCTAAAGTCATAAGCATGCATCCATATTAGCATCTTATCATTATCTTAGTTCAATTTTGAAAACTAGAATTCTATTCTAGCAAGATAATGCAAGATTGGAAATCCTATATTAGATATTTGGCCAAAGAACAGTCCGAAAATAAATTATCTCTTTTTCTAGGAACATTGACAATCCTGAAAGGATTAATTAATTTTACCTCAGATCACACATTTTTCAAGATCCTGCTTAACTCTCCATGGGCTCAAAATAAGATGTGAATTAA
>NW_012116311.1:3449284-3449660 GCF_000951035.1 Colobus angolensis palliatus
CTGATGCAGAGTAATTTCCAGGATATATTGCTAACCACAGAAAGCAAACTGCAAAAGATTGTCTATAGTGTGTTATCTTCATTAAACAATAAGAGAAAACAAGGCAGTATGCAAAAAGAAATATGAGAAGCAAAAATCAGAAATGTTAGTGGGAATAGTTTTCTACATGGTTAGGTGGAATAAAGTGTTAAAAATAATGGAAAGTATACATTTTTCGTATATTTCTGATTTTTAGGGCCATGTTTCACATAGCCAAAAATACTTAAAATCAACCAGGACACGGAGGAGAGTCCAAAATGGAATTCCAGCAGAGTTAACCTAACTGTATTACTGATGAATAACATAGCCACACTAAAGGAATTGGTGAAGAAAAGAA
>NW_012116311.1:3449710-3452767 GCF_000951035.1 Colobus angolensis palliatus
TTTGAAGGAGCCACAGTAAAACAACTTTTAAAGTGATGATTCACTCAACTTGGGCAACAATTATATTTTGTTAAAAGCATATAAATACAATATCCAACATTGTTATCACACACAGAAAAAGTGCTAGTCATATATTACATTGCAAGAACTGATAGAAAAAAATTAGGAAGCATAATAAAGGTCTTAAGAATTTCCTTCCTTTTTAGTCAGATTATTAATGACCCGGGAAAGTAAAGTGATTTAAGAAGAAAATCTTGCTGAGTACCAGCTGCTGCTGAAGTCAACTAATTACAACATTCCACTTGATATCACACTGGATACACATGCAAGAACAAGAAGGGCTTCAACACTTTACAATTAGACTTTCAAATTATCTTCTGTAAGACTCAGCTGTAAGCAAAAGTTATTTCATGCATAAATGACATTGAGAAACAAATTTCCAGCTAGGTTTCATACAACCAATTTCGACATCCTCCTTGATGTCTCACAGACACTGAATCTAGTTCTCCCAGTGAAAAGACTGGGCTGTCCTTTAAAAGAGTAATCGCTACTGTCAATTTAATAGATAGTCCTCCCACTAAATTGTGAGCACCTCCTAGGCAGGAACCAGGTGTTTTACTTTAGTATCCACAGGTCTTAGCATAGATCCTACCATCTGGTAGATAAATGCTTAGTAAATATTAGTTGAATGGATATCAAGGAGGGTGCAATCACCAGCATGTTGTGTTTAAAGGTTGGTGCCCCATGATTCCTGAACCTTTCATTATAAGCCTCTTCTTTGGACTAAAACACGAATGGCACTCTCCTGAAAGACATAAAAGTAGATTTGATCAAATGGAAAGACCTCCCCTGTTCTTGGGTAAAACAACTCAACTTTATAAAGATATCAACTCTTTCTAAGTTAATTCACAAATTTATAGCAGTTGCAATACAATACTAACAAGATTCATGGAGTTGGACATGTTGATACTAAAGTTCGTATGGAAAACAAATTATAAGAATATTCAGAAAAGCACTGAAAAAGAAAAACTATCAGAGGAAACTGGACTCTATGATTTAAACATTGTGATACTGGTAAATGAATAGACAGACCGAAGGAAAAGAAGATAAACAGATCCAAGTACATATGGAAATGTAGTATATGATACATGTGCATCTTGAATTATTAGAGCAATGATAAACTTTTATTTTTACATTTATGTATTTATTTATTTTTGAGACAGAGTTTCACTCTTTTACACAGGTTAAAGAGCAATGGCACAATCTTGGCTCACCACAACCCCTGCCTCCCAAGTTCAAGTGATTCTCCTTCCTCAGCCTCCTGTGTAGCTGGGACTACAGGTGTGTACCACCATGCCTGGCTAATTGTCCGTATTTTTAGTAGAGACAGGGTTTTGCCATATTGGCCAGGCTGGTCTTGAACTCCTGGCCTCAAGTGATCTGCCCACCTCAACCTCCCAAAGTGCTGGGATTACAGACCTGAGCCACTGTGCCCAGCCAGAGCAATTGGCAAAAGATGAAATTAGAGTCATACCTCACTCTGCATATAGTAATAAACTCCAAATATATCAGGCAAAAAGATGGATGAGTCATGTTTTTTTGTTTTGTTTTGTTGTTGTTGTTTCTATTTGTTTTTGAGGCGGAGTTTCACTCTTGTTGCCCAGGCTGGAGAGCAATGGCATGATCTTGGCTCACTGCAACCTCCTGGATTCAAGTGATTCTCCTGCTTTAGCCTCCAGAGTAGCTGGGATTACAGGCGCCTGCCACCATGCATCGCTAATTTTGTATTTTTAGTAGAGGCAGGGTTTCTCCATGTTGGTCAGGCTGGCCTTGAACTCCCAACTTCAGGTGATCTGCCCGCCTTGGCCTCCCAAAGTGCTGGGATTACAGGCTTGAGCCACTGTGCCCAGCCCAGATGAGTCATTTTCTAACCATAGAGTAGGAAAAGGCTTTCTAAATATGACTCAAAAGTCAGAGGCAATACAAGAAAATACTGATAAATTTGATCTTTTTTTATATTTTATTTTATTTTATCTTATTTTATCATATACTTATCGTATCGTATCATATCGTATCGTATCATATCATATTGTAAGACAGAGCCTTGCTCTGTTGCCTGGCCTGGAATCAGTGGCATGATCTCGGCTCACTGTAACCTCCGCCTCCCAGGTTCAAGCAATTCTCCTGCCTCAGACTCCCAAGTAGTTGGGATTACAGGCACCTCCCACCACGCCTGGCTAGTTTTGTATTTTCAGTAGAGATGGGGTTTTGCCATGTTGGTCAGGCTGGTCTCGAGCTCCTGGCCTCAGGTGATCTGCCCTCCTCGGCTTCCCAAAACTCTGATTACAGGAGTGAGGCACCTCATCTGGCCAATTCTCTTATTTTTTAACTTTTATTTTAGGTTCAGGGGTACATGTGAAGGTTTGTTACATAGGTAAACTCGTGTCACAGGAACGTGTTGTACAGATTATTTTATCACCCAGGTATTAAGCCCAGTACCCAACAGTTATTTTTTCTGCTCTTCTCCCTCCTCCAACCTCCACCCTCAAGTAGGCCCCAGTGTCTGTTGTTCCTTTCTTTGTGATCATATGTTCTCATCAGTTAGCTCTCATTTTTAAGTAAGCACACGTGGTATTGGGTTTTCTGTTCCTGCGTTAGTTTGCTAAGGATAAGGCCTTCAGCTCCATCCGTGTTCCCACAAAAAAATTCTTTAAAATTACATGGCAAATATCATAAACAAAATTAAAAGGCAACTAACAAGCTGGTATAAAATATTTGCAAGACATATCCCAATAAAGAGCTAAAATACCTCACACATAAGGAGTGCTCTTAAAAACTGGAGGGCAGACTGGGTGCCCTGGCTCACACCTGTAATCCCAGCATTTTGGGAGGCCAAGGCAGGTGGATCACGAGGTCAGGAGTTTGAGACCAACCTGGTCAACATGGTGAAACCGCATCTCTACTAAAAACATAAAAATTAGCTGGGCGTGGTGGTGCATGCCTGTAATCTCAGCTACTCTGGAGGCTGAGGCAGGAGAATTGCTTAAACCTGGGAGG
>NW_012116311.1:3457202-3458540 GCF_000951035.1 Colobus angolensis palliatus
GATTCCTTTGATGTTAGATACAAATCAGAGGTAGCATAATAATAGTTTTTAATAATATGCAGGTATAGAAATACAAATATGTATGTGTACATATACATATAAAGGTATGTAAATATGTGGTATGTATTTGCCCGCTAGAAGGGTCCTGAAGTAATAGCACTCATATCTTGGTTTTTAAACATCAACATCTAATAAAAAGAACCAGGGCTCTTTGGACAAAGTTCTGATTCCAAAGCTAGGGAAGGTATATTATTAGATGAGCTTGGGACACCTTGTGGTACCAAAAAGAAAAAGTGATTAAAAAAAAAAAAAAAAAAGTAGAAGCATGTTAAAAGGACAAAAGAACCTTCTTGAGGGAGCTCAATTATTTATTGAAAAATAAATAACAGTAATGGATTATAGCCCACAGAAAAAAGTTAACTGCCTCTTGTTCATACCAATGTAAGTAAATAATATACAAATAAATGAGGAAGAAGGGATAACTCTTCTTTATAATAAAATTCTATTTTGTAAATGTGAAAATAATTAATGAAGTAGACATACTGAGGAATAATTGGCAAACACCACAGTAACACTTGTAGGCAAGAATCATTTGATGGTTGCTAAAATTAGAGGACAAAGATGAGAAGCATGATATTTGCATAATCTCCAAATATCTCTCTACAAGATACTTATTTTTTTTTTCTATGGTGTATGCTCCATAATGCCCCCTTTTCTATTATACTTTAAGTTCTAGGGTGCATGTGCATAACATGCAGGTTTGTTACATAGGTATACATGTGCCATGGTGGTTTGCTGCACCCATCAACTCATCATTTACATTAGGTATTTCTCCTAATACGATCCCTCCCCCAGACCCCCACCCCCCAACAGGCCCTGGTGTGTGATGTTCCCCGTCCTGTGTCCAAGTGATTTCATTGTTCAATTCCCACCTATAAGTGAGAACATGCAGAGTATGGTTTTCTGTCCTTGTGATAGTTTGCTGAGAATGATGGTTTCCAGCTTCTGTGTCCCTGCAAAGGACATGAACTCATCCTTTTTTATGGCTGCCTAGTATTGCATGGTATATATGCGCCACATTGCCTTAATCCAGTCTATCACTGATGGACATTTGGGTTGGTTCCAAGTCTCTGCTATTGTGAATAGTGCTGCAATAAACATATGTGTGCATGTGTCTTTATAGTAGAATGGTTTATAATCCTTTGGGTATACACCCAGTAACGGGATTGCTGGGTCAAATGGTACTTCTAGTTTTAGATCCTTGAGGAATCACCACACTGTCTTCCACAATAGTTGAACTAATTTACACTCCCACCAACAGTGTAAAAGTGTTCCTAG
>NW_012116311.1:3464340-3473518 GCF_000951035.1 Colobus angolensis palliatus
ATTATTGTCCATAATCTAAGGAATCCCTACAGTGCTGGATTCTCAGGAGGTGAAAGTTCTAATCACCCAGGGGTTAGGGATGACTTCAAGGAACTTAGCTTCTTTTCTCATTTCTGCCCCTTTGGCAATTCCCTTCACCTCTCCGATCTTTCATGGCATTTTGTTTCTCTCCTTTGTCACTTTCTGGGATACATGAGATCTGCCAAAGAGAAGTCGCGTTACTCTATCCAGAGCCATTTTCTTAATTCACAGATTGCAGAAGAGAAATTCAAAGTTGAAAATTGTTCAGACCCAAGAAAAACACATAAACAAGCAAACAAGCATTCCCTCCTATGTGATGTAGATGTGTATGGAAATCCACTGCTTAGAATGTTGTTTTTTGTGTGATTGCATGTTGGAATTTGCCAATGAAAACAACTGATGTAAGATTGGGAAGGCAGAGGGAGAAGCCATTATTCCCAAGAACAATGGTTGTGGGGACCCGATGTGTTGGTAAACAGGTTCCTTAGGCTTCTTCAGAGTGCCTGTTTTGCTGCTTCAGACTGCTCTATTGCTGGAAGCTTTTCTAGAGAGTCTTGGGAAGTTCATCCATTTCCCCCCAAAATTTAGAG
This sequence comes from Colobus angolensis palliatus, assembly GCF_000951035.1. Taxonomy (NCBI): domain Eukaryota; kingdom Metazoa; phylum Chordata; class Mammalia; order Primates; family Cercopithecidae; genus Colobus; species Colobus angolensis. The sequence goes on from NW_012116311.1 coordinate 3,464,952, forward strand.
GACATAAATTTCAGGTTAGAGTAACTGTTTTCTGAAGAAGTTATATGTGACAACCAGAGGAAACAAAATGCTATGCTTGGAAGAACTCCTCGATACCTTATTCAATAAAAATATCCTGTCCTCCCAAATTATTTCTTTAAAACAAATGAGCCCACGCATTCCTAAATGGTGTTGCTGTGGTGACCCTGTACCACAGCTTTCAACCCCCAGCTGTGTAGCCAGTCTCTATTAAACCATGCCTCGTATGTGCTCCCCAAGGGAATGTCCAGATTTTCCAGAAAAAAACAGCAGTGGCTCTAGAACCTGAGGAGCTCTTCCAAAGACAGCAATGAGGCAACCTAAGTGCTACCAAAAGAATTCCTCAATGGCCAGGCTCCATAGGGAAACACCTGAGACCTAATACGCAAGCCATGTGGCATATGTCTTCTATGTTTTTCAGGCCATTCAGACCCCAGATTCCAAGAAGCTGAAAAACATGGGATTTTCATGTAAATTCTGTACAATTACTCATAGATGATGTTCTGCCACACATACTTGTAAGTGTGACATAAATCTGTACTTAGGAAATATAGTTTTTAAGAGCCTGTCATTGCTGTGGATTTAGTTGTAAGGAGCTGTGAAGAAACTTTAGGCTGACCCTGACAGAGGGGAAGGAACAAAAGAAGACAGGAGAGGGTATGAGAGAATCGGAGGAAGAAAAAAAATTAGGAGGCAGAACAAAAGAGAAACAAGGGAGAAAGAAGAGATGTTCAAGTCATACATTTCTTATGGTGCGAAGGCATACATGATGTGGAAAAGATTCCAGAACAACTTTGTTATAAATGCAAAAATAGAATCGCCCATTTCTGGGTTAAGAATACACTTCTTCCAGGAAGAGTTTTTGTTTTGTGTTTTGTTTTATTCTTAACCTGAGTCCCTTGACCATTAAGTGTCTCATTGTATAAGCTGTGGAGAGTTCATTAATCCCTTGAAATTACCTACAAAATGTGGCATGTGCAAATCTATGCATGTGTGGCAGTCTATGGTTATATCAATTTTTCAAATAGTTTTTTTTTCTTTTGCCCAAAGGAAGTTAAAAACAGTGCACAAAAAAGAATTTATTTGTAGTATACCTTGGATCACCACCTGAAGTTCTGAGTTCACTTAACTGTAAAAGGATTCATTACTCTATTCCTGAGAAAATTAATCCATGAATCTCAGACCTGGAAAAAATTGAAATGCTATGTGTCCCATTTCTTTGCCTTCAGAAAGAACTATGGCCTAAAATAAGTGAAAATATATTCATTTTTCAAACTCTGCAGAGCAGATTGCCAAACCTTTTTTGGTAGCCTATTCATCTGTCACATTTCTCACCATAAGGAAGTTCTTCTTTATGTCAAGCCTAACTCCCTCATGCTGCAAAATAATTTGGTCTCATATGTTTAACAATGCAGCATTTTTGGACACTGTTATTATATCAATCCTCAGCTTTCTGCCAGTACTTTTGACTCTTCCATGAGTCATTCTCAAAACTATAAATCATCTTCACTGGCTTTCCTTTGAATTATTTCCCATTTATGCTTTTCTCTAAATCCAGAAGTGAGGATACTGGAAAGAGATTGATAGAACCCTCAGTTGATTGGTAGACTTCCCTATGGTCATTGACTTACCACAGCCTATATGACACATAATAATAAGGTGCCAGAAAATAAGAACTATAGGATTGCCCTGTGAGGGTGAAATTATAAAATTAATATAAAACACCCCAGATTAAGACAGATTTAATGGGGGAAAAATCCAGAACCAACAGGATGGTCATTTGATTAAAGATCACATACTATGAGAAAGATGGTGTCTCTCAGAAGAGGTGTTGATCAACCACGAAAGCTTGCAAAGGGAAAATCAGAATCAGATCTTGGCAATGCCCACTCAAACAATATCCAGGGAAGAGAGTGTTAGTCAGGTTATTCTGACACCTGGCCACAACGGTCTCCTTGTGGAGATTGCTACTGTAGCTCTGAAATTTTGCTGTCATTACACCAACCACAGAACCTACTGGGGATTTGGCTGCCCTTGTCACTTGCCTATAAGAAGCAGAGGTGCTATTCAGACCAACATGACTTTCTGGTCTCTGGCAGGTATATTTTTCATAGAAAGTTAACAAATTGGTATTCTTCTAGCACCCAATTTGTGTCAGCCTGCTCTATACTTAATCAACTCTATCATCAAAGAAAACAAATTTCTGCATCTGTAACACAGAGTTAGACCTAGGGCAGAGGTGAATGTCACCTCCTAGAGCCTTATCATTGCTTCCTCCCTGAATGCTTTATTTAAACTTGAGTTCTTCCTACTTTTCTTTAGGCAAAAGGAAGGCTGGATAATTCCTAAAGTTTCCAGAAGTTCTAAGACTCTGTTTTCTTAATATCACCAATTAGTTTCTTTTTTTTTTTTTTAACACATTTAGTCAGTCCATTATTATTTACATATGTGCAATTCTGTATTTCTCCCACATGGTCGTGCTTTATAAAAATCTCTCATTATATATGCCAGTTTTTAATTCTAATCCTAATTCCGGTTCACCATATTGGCCACTCAATCCCTCATTTTACTGTCTAGCTAAGTGTCATGGGAAAATAAATGAATGAATGAGAATTGTCTCCTTTATATCATTTGTCAACAGAAGATTGATAATATTCTTCGGTGTGGTCTACATGGGGAGGCCAAAGTCTGATTTATTTGAGGTGACAAGTAGTAGTCACTCTTTGGAGACTGCTGGATGGTCTGTTGTTAACCTGACATCATGCATTCCCTCCTATGTGATGTAGATGTGTATGGAAATCCATTGCTTAGAATGTTGTTTTTTGTGTGATTGCATGTTAGAATTTGCCAATGAAAACAACTGATGTAAGATTGGGAAGGCAGAGGGAGAAGCCATTATTCCCAAGAACAATGGTTGTGGGGACCCGATGTGTTGGTAAACAGGTTCCTTAGGCTTCTTCAGAGTGCCTGTTTTGCTGCTTCAGACTGCTCTATTGCTGGAAGCTTTTCTAGAGAGTCTTGGGAAGTTCATCCATTTCCCCCCAAGATTTAGAGGACATAAATTTCACGTTAGAGTAACTGTTTCCCTAGCCTCTCACCTATACAGCCTCCCTAACCCTCACTCCTCAACTCTGTCCATATCCTGGAGGCCCTAATTCCTCTGTGAAACTACTTTAATCCCATCATACATGCCACAACCTAACTAATTCAGACACCAGGTAATGATGTACCTATATTTTTCCAGTTTTCTGAAGAAGTTATATGTGACAAATTCAAAAGTCTTGTGAAGTCAGGAAAGATTTTACCTATTATTTTGCATTGTGCCCTAGCCAGACATTTTGTTACAAAAGTTGAAACCAACAGAACTTGTTCTCTACAAATTAATGATGATAATTCCTTATATTTCAGCCCTCTTCAGGGTGCTTATTAACTGATTTTGGTATCTCTCTGAAACATACACCTTGTAATATGATTTCTATTAGCCTTGCTCTACTCCACAATCAAATATGAGAAAATTGACCTGGAGGTTAAATCCTGAAAGGAAGGTAAACATAAAGTCTATTGGTTATATCACATGTTTACTTGAGTAAAAGAAAATGTTTTCTTTATTGAACTTTAGCATTTTCTTCCTAACATTGGCAAGTGTAGATAATTAATATTAGCTTCTAAACAGGTATCCAACTCAGAACTCTTCATTGATGGTCCATCCCTAGCAAAGCGTCCTTAACTCATTGGCTCTGAAGAAGAAAAAGAAATATGACACTATCAGGCATCATGTCTATTTAAGCAAAGTCACCCTGAAAGAAATGCTATAACTCACACATGAAACCTAAAAGCATTCACCAAAATGTCTTAAGTGAATAAAACATTAAGATTTTCATGAGACATGGAGCTGGGTCCAAAGAATAGGCCATCATTACTCTTACTCTCTATCAAGAAATTAGTTAACTAGCACAGAAGAAGAACATAATTAAGAGCACTTCCATTATCCAAGGTTTGATGGACTTCGCCTGCAATAACAATTTGGAGACGTTTGCCAAGCAATCCATATACTTCTAACCAGTGACATGCCCAGTGTATCTGATACTCAGAAAAGATCATTTTTCAATAACCTCTTCCTCTGTATGACAAATTATTTTCAGCAAGAACTATAACTAAAATAATGTCCTGAAAAAAAACACAAGGAAAATTTTTCTGTCTTAAACTTCATATACATAATAATATAATAATACATAAATAAATGTTACAGTATTAAAAAGGAAAAAGTAATGGATTACTTTCTCAATGTTCTTGACTTAAAAGAAAAGGAAAATGTACTTATATATTGGTTTGTTATAGCAATGAATAATTAACATCACAATTTCTCTTTTTGAGTCTTAGTTTCCAATAATTTTAAAATTCTAAGTACAAATAACTCCAAGTGGTCACATAAAATGACAGAGGTAAAATAACTCAACCTTCATTTAATTATACCTACAATTCTTATTTTAAATTCAGAGTTTTGACACAGGAATGTGTAAAGATACAAACTGTGGCCAAGGGACTTCCAATGATTCCAAACTATTACAAACTTTCTTTTGAAACAAATACATTGTAGCTGAATCCCACATGTCAGGGGCCAACTTCACATATGGAAATTCTCTAATTAACTTGCATGTGAAATACAATATTCATTAAAAAATAAGTTTTATAAAAGGAGCTAATTTCAAGTATATATATATATATAAAATTAAAACACAACAGTAATTTCTCTGCTTGTTAAATCTGAGGCCAACAAAAGATATTTTTCAGGGAAGAGTATTTTTCCCACTGAGGGTATTTAGACTTGTGGGCCACATTGATAATAAAAATGGACCAACTCTTAATTGGTTTTATTATTGTTTTTACCTTCTCTATGGACAATGTACCCCTTATTGCCTCTATCTCAGGTAGACTGATCCCAATGACTCAATTTTCAGTATGCTACTTCCTCCAACTTGATGAAGTTGGATTGCAGTCTTGATGGATCACATTTTTCTTACAGTAATTTATAAACAGTCCCTTTACTTTCAATCATAGATCAAATACGGTTATGTACTTTTTTCACAGAAGTCTACTGCACACACTTTCTTTACTCAGGACCTATATTGGCAAAGTTCTCAGAACACAACCTGAATACTTGGCCTGGGATAGCCAGCTCAATAAGATCTCTATTTAGAGAGTCTTGCTTCTATCTTCACTCATTTCTCTCCCTGCCAAGGTTATGTTGGTGAATGACTTCCCCAAAGGTATCCTTCCTCTTGTTTCATGATATCACTGAACCTAACATGCAAAGGCTTAAGCCTTCATTGTGTCTGCTTGCTGTCAACGTTGTAGGTTTTCCTTCCAAAGGAGATACATGGGGGTCAAGTTTGTTCTTTGTTGCCTCTTTCCAGAGACATGCCATGTTTTTATTATTTCATCTTCTTTATTTCTTTATACACTTCTTATGGACTTATGAGACATCATTAAATAGTCTTTACTTATAAAGTAATGATACTTTAATGATAAAGTAATTTCCCACTTTTCATCCCTGATGTTCTTGGACCATATTTTCGCCTTTAGGAAAGTTTTAGACTGTAATGTATTCTGGCTGAGAAAAAGAATTTTAAGCCTTTTTTTCTTTTTTTTTCTTTTTTTTTTGCCTTTCTGTTACCTAGATGTCTTTCCAAGTAAAAGTATTTAGCAATGAAAACAGTTTTGAGGCCATGAAATGTAAAGCCCATACAAGTCCATGCAGGCTTCAATTCATTGATTTATTGTTTGTTGTAAGTACAGTTTATTTACATGTATGACTTACTGTTTGCATAAACATCTATTATATAAACATGTATTGTGCCAATATATTATTAGAGATTCAAATGTGTCAGAAACTTGATAGGTGTTGGAGATAAGAGTAATGAACAAGGCAGGAAATTGTTTCTGGCTTCATGTAGCTAACAATCTATAAGTGACTTAATGTTACACTCTTAATATTACTTATAGAATTACCCAACTCCTGAAGTGATCTCAGGAAGCGAATCTGCAAAGCCTCTCATAAAAGACTGATTCAACCAAAGATTTCATGATCTATGAGTGCATTTAGTTAGAACACAGGGTGACTGGAGGCAATATTCCATAGCAATTAAGATTTCAGGTTACAGAACCAGGCAGTCCTGGGTCAAATTTTGGCTTTCTTCACTGGCAATCCAATGGACTTCTCTGTCCCTTACTTTTCCCAGGGTCAAACGAGATTTAAAAATAGTACATATATAAAAGGGTTGTGAGGATTAAATAAAATATAAGTGCTTAGAACAACACTTAGCACATAGTAAATGACTGATAAAGTCAGCCGTTATTATTATTAGTTTTCATTAGTATTTTCTACTTAAATATTTAAGTAAAAGACTCAGTAGCTGAATATGAGAAACAAAATGTAAGACCATTGAGCCTTTAAAGTTCAAAATCAATGTGCTAATACTTTGGAGTTGTATTGGATATTGGAGTAGTTTATAAATGTATCAGTCAGAATCCAGGCAGGAAAACAGAACCCTTGCTACATATTTCAAATAGAGAGGATTCACTAAAAAGGTGTTGGCAGGATTAGAAGGGGGAAAGGAAAGAGTGGGGGTTTCTGGAGATCAGGAAGCTGTTGATGTGCCCTCGCTGGTGCAATCTAGGTTGTACCTGCTGCCTTGCTGCTGAAGACACTGACACTGTCAGTACTGAAACCACCGTGACTGGGGCTGAAACTGCCAGTGAGGCACCACTGTTGCCAGGATTGAACTACTTACAAGGATGTGCTGCTGGGAAACCTACCATCACCCTTCTGCCACTCTCAGAAACTACCAGCAACTGTTAGTCCCTGCCAATGAGTGGAAGCCAAAAATGGAAGTCTTTCTTCTTTCTGCCTTCTGGTCTCCCACCAGTGTCTCCCACTGAAAAAAACCTAATGGGAAGGCAGCTGGCAAGGGAGCCTGGGAAATGTAGGTTTCAGACTATCATCCCCAGTGGCACAAAACAAATAGAGAATGGCAGATATGGAGCCAAGGGACAATAGGTAAATAACACAGAAAATAAAACATACTCAGATCCATCATCAAATCAAAGGTGAAGAGTCATCAAGATAATTTAAGCAACTTGAAGTTGGAAGATAAAAATACTTATATTTTCTTTTCTGCCCACTTTTGATTGCTTTGGCATTTGATTTTGTTTTAGCTATGTTTCATATTTATCCTGGCACAAACTCCACCATAGAGTTTATTAAAGGTTTTACACTCTGATTTTTTTAAAGGGATTAAAAAGTATTTTAAAATGAAACAATTCTAACATTCTGAATATAATTTTAAAATGCCACTTTATCCTTCCTACTAATCAGTGCTGCCAGATTGCTGTTTTGGTAATGTGCACTGCAGAGATGTTGATATTATCTTACTATCTGGGTCACAAGCAGGGTGTGGAGCTTCTGAATAGCTTCCCTAGCAAATAAAAACCATGCCAAGAAACTAATAATGGGTAATGATTATTGTCCAAAAGACATAGAAAGTAGCTTTTCAGAAAACATGACCAGTGGAAAGCCAGTACAGCGTCATTATACAGTCAGGAAAGAAAACAATAGTCATGATTTCTCCTATTTAGTTCTTAAATAATTTTTGGACTCAAAAATCTAAGAAATCACATAAGAAAAATATTCATTCAGATGTTCAACAGCTACTACATATACATTATCAAAAGTGTTTCCTGATATTAGGTTTGAAATATCTAGTTCTACTAGTTAAAATCTGTGTTAATGAAACTAAGATCAGAGTTAATTCTTACTTGGGCTGGTTACTTTGCATGAGAAACACTGTTCCAGGATCAGGTACAGGTGGATATAATAGAATTTGGACATGGACATGGATATATCATCTGTAAAGGAGTTAGCACATAAATACAAGTCAGTGACTATTTATGTAGTATCATTTGAGGGACTTCATGGTGAGACCCTCATAAAATCTGTCTCATTCTCTTATCCCTTCTCAGCATGACTGTTATTGTCCTAATAAATAATAACCTGCTTTCTCTTCAACCTCTTTAGAGTGGTCCATATCAAATAATACCTTCATGAAGTTTGGATATTGGCCATATAAGAAACAGGTAGAAGCCTTGGGGTGGTTATATCAGGGATCCTAAGACTGAAGAAAGGGGTGGAATGCAGAGATTGAAAGCATTAATTGAAAATTATGCCTTCAGGGCAACTCACCAAATCATATATTATTTGAAAGGCAACACGATGTTCTAGGAAGAACACAGGCCCTGGCATCACTCAGACGGGAACTTAAATATGTTTTTCCACTTCTCTAAACTTAGGAATAATATAGGTAAAATCACCCAACACGAGCATACTTTCAATAAGAGGCTGCATTTGATTTTGATTATGTACACATAAATATCAAGTGCACAATCGTTCATTATGACATCAGTCGATTTTGTGAAGATAAAAAATGCAGATACACCAGTGGGGCATGAAGTTTCTCCTCCACAAAGCACTGGAGCAGTATTTACCCATGTTT
>NW_012116311.1:3474583-3530587 GCF_000951035.1 Colobus angolensis palliatus
CACCAACATGGCACAAGTATACATATGTAACAAACCTGCACGTTATGCACATGTACCCTAGAACTTAAAGTATAATAAAAAAAAAAAAAAAGAGACTGTTCTGGTAACTCTAAGAGTGTAGGGAGGAGTGGAAGCAGGGAGGTTGCTTAAAGACCACCACAGTTTAGGCAAGAAATGACAGTGGTAGCAGTGGAGAGAAAGAGAAGGGGATAAATTCTATTTATTGTAGGAAGATCAGTAGAACTAGTTGGTGAAGCAGCTGTGTGCGATAATAGAAGGCTGCTCCAATACAGGTGTGTGGCAGGCAGAACGTTGGGTTTAACCAGTCTTGGAGTTTCCCCAGGTGAATACAATGAAGGGATGAGGTGCAAGGGGAGAGGCTTTTGTAAGAGAGTGATTTTAGAAAAAGAAAGCAAGCTTAGAATCTTAGGAATGAAGTGAGGATACAGGTGGTTAGGTGATGGAAAGTAAAAAACTCAATGAGGTCAATGGATTGAAGGTCTCTATTGTCAGTCATTAAAATGAAGATGCTAGAATAATTACTATAGTCATGTTTTTCGAACATTTGTATTTGTGATTCATAACAGGGAGTAACTTTACATTGTAAGGCAGTATGCAGTTTTTAAGAATAATACCTACATTATCTTTGGTAATATATTCCACAATATTTCAAAGCCCCAGTTTCCTCATTTGGACAATAAGACACACAATTCCTACGTTACAGAGCCATGGTTTGTATTCAGTCGGCACACAAAGATAAAGCCTTCAGTGCAGTACCGGGCACAGTTGCAGTGGTGTACTGCTCAGGGAAGGGCAGCTATCATTGTCTCTAGCCCCCATCCCTATTCAAACTCTCTGGGCCTCAGTTCCCTTATTTTTAAAATGAGGCTAGGGAGAAGATTGGACTGTCATATTATTTTCAACTCTAACATTCTATGAGTGTCCCTTGATTTGTACTTAACTGCAACACCTATGGAAATTAGAATATGATTGTGCTTTTGAGATCATTCTCCTGTCTGGCGATTTGGTGAAGGTAAAGAGTTCAAACACAAAACTAAGATCACATTTTAGTGTCCAGGATACCCCTGTTCTCAATAAATTATATTTAAAAATATTTCAGTGTGTTAAAGAGGACATTGGGAATCATTTAGAACATCTTTTATTCTTAAGAAATAAGGCAACCCCTACGTACAGTCAGATCCCAAGAGAGGCCATATACCAGCAGATCCTATGTGTCTATTTCAAAGACTTTTTGCTGCTGTCTGCTGATTGGCAGTCCAGGGCAATATCCCATCTTTTAGAGGCCAAGGACAGACCTCTGGGAATAGGTCAGTCATTTCCAGAAGTTGCATTAACCTTTCAGGCACCATTTAGTGGATTAATGTTTTCACACACTAAATGGTACCCCCGTGGTCTATTCAGACAAGATGCAGCATATAAGGAGAAATTGGACTAAAGACTGTTTCTTAGGAAAAGAAAGATGTGTAATATTTGCATTTGTCTTTATAGTATTTCTCTAAGGACCTCCTGATGCCATAGAATCCCATTATGATTCTGGTATCAAGAGACAGGAATAAAAGCTGCAAAATCATAGTAAGAAGTATTTAGGAGATACAATGTATCACGTGGTCTAACAGGATAATTTATAACAATGGTGAGGATTAGCCTTATTTCACAAATGTAAACATAAAAGATAGACATGTTCAGTGACCAAAAGATGTAATTTCTTCAAGTAATCAATGAGGTATTTTCAATAGCTGTCATGTGAGTACTTTCTATGTGCCAGACATACTCCAAATGCTTCACACAGTTCAATTATTTAGTCTTTATGAAAACCTTATGGTTTTACTATTATCATACCTGTATTAGAGAGAAGCAAATGAATGCACAGAAAGGTGAAGTGACTTGCTTATATAGCTAGCAGATGATAAAGTCAGGAGTTAAATTCACAGTCTAGCCTTAGAGCCTGGCCTCCTAACCATGCACTGTAGTCATTTTTTCCAAACGTTTGTGGTCATGATTTATAATAGGAAGTAACTTTATATTGTGAGCCAGTAGAAAGAGTTTTAAAAAATAATACTTGTCCTAACAACATGGAACACATTTCAGTATTTTTTATTTTATTTGATTCCATCTCGTTTTTAATAAATGCTGCTTGAGACACACTGAATTACATTTATTACCTATTCTATTAATGATCTGTGGCCTTCAGTTTTCCAAATTCTGCTGCACTATATTATGCTGTGTGCTTTTTAGCATACTCTAGCTCCCCAAACAAAGGGGAGGCCTGGGAGTCAGAAGGAGCCTGTACTGGAAAGGAATGGAATCTGAAATTCCCTTCTCTCATTTCCTGCCCATCCTCCAACCTGCACCTGTTCCCAGTTAAACAATCAGCAGAAGAATGTCAAGAAGAAGAAAAAGTATTGATTTGCCAGAATGTCCTAATTCCTCCTCTGTTGTTTTCTTTCTTCTGTTATGCCATCCAAATTATGCCTGGACCATTTTAATACAGAATAAGACACATCACTCAAAAATCCAGTTCTCCTGAGCCCTAGAATAATGGCATTTTTTACTAATAAAACATGCAAGCTACTGTCAGGTCCATTAATAGTCTCAATTTTTAATCTCTTAGATAATGGAACATTGTTTCCATGGCAGCAACTTCCAGCTGTTGGGAGATCTCAGGCTTTCAGTTGTGTGACAATTAGGGTGAAGCATTGCTGAGAATTTCCGGTGTTTCTGTATCTTCATTATGCAGCATTCAGTATTTTTAAAAGTACTGATTATCATGATGTATTAGTTTAAAGAGCCTGATATGTTGGTACCTATCCTGTGAAAAGATAGTAATTTCCCACAGCCTATCACCAGGAGCTGCCTGACATATCTGGAGTGATGATCTGGATATGATCATTATCTCCAGTGTTTGGCTTATAAATTAATAAAAGTTTGGGTAAATTCAATTACAGATAGTCTATATTCCAGGACTCATGATTTTTAATGAGGACAAAATCCAAGGATCTAACAACAAGACCAGGAAGGCCTTCTTCATCTTTAGCATCCTTATATCAGAAGGCTACAAAGAACATGTGGAACCCAGTTAGTTTGATGGAAATTAACAAGCTTTTTGGAATAAGTATTGCTACAGAAAGAGAAAAAAATATAGCTGAAGAATGGGAGAAAGACATTGAGAGAGACAAAACCAAATTCAAATACTGAGTTATGATCAGCTACCATTCCACTGATCATATGATGTACAATAAAAGATCATTCAGTTCTAACTTCACTAATTTGAAGAATACAACTGGTTTTACTTTATAAAGAAAGATAGGGGTGAGGAAGAAGAAGGAAGGGAGAGAGATAATACAGAATATAGGTATGATTATCACCATTTCTCACATATGAGAAAACACATCTAGAACTTAAATATTGCTGACATAAATTAAAGCATTCATACACAACACCCAATGAGGAAAGTTATTAATGGCCCTGTTTATTGATGAGATGACAGAAATTCAGGGACATTATGGCAAAATCAATGCTCCCTGTAAACCAAACCTATTTCCTTTTCCTCTTGGAGCTAGACCACACTTCTTTCTCTGCCTTGCAATTAAATAAAACCACATAGTTTATTGGCCAGTAGAACATATGCAGAAGTAATGAGGTCTCTCCTCCCATCTGTTTGCTGGATATTTATATGCAAGATGACCTTGTGAGACACAGACTAAAGATGGAGAGGTGTCTGTCAGTTTGGTTTTCTAAATAGCTATGTGAAGCAATTCCGCCTGCAGACCATAATGTAATGTGGCAGGAACAATTAATACACTTTTACTGGGTTAACTCATTGACATTTTTATTTGGAGATTTTTGTTGAAAACCAACAGCAGTGATAATTATCCTGCCCAATACAGGAATCGATACCTTTGATGCAGGGAGCTGCTGTAACACAAACCTAAAATATATGACATTAGCAAAGAAACTAATATCAGGTGCCAGGAGGATGGTAATCAATGTTATATTGTGGCAAAACATTCAGAAAATGGCAGTAACTTGGAAAACAGACCATGTCCCTACTGAAGTGGTCATTCTGAATGAATTGTTTGGAAACAAAATGGATGAATTAGTGTGTGTTGGTTACCTTGACTGAAAGTGGCATGGGAGTGCAAGAAAAAGATGTTCTTAATAGAGAACTGGCCAGTTTCTAAAAATCTGGTCACAGTTGGAAAACTAACTGCTTCTACATCTTAATTTAAGATTTAAGGATTTGAGATTAAGACAGCTGTTGAGTCAGAGAAACCTTTAAAACCCAGTTCTGCAACAAAATTAAATTAAGAATGTGGCCTTCTCATTCAAGATTAATAGCCTCAAAATATTGACCATTAGTTGGGAGAAATAGCACTGGGAAGGATAGAGAGGAAGCCAATAAATAAAATAAATGTGAGAATCATATCCAATAAAGAATTTATGGTAGGTTACTGGCATGTGGAATAACTGGAAAATTGCATCAGTAGCCTACTTAGTTTGTTTGTTTTTTCTTTTTTTCTTTTTCTTTTTTTTTGAGACGGAGTCTCGCTCTGTCACCCAGGCTGCAATGCAGTGGCGCGATCTCAGCTCACTACAAGCTCCGCCTCCTAGGTTCATGCCATTCTCCTGCCTCAGCCTACAGTCACCTGCCACCAGGCCCGGCTAATTTTTTTGTATTTTTAATAGAGATGGGGTTTCACCGTGTTAGCCAGGATGGTCTCAATCTCCTGACCTCGTGATCTGCCCGCCTCAGCCTCCCAAAGTGCTGGGATTACAGGTGTGAGCCACTGTGCCTGGCCGCCTACTTAGTTTTTAAGAGCATTATATGACCAAATAAGCTAGGAGCATGGACTTAGCAAATTTCTAACTATGACTTAAAAATAATTCTTGAACCTTCAATCTTCCACATTCAGGGATTTCTATAGCTTCCAACAAGGGCATACCAAATGCTATTGCAGATGTGGCCAAGGAAGAGGGGTATAAAAGAAAGAACCTCCTAGAGTATGGATCTAGGGGCCACAGAGTTCCTACCAGAGAGCAGAATCAAGTCTAAACAGGAGCTAATCAGAAACTTCTCACATTTCCAAGGCAGGGAAACTTCACAATGCTTGACCTGCAGGATTCCCTCACTGCTCTGCACCAGTGACTGCTGTGTCTTTCGTTCTTCTCACAATGTTTATTGTGACTTTCCTCCCCTTGCTCCATCATTGTATGGTGTCTTTAGAGGTCAAAAGTCACCACACCATGAAGTCCCACATCTTGACCTCCACATCAGCCTGAGATCCTAGACTTTGAGCTGAATGGGGTGGCTGCAGGACTTTGAACTGTGTAGCTTGAGGAGGATGTCAGTGTGTTCTATGTAAGGAAGGAAGAGTATAATGGATATTTGGTGACCAAATGGGGGTGACATGGCAGAGACAATGTTATGTTTTTACCAAACTTATTTTCTTTTCTTCCTGTGCATAGAGTCCAGCTGCCTTCACAGTTAACACAGTCATTCAACTAACTCCTAACCAAAGGAATGTAGGCATAATTGAAGTGTATACCACATCCAGAACTTGCCCACAAAATCCATGGTGCTATTTCCTGTCCTCTCCCTAGCTGCTAGTTGTATGTCAACACCAGGGAAAACTTGAGAGATACATGTATTTTCAATGTGTAAATTATTGACCTGAGTCCTTGGAAGATCTTATGGAGAAGAACTCTCACTCCACACCCCTAACTGACACCTAAACCACACTGGACTAAATAGGCATGTTTACAGCAGCTTTATTTATAATACCCCAAATGGGAAGCAGCCAAGATGTTCTTCAACAAGTGAATAGATCAACAAACTGTGGCATATCCATATAAAGGAATACTACTCAGCAATAAAAAGGCATGAGCCATCAAACCATGTGAAGACATGGATGAATTTTAAATGTATATTACTGAGAGAAAGAAGCCAGTCTGAAAAGACCAGTCTGTATCTTTCCATTTATATGACATTCTGAAAAGGGGAAAACTATACAGATGGTAAAAAGATCACTGGTTTCCAGGGATTCAGGAAGGGGTGGATTAGGACAAAGTGAAATAATTAAAGCACATGGGATATTTTAGGACAGTAAAACTATTCTTTATGATATTTAATGGTGGATACATGACATAATGCATTTGAGAAAACCCATAGAATTTTAGAGTATAAAGTGTGAACCTTACTGTATGCAAATTTAAAAGAAATCATTTAAAGTTGAAGGATCCCAGTATGGAATATAGACTGTGACCCACCCCCCCCAAAAAAATCTAATTTTATTACAAAGTTATGAAATAACCTCATCAACAAGGAAAAAGAAAAAGGTAGTAACTTATGTGATTTTGTCTTATAAGACTAAAGGCAGAAGGACCTATACTTAAGCACTGCTCTACAGTTGATAAAGTTATTTCCCACAGGGATATAAGTTAGTAATTTGAAAATCAGTATATGTGGAATATAACAATTACCTCAGTAGATGTCAGGTGGTAAAAGCCAGATTTCTCACAGGTGAAATGAAAGGTCATAGATAAGCAAGGGGAGAAGTCTAGAACAATCCATGGGGTAATAGATTAGAGTTGGAGACATCAATATGAAATCATGTTTAGCTTAATATTTATATGGTTGGTGACACATACAAATATTTATAGATATGTGTATATAATCAGATTAGTGTATACCCATATGTAGGTATTTCCTTGCTGTGCCAGCTGACAGTGCATACAAGCAATGACATTCCAATAGCATTGAGTAAAACTGGTATCCAGATACTAGTTTCCAATATCATTCTCCAATAAAATGAACCAGGGATAGCTGCAGAGAAGGCTGATTCTAGTATTGGGGCAGGAAATGTTTAAGATGAGCCTGGAACATCTGTATTACCAGAAAGTAGGAAACGTCCCAAAAAACAAAAAAACAAATCAATGAGATTATATTAAAAGTGCACAGAAGACAATTGAAGGAGCTCTCAATTGTCAAAGTTGGAACAATTCAACCAATAAAATAAATATAGTATTACATCACATCTCAAAGTATAAAGTAATTATCTATGAGTCCATATGTATATAAAATATTTGAATAAATAAATAAATGAGGGAGAAGAGAGAAATCTCCCATGTAGAAGAATTCCAAATAATCTATGTAGAGGGATGTACAAAGTGACTTTCTTCCAAAGAGTACAATATGTAAGATGGTTTAAAAAAAAAAGTGTGAGCTGGGCGTGGTAGCTCACGCCTGTAATCCCAGAACTTTGGGAGGCCGAAGCAGGCAGATCACAAGGTCAGGAGATCGAGACCATCCTGGCTAACACGATGAAACCCCGTCTCTACCAAAAATACAAAAAACTAGCCGGGCGAGGTGGTGGGCGCCTGTAGTCCCAGCTACTCGGGAGGCTGAGGCAGGAGAATGGCGTGAACCCCAGAGGCGGAGCTTGCAGTGAGCTCAGATCGCGCCACTGCACTCCAGCCCGGGCGACAGAGTGAGACTCTGTCTCAAAAAACAAAAAACAAAAACAAAACAAAACAAAAAAGCATGACTATAGTGGAAAAACTTGGCAGACACTACCCTGGCCAGAGAGTTAAGGTCAACATTAACAGTGTTAATCATGTTGATAGCATGTATCCTTAATAGGATGTGAGTGGTTTACCTCGGTGTCTTCCCCCAAAACCATAACCCCAGCTTAACCATGAGAAAAACATCAGACAAATCCCAACTGAGGAGCGCTCTACAAAATTCTTGACCAGTACTCCTCAGTGCTGTCAAGGTCATTAAAAACAAGGAAAGTCTGAAAAATTTGCACAACCAAGAGGAGCCTAAGGAGTCATAACAAATAAATACAATGTGGTATTCTGGATGAGAACCTGGAACAGAAAAAAGATATTAGGAAAAAACTAAGAAAACCTGAATACAGTATTGACTTTCATAAATACTAATATATCAATATCAGTTTAGTAATTGTGACAAATGTGCCATATTAACTTAAGACATTAATAATAAGGTAAACTGTCTCTGGGTATGCAGGAATTTTCTGTACTATCTGGAATGTTTTGTAAATAAAATCTTTTCTAAAATTTAAGATTTAATTTTTAAGCTTAAAAAAATAAGTATAATATACTATTATGATTATTTACTCTTTTGTTAACTTTTTCCCAAGCTTGGGAAATTGATGGGGCTGGATTAGAGGGTTTATAAGGTTACTTCTAAGTTTCTATGATTCTGTGATACAAAGCTATCAAGAAATTTACCTCAAACAAACAAAAAAAGAACACCTAATGATATTGGCATTAAGAGATGGTCCGGTTTCTCAACAAATAGCCCAGTAATCTTACTATTATTATTTTCAATTCAAAATTTATCCAACACTTAGAAAAAAACCTAACAGTTAGTTTTCATATTTTTTCTCAGCAATAATCAATATGCAATGTTTCCCAAATCATTCCTCACAAAATCACTACAAGAGCAAAAAGCCATTTTCTGATATAGAGTGTTTACTGAAAATGAACTAGCACAGCATGGGAAAGGGTGGTTATTTTTAAGCAAGCCCATTATATTCCTCTGGAGAGCAATGGTATACATACTCAAGTCAATTCATTAGGACACGGGGCTGATGATGAAAGCATGTAACAAAGGAACTGCTGTGGCTTCACATTAGCAAATGTGATGATCAGTGGTGGGCTAACCCTTTGGGAACACCAAGTATGAGGAAGGGAAGAGAAAGAAAAAGTTTTCCATTTCTTCTCTAAGATGAGAGCTACCATTTCCTCTTGCTGTATTGCACACAATGGGTGGAGAAGAGGCAGGGGTGAGAACGCTGAAGGTTCTCAGTCAGTGGTTGTAGGAGATGCTAATCTGCAGCAAGAAGACACAGTGGGTGAAAGATTGCTGAGTAGTTGTATCTGACACGAAACATGTCACATATTTTATCACTCGAACAACAACAGAGCGTAGCTCATAACTGACTTATAAAATAGCCTCTATGGCACGATGTGGGTGAAGAGGATTCAGTGCATTCATGTTTGTATCACTCTTGCTTCTGGCAGAAAGGGAGAGGGGTTTTCTTCTATTTTTTAAAACTTGTGACTTTAATACCTACATCTTTTTGTTAAAATTTTCAAGGAGGGATTTAAGAAAAGCAGAGAAAAGACTGAGTTGAAATCAGAAGAATCTTGTTTGATTTATGCTTTCCGATTTTCAATATTTCAAATAACACACGTTATTGAACACTTCTATGTTCCTGTTATATACTCTACTGTTTGGAGATTATAAGCATGTAAAACAAGGTCCACTACTGTGAAGTAACTTGACCTCAGTCTAACAGCACAGCCAGAGCAGGTAGGCAGACAAGGAAAATGAGAGAACATTGAAGGACCTGCCTGTTTGGAAATATCGGAGCATTCAGAGATCAGAGATGAGCAAAGCTAACAGAAAGGAAGACCAGTAATAATTAAAAGGTTATTTCTAAAATATGTTTAAAGCATGCATTTTTGTTGTTTATGAGTGCTTGACAAGAATTATGCAGCAAAGGACACCTTTAACAATGGGTTAAATGTAACCTCGCCAAAAGGACCTACTCAGCTGGAAGGACATGCCAATAAGACCATGGTCAGAAAGAACACACATTTATAAGCAGCCAATTCCAAACATTTTGACTCCAAAGGAAAGTCACAACATCCCTTGTCTTGTCTCCTCTGGGTCCCTGTCAGGTCATTCAGAGTTATCTAGGAATGGGTACCCCAAAATCTATTTTCCCCTCAGTCCTCCCATAGCATCTCAGCTACTTTTAGCTATTGCTTGTTGTTGTCAAAACTATGGAAAGCTACTCCTGGATCCATTATGGGAGCATTTGTGGAGCATTTACAAGACTAAACAGATTCTTCTCTGGCCAATATTCATCATCTTTCAGGACTGACGTATTATTTTGTAAAACAAAAATAAAACCTTCTCACCAGTGATAATGAAGAAGAGAAGTTAAAGGAATAAAGAAAATGTCATACTATAATATGTCTAGTATACGTAGGTTCGTGGGGCCAAAGTACTTGAAAATGGCTGTCAAATAGGTATTTATTAAATGGGTTTTTATTTAGTCTTCCTGAATAAACATCACATTTACGCTATCTCTTAAGAAAGAAAAGTCTTGTTCTTCTACAGAAGTACATAAGTTATTTTCAGTTTCAATTCTATCGGAATTGTTAAAAACTCTTTATTAAGGGAGTTCTGATGAGTGAGATGTCACACTATTTAGATACTTTTTTTATAACTTAGTTCTTTTGAGCCATTGCCACTGCCTTGCCTGCTTGCTGTCCAGAATATTTTCATTTCTTCAGTAAATGCTTCATACTTTAGTCCTATACTAGAAATATTTTAACAAAAGGCATTGTTATGAGAGGATATGAAATGGTTTCCAAAATAGAAGGTTTTAAAGATTCTACTTTATGCAGATAAAATGTCCCAAATGTCATTTCCATGATGTTATAATGAATACAATGAACTCTTACTGTTAAATATAGACTCCTAGTCCCCAGTGAAGACCTGCCTATTTGTGGCAGCACAGTGAAGGAATATGCACGTGCCCTGGGAGGTCTCAGTAACCACCTTGGAGTTGTAACACTTGTTTCAGGTGCTCTTTTCAAAGAAAGGAGACCCTTTTCCAGAAGTGGCCCTCTCTGTATTGACAAATCATTCTGCTGGAAGGAGGCAGGGGAGAGTTTTGCACCCTGTCCCTCAAAGACTCAACTCATTTCATTCCAGGACCACTTTATTTTTGTTTGTGCCACAATAACAAGGCAAATGGTTGATACAGGCATAATGTGTTTTCCATAATGAGATAATTCCCTTGTTTAAATCATATTGGTTTGCTACTAGGCTTTTCTATTAAAGACATAGATTGGAATTTTATTCATGTTTGTTTACATTTAGTTGTTTCTGAGATTGTGCAAAGACTGAGATTTTCTTCTTTCACCTTCATAGGCAGAGATTTAAAATAACACACATGTATAATTTAGTGAGATTAGCAAAGATGATGAGTGAAGACAAATCTCAAACCTGAAGGTATTTCTCAAATACACTGATCATTCATTT
Organism: Colobus angolensis palliatus; assembly: GCF_000951035.1. Classification (NCBI taxonomy): domain Eukaryota; kingdom Metazoa; phylum Chordata; class Mammalia; order Primates; family Cercopithecidae; genus Colobus; species Colobus angolensis. Next base: position 3,485,691 of record NW_012116311.1, read on the forward strand.
ATCCAATAAATATTTATGCCAGGCAATATTTTAGAGAAATGAAACTGAATAAAGTATAGTTTCCGCCCCTGCTCTCAAGAAACTTACCAGTAGGCAAAAAAGACAAATATATGAACAATTAACTATGATATACTATGATCAATTCTCTCACACAGGCACAGACAAATTACCCATAATTGCAAAATTTAACTGGTACAATCTTAGTCTACTCCTGCTGCTAGAACAAAATACCACACTCTGGTTAACTTATAAAAAATAGAAATTTGTTTCTCACGGTTCTGGAGTCTGGGAAGTCTAAGATCAAGGTTCTGGCTGATTTGGTGTCCAGTGAAAGCTCCCTCTCTGCTTCCGAGATGGTGCCTTATTGCTGCGTCCTCACATGGTGGAAGGCTGAGCACGAAAGGATAATGCTGTGTGAGGCCTTTTTAATAAGGCACTGATTCCATCCATGAGTGTGGAACCCTGATAACCTGATCACTTCCTAAAGTCCCCACCTTTTAATACACTCACATTGGCAATTGTTTCGACTTATGAAGTTTTGAGGGGGACACATTCAATCTATAGCACACACTGAACCCCGTGGGCATGGCCACTCAGCACACTGGCATCTAGGCTGTGCTAGTCACAGGTTATTTGCATTCTTTGTACATGGAAGTGCAACACTTATTGGTTTATTAAATGGATGGAGGTCAATGTCTCTATTAGGGATTGTTAATTCATAAAAAAATCTGTTGAGCCTGGCAAAATAAAAATTATGAGTGTAAATACTATTTAGCCCCAGAGCCAAGTTGTTTTCATAGTCTGAGAGTTGCTAATGAGATAGTTAAGTGTAGGAGGAAAGAGTCATCACATTAGGTTAAAAAGTACATAGCATTCCCTGACCTTGATGGTTATGACACACAGATGTGCCTAATGAGTTTAGAGCAGCAAGAGCCGGGAGCTGCCTGATTCTGCCAAGGACTAATACTTTTCCACAAGGCAGGGGTGAAGAATAACCACTGCTTTTCAGATTTGTGCTTTCATAATCATCTGAAGTGTTTTTAAGTTAACATTCCCGTTATGGACTGAGTTGCGTCCACCAAACTTTATATGTTTGAAACTCTAACCTCCAGTACCTCGGAATGTGTCGGTATTTAGAGATAGGCCCTGTAAAGAGTTCACTAAAAATGAAAATAAGGTCATTTGGGTGGGTCCTCATTCAATCTGACTGGTGTCCTTGTAAGAAAAGGGAATTAGAACACATAGGGAAACATCACAGGTGCACAGGCACAGAGAGGGACCACGTAAAGAAGCAGCAGGAAGGTGGCTATCCACAAACTCAGGAGAGAGGTCTCCGGAGGAACTCGACCTGCTGCCAACTATTCTTGGACTCTTAGCCTCTAGAACTCTGGGCAAATTAATTTCTGTTGTTTAAACCACCCAATTCTTGGTGTTTGTTATGGCAGCCCTAGCAAACTAATACAACTCACACTCACCTCCCATGCCCCCAACCAACAGAATATTCTGATTCAGCTGGGGCTGAGCAGGCACAAATTGAAGTTTTGAAAGCACATAGGTAAGTCTGATGCCAGCACTCCCAAGACTACACCTTTAAAAAAGCAACTACTGGCTGAGTGCCATGGCTCATGCCTGTAGTTTCAGTGCTTTGGGAAGCCAAGGCGGGAGGATTGTTTGAGGCCAGGAGTTCAAGACCAGCATGGGCAACATAGCAGGGTCTCTCCAAAAAAAGTTTTAAAATTAGCCAGGTGTGGTGTCACATGCCTGTAGTCCTGTTACTTGGGAGGTCAAGGAATATGGATCACTTAAAGCTTGGAGTTTCAGGCTGCAGTGAACTATGTTTGTACCACTGCACCCAAGCCCCCAACCGATCAGGACCATATCTCATTAAAACAAAACAAAACCCAAAAATCAAACAAACAAAAATCACAACTACCAAAAAGAATTACATGTGTTTTGATATTAAGATCTCCTTCCTGTTGCATACATTACCTGTCCTCTGCATGCGAACTCAACTAATGCTGCCGCTTTCATATGCAGAGGTTTGAGATCAAAGATATCTGCTTAGACCTGACCCCAATCATTACAATGCCAGAGGGGAGTGAAGGAACAGGGGGTGGGAAAGGATGCTACCTGGATTCTCATGTATCGGCACAGGCACCCTGAACACTCCCACAATGTGACCCTGGAATCCAAATCTCATAGGCACTGCTGCTCTGAAGTTACTTCCATTTGGTTGTGCCTTTCTCCTGGGGGCTCCTTTCAGTTCTCTGACGGGGTTGTAGTTAAGTTTATCAAGCCCTGCTGGAGAAAAATCACTTCCATTACTGGAGCAGTTCCTGTGGAAAAAAGTCTTTTTTTTTTTTTTTCTTTTTAGTAGACCAGGGCTTTCACAATATATTACTGATATAAATCTGACACTAATGATATAAACATGTCCCAAGGCACCTGGGTACTCAGTAACAGGGTGAGCCCTCAAGTAAAATTGTGAGACTAGAGAAGTTTATCTTCTAGGTTTTAGCCTCTTCTGTTTTACTATTATCTCAGATCACTCGGAGAAACAACACCTTGTCTGCATTTTATTGACACTTGATTTGGGGGAAGTTCCCCTAACATTCATTTATTCGGTCATTCAATCAACAAATACTTAGCATGTTTCCCCTTTGTAGCTGCTAGACAAGGGACTAAGTGCTGTGGATACAATAATATTTTTTGCTCTTAAAGAGATTATGGTCTGGGGAGAGGGATGGAAGAAATTAATCAAATACTCCTACCAGAGAGGATACAATTCCACATAAATGAAAGGGAATCAGGTCAGAAATAGGGACTATGAGGGAGCAACCCAGAAACCAACCAAAGGAACTTTCCCAGGGAAAGGAGAAAAAGTCCCAACCCAGGCTCACACAAAGATGGATGTGACTAGTCAAGAAGCTTCAGCTGGGGGCCTGCAGCAGCAAGGGTGGCAGACACAGCTTGGAAAGGTGAGCCCTGAGTAGGAGGTAGAGCCAGACAAGGCAGGGGTTATGCCAGGGAGCTGGGGAGGGTGTGGCTCCCTTTTCATTTAATAATCTGGTTAATGGGGAAAAAAATCAGTGCACTGTTTGGACTCCAATGAGATCATTAATAGCCATAATAGATTTACTATCCAAGTCAATTTCTAATTCCTATTGTGAGTAGTGATAGAACCTGGCTTGTTGAGCACAGAAACAGACTATTTGAAATTAGCACCAAAGCACAATAGGTTTTTCTTTCTTAAATTAGTTATCCACATGGACTATTTTTATTGTATCAGATGTCACCAGGATGACATCCTTGTATCCAGCATCCAAATGTAATATTTTTTAACCAAATTTACTAACTGGAAATTTTCATACAAAGTATTTGGAGATGCAATTTATCTGAAATAGCAATACTGAAAGTGAATTTGTTCTACAGAGGGCTTTTGTAGAGGACTTGTCTGTACATGCCTGGTTTACCTCCCCCTGGAAGATGAAAACAATGTCTAATCCTGGCATAGGAAATGTTTTGGGGCTTACTATACCCCACTGCCAACTCTTCTCTTGGAAAGCAAAACTATACATTTCCATACAAACAACAGCCAGTTAGCAGGCATAAATGCTTAGTGGGAAATTAGCTTAGAGTGGGTGAGACAGACTACTAAAATTTTGACTGTCCTGCTAAATTTAGCCAAGGAAGATCCATCTATGCCAATTTAAAATGGTTTTCAGAAGCAGCTTGATCACACATTTCAGCAAAAGACTGAAGACAAAAATAGAGAAAGGAAATATAGTTATTCCCTGCATCTAGATGTTCTAATTAAATTGTCTATCCACACCCTGCTTTACCAAAGAAATAAATAGCTCTTTTCTGCTGGACAAGAATTACTACATTTTGTGATGAATTCTCTGGCTGGCTTCCTCCTTCATTTAGCCATAGAGATCCAGATGAGCTAGGGCTGCAGACGAGGAAATTCAGTACTGCCATTTATGTCAGTGGGAAACCCCACCAGTAATTTTTGTTCATGAATTTCAGTTCAATATTAAAATGCATCAGGTACAGATGTGTTAAAGGTATTAAATTAATTCCTTCTTCTATCCTTTCCCTACCTCTTCCTCCAGCTCTAGCCTTTTTTCCAAAAGCTGCTTTATCAATACAATTAGTTTCTTTTTGTAGATACATTTTCTTTCATGCTTCAACTAACACCAGCGTAATGTTAGAAATAAGTGATTACACAGGTGTGACATTAATTTGGAGATTTTGAAAATGATATTTGCATTATTCTATTTTTAAAACATCCATTGCATAAGGGTGTGTTTTTAGTTATTTTGCATATTAGCAGGATTACACAGCCTATGGCTTTGGCTTTAGAATCAATACTCTGAAATAAATATGTAGTTCTGTCCTGACTTTCCGCATAACCTTGACAAAGACATTTACCATGTCTTGGCTCAGTTCCTCTATCTGTAAAACAGGGATAAAAATATTGACTTTACTAATAAGGCTATGGTCCAGATTAGTTATCCTAGCTTTGCAAACTGCTTTTGAAAAATCGTCAAGCTGCAAAAATCACACTCAGTCAAAGGATGTACTTCTGTCCATTTGTCTAAGTACCATCCTTTCCCACTCAGACCATTCATTCCCTTCTCCCACACACTAGGTTTTCTCATATGAGAAAACAGTCAAGTGGAAGATGTCATTAGGCATCTCTACTGAAATAATTCCATGAAGTGGAAGGTAATATATAAATTAATAAATAAAATAAAGTTAGAATTAGATTCTTTTTAGAATTAGATTCTAATACTAACGGCTTTTTAAAAATTAGACTATGTTGAGTTTTTTAGACCTTTGGTTTTGTGTTATGTTGATATTGTCATCATACTCATCATCATTGATCATGTTTATTCAGTGTTAACCATGTGGCAGGCACGATCTAAACAGTTAAGTATATTATAGCATTTAACCCTAACAACCATTCAGTGAGGAAAGTATTGTCATTATTACCTCCATTTCACTGATGAGGCAGTTGAGACTTTGAGAGATTAAATAACTTCAAGTCCTATGGCTTATAAGAAGTGGAATCAGAATTCAAACCTCGTTCCAGCTGACCCCAAAGCCTCAATTTTTAATAACTTTGCTATATTCCCATCATACTAATCTTCATGATTAAATTACTTAGCAACCAAAAGTAGTGTTAAAATCCAATTGCAATTACATATGGAAAGGAAGAAGACATCAAGAAGCTGACATTTTTGCAGGTGTAGAAAATGCCCCAAATTAAGGCAGCTTTTTAATTAAGAGAGTCAAAACTTGCTCAGCTGAAAGGTGGAAAGTCAACATTAGGAGAAAATATGAATGATTTTTTGAATAGAACAGAAACAGTATGAATACAATAGACTTTTATGTTGAATGTATTCAACGTATTACTTTTTCACATGCCCCCTAAATTATTTTAAAATACATGTAATGCTTTTAAAATAAAACTTAAATCTGTAAAGGGTGTCTTTAAAAATATTGCATTGGGTTGAACATTACAGTAAATAAATTCTAACTTTCCAACTCAAAGTTCAATGATTCTCTGAATGATTGGTGAAAATACAAATCAATTGAACAGCACTGTTCTGTGCATATATTGTATGAGATCACTTTCACATTTCTCACGAAAGCTTTTTAAAACTTCTCTAGCCTTTATTGGTCTCCTGCAATCATTCAATTCCTTCCTCTCACCAGGTAACTTTCATTCATACTCAGATGAACAGATAATTTTTCATCCAAGCTAGGAGGACATTCTTGATCCTGAAAAGGAACCCTTAAATAACTGAAATTATATGTTGTTTTGGAAAACATGTTATTATCAATTGTTTTTTATTATATGGGTAGATTTATAAATGGTTCTATTAAAAAGTTATTTCAAAATTAAAATTCTTCATGAAAATAAAAATGACATCTGTGTATATCTGAAGCAAGTGTTTCAAAACATTGTTATATTGATTATCTCAACATTTAAAATAATATTAGGAGAATAACCAGTTTCTGAGCTCTATCTCTTTGAAATATTAGATTGTCAGAATTTTTTTCTAAAAAAGAATCAATGTCTTTATAATTTCCTTTTCATGAAATTTCCAGAAATAATCTTCAAAATTTATACAAATTTATCAATTACATATTTAAAATTGTTGACACTTTCAATAGACCCTTCTCTGTAAATCATAATAGTTTTCATCAAATAAGTTTATGATTTTTTAAGTATTTCCTTTGATTTAAATGCTTTAAATTTTAGTTCTCAATTTGATTCCATTCTGGCAAAGAATATAAACCCATTGCTAGGAGGTGATTCTCCATGGGTTTCTCACATTCTTGAGTATCTTCAGAGTTACAACTCAATGTCCTTTGTGTTCCAGACTACCTTTGTATAGGAAACAGCCCTGAAAGATAGAACTAATATCTCCCTCCAGAACAAAAGACAAGTTGGTTTACATTCTTGGAAGATAAAGTGTCTCCCTCTGCAGCAAAGTCCAGGCATACTTCTGCTCACTTTAAAAAGATTCAGGCTCCATAAGGTCAAAGTTTCTCTCCTATAATCCAACTCGCTGTGTATGCAGGTGTCATCTGGGGCTCTCCACACCAGATATGAGAATTAGGGTTCAGGGAATCAGTGCAAAAAATGCCAGTGCTATACTCTGTCTATTGCTATTGCTCTGAGTAATGAACTGTCTTTCATCTCTAATCCAGGAGACTCATGTCTCCTACCACCACCACCAAACTCTGGCAGGCTAATATAGTAGACTGAAAATAGGGTAAAACCAAGCTAGGTTTGGTGGCTTACTCCTATAAACTTTTGGGAGGCTGGGTTGGGAAGACTGCTTGAGCCCAGGAGTTCAAGGCCAGACTGGGAAATAAAGTGAAACCTCACCTCTGCAAAAAAATTAAAAACTAGCTGAGTGTGGTGGTGCACATCTGTAGCCCCAGCTACTCGAGAGGCTAAGGTGGCAGGATGGATTGAGCCTGGGAGGCAGAGTCAAGAGCATGCTACTGCACTGTAGCCTGGGTGGCAGAGCAGAACCCTATCAAAAGAAAAAGAAAGAAGGGAAGAGAAGGGAAGGGAAGAAAGGGGGAGGGGAGGGAACGGGAGGGGAAGAGAGGGGAGAAAAAAGAAAGGAGGAAGGATGGAAGGAAAAAAGAAAGAGGAAGGAAGGAAGGAAAGAAAAAAGAAAGAAAGGGAGGGAGGGAGGGAGGGAGGAAGGAAAGGAAAGAAAAGAGAGAAAGAAAAAAGGAAGGAACTAAGGAAGAAAGGAGGGAAGGAGAGAGAGAGAGAAAAAAAGAATGAATGAAAGAAAGAAAAAAGAAAAGGAAGGAAGAAGAGAGAAGATAGAAAGGAAAGAAAAAGAAAGAGAAAGAAAGAGAGAAGGAAAGAAAAGCAAAGAAAGGAAAAGATGGAAGGAAAGAAAGAAAGAAGGAAGGAAGGAAGGAAGGAAGGAAGGCAGGAAGGAAGGAAGGAAGGAAGGCAGGAAGGAAGGAAGGAAGGCAGGAAGGAAGGAAGGAAGGAAGGAAAAAATCAGGTAAAACCTTAGACTTGTCACAGTTCTTACCAATTTTTATGATAGGATGGCACACTGATAGAGACATGTTTTTGTGGAAGAGAGGGGAGGACCATTTGGACCAATTAAAGGACTTTCATAATAAGTGAATAGGCTGACCAAATGTATTTGGTCAATAAGTGGTCCTCCACCTTAATGCCTGTTAATGAGGAAAAATTAAGGAAATGTTTGCAGAATAAGTATTGGGAAATTAATTCAGAGACAACTGACTGCCCAAAAGGTGCAGAGATGTTCTACCAGTAGGTGAACTTTCTTACCATTTGGGCAGTCAGCCTTAAGTCCTCTACATTGTGACAACTAGTCCTAAGATTCATCCTGATGTGAAGGTTCTGCCTCTTTCAGATGACAGAGATAAGCATCGACTGGAGTGTGAAAGGAGGCAAATCTGCAATCCTTGTGGCAGAAAACCAGGTTGTTAGTGCTTCTGCTGGGTCATCTGGGAGTTGAGGGTGTCAGATGCATAATGCTTGCTAAGGATGAATGACTAAAGTGGAACATCTTGTATGTCTCAGCCCCCTCTGCAGGCCATCAAGCCAATCTTACATCCATTCAGATGGCAGGAAAAAGACTTGAGTTTTTTCAGAGGGTCTTGGCTGCTATGAGAGACCTTTGACCCTCTTGGGCAGATATCCTTGAGAAAGACAAACTTCAAGAGAAAATCACAGAGGAGTCATTGACTAGTATTTAGGCTCTTTCTGCCCTAAATTGGGTTTACAGTGCTGATAAATCAAATGGAGAATGAGAAACTAACCCAAAGGACTCTAGATATATTCTCATGATTAGTCTCATTCCTCTGGAAAACTCTCCTACTCCTTATGTTACAACTGGACATATGTTTTATGTCTTTATGTTAAGAGATTTATCATAATAATAAGGCAGCAGTTGACCCAGATTAAAGTGTACCTCTTTTTAAAAAGTTGTTTGTGTGTGAGTTAACCACAAATCTACAAAGGGTGCAAATCTGACTGTCCCATTCAAAAAACAATGTGACTATAGTGTCAAGGGATCCCCAAAGCAGAAGTAGTGTCACTAATAATGATCTTGCTACTCAACATGGGGCTTGGAGTGGGATAAGAGCAAAAAAATTTGTAAGTTTTTCTGTTTGAGCTGCTAGCAGCTGCTGTGCTGTTTGAAACCAAATGTAAATGTAAAACCTTGATCAATGTCATATTGCTGCTCTCTCCCACTATTCTCTGTCATCCCCTCCCTCCCTAAGACCCCTATCTCAGCTGTTTTAAGGAGATAAATGGTTAGTGGTGAGGCCAAGTCTCCCTGTTGCCAAGAGCAAGGCAAAAGCCATGCACACCAGTTTGAATGTCGTGGGGGAATTTCAGGGTGGTAGGGATTCTAACTTGCATGATTATCTTGGCAATAGACAATCAAGTCACTATCCTACTTGAAAATGGGGAAGGAAAAGGCATTTAGATTCAGTTAATGGGGTTTGGGCTGGGTACATGGTGAGGAAGAAAATACTTTATGGCACCTTAAGGAACTCTGGGCCAACTGAATGTCCTGTTACTATTGCTTCTACATCTGCATGTATAGTAAGAATTGAGGTGTTATACGCTTGTACTTTCCTATCCCATAATTACTAGAGGGAGTCTCCCAAGTGGGAAAAGCAGCATATAGAGAAGTGCTAAAGGGACCTGTAAAGTTCTCCTCAAATCATCTCCCTGTCTCCTCCCAGGTCCAACAGAAATAGTATAGTATCCCAGGAGGCAAAAGGGAAATCACAGCCTTGAAGCCTTATTCTAAAGGCAGCAGAGGGTAGTAAGAGATGCAATAGCTCAAAATAATAACTCTGTATGGTCAGTGTAAAAGGCCAGTGGGGGCTTGAGACTTATTGAATTCAGCTGTTGTTCCCAAATCCCTGGCTGTATATAGACCTTATAACTCTAATGACATTTACTGGACATCTACTATACATGGCACTTGATATAATGTCTTAAACATTGCCAGCACCTTGTTTTCTGGCCCACTGGCTTGCAATATTCCCCCAGGGGTACCTAAACTCCCCTACCATTTACCACCAGTGGGTGTGTCAGGATTAGTACTAATGCCTCTACCCTCTGATAGTCAAAGCTTTCACTATATAGACAATATTATTTAGTTGACAAGTGAGAAGATCCAGTTTCAAACACTCTACCTGCAGTGTTACCACACTTGTGCCATCAGAGGTAACTGATGAACCTTAACAAAATTCAGGGATCTGCTGGGTGAATAAGGCTTCTTGGGATTATGTAGGCAGAATCAGAATGTTCAATGCCTCTGATAGTCAAGGAAAAACTGCTGCCTCTGGCCTCTAGCCATCAAAAAGGAGAACAACACCTTATTCAATACTTTGGAGACAGTATGTGCTCACTTGGGCATTCTACTTGGATGTTTATATCAGCATCCTTGAGTCCGGGCCCACAGCAATAGATGGCATTGGAAGTTGTCTAGAAAGCTGTGGCTGGGTCTCAACCTTTGGGCCCTATACTCCTGATAACCCTTTTGAACTTCATATCTCTGAGACTGATGATTTTTTCAAGTGAAGCCTCTGGCAAAGAGAGGCAGTCACTACCCAAAGGTGTCCCTTGTGACTTTAAACTTGTTTCCTCCTTGAAATGGTTACCAAGAGCACCCCAGCTTGCTAGTGAGAAATCGTTGAAACTGAATGCCTGACTATGGAGAGCTTGTGACTTTCTAGGGCCTCATATTTTCATTTTGAAGTAGAACAACTCATATTCAGCAAAAAGATGGGAGGGGCCTAACAAGCCTTGATTGTCACATGGAAATAGTATATTGAAGACCATATCTGGCACAGTTTGAGTGACATCTCAACATTACATGAAAAAAAATGGCAGCTCTTTCCTTGGGAGAAACTTTACTCTCTACTCTGTCACCCGAAGGAAACTGCAGGCTCAGTGGGTCTCTCCATGCACTGAGGTTCACCAAAGTACCTGGACCTAGTTCACTAATGGTTTGGCTGAGCTGAAACCTAACAGTGTCCACTGGAATCAACAGCTTTTCAACCCCCACATCAGCTATGGAAAACTAAAAATGGGCATGGTTATGCCACTCAGTAGGTAGAACCCAGGCCATTCTCATAGCTTGAACTGGTACCTCTTTTGATGAATTTTGTTATGTTTTGGCTAATTCTTGGGTTGTTGGCAATGGCCTGGCTATTTGGTCTGCCATTTGAAAAAACTACAGACTGGCCAATTAAAGACAACTCTAAATTTTTTATTCCAGTTAGATTGGCAATTGTGACATTACCATTTATTATTCATCCTTTTCCCATTAAATTCATCCCTCACTCATAAAACATAAAATTATCATATACTCTGAGATTTATGTTTGAGTTTCAAACTATTTGTCTCTCCCTATACTCATACTGATTATGATGAATACCTGGTAAGGAAATTTTCCGTACACTCTTCATTCATTTCACACTTTTCCTGGCTATTTGGGGGCATTTTTCTTTTATGTATACTAAGATTATTTTATCCAATGCCCCAAATATCTTGTTACTACAATTTTACTAAAATTACATAGTAATTTTGGATGATAGAGATATTAAGTAATAATCTTTCAATTTGACATTTTTTCCATTTGTTTAAATCTTCTTTGTATATTTTCTAAGACTATAGTTTTTCATATCAATCCCGTGCTTTTATTATCAAATTTTTGTCAATTTTAAAAATTATTTTATTCGTGTATAGGTGTTTATGTTTCTGCATCTGACTGTAGTGAGCAAAATACTTTCCCTCATTTCCATTTCTAGGTTTTGTATTGCAAGAGTAGAGGAAACCAATTTTGCTCACCTTTTGTCCAGCTACCTTACCAAATTTCTGTATTAATTTTAGTAGTATTTTCCTAGATGTTCTTTGGTTTTCAAGAAATGCAATCTGAAAAATGTTGATTTATCCCTGTTTTTCAACATTAATATTTCTTTCATTTTGTACTTTTATTACGGTTATGAGCACTTCAAAAATGTTGAAAAGTAACAATTATACGAATCTCTGGTTAGGTACAAAAACTATATAGCATAGTGGCTAAGAGTACAATTTGTGGAGCACAGCTGCAATTTGTGGAGAACAACTGCTTTGAATCACAAATTTACCACTTGCTATTGGGCAAGTTATTCGACTTCTCTGTCCTTCAGTGTTCCAATCTGCAATGTGGGGATTATGATACTGTATGGTATTGTATATTTGTTTTTGAAAATTTACATATGTAAAGTACCTAAAACCATGCCCATACATAGTAAACACTAAAGAAGTGCTAGCTGTTTATTTTTATTCTTAATTTGATTGGAAAGTTTTCATGAGTTAGAATTAGTTTTCCATTTAGAATGGTATTTACTATGGGTATATAGTAAAACATGTCAGTACATTTAAGTAGGATTTTTTTCTAATTTTATTAAATTTTTATTAGGAAAAAGTGCTTTATCAAATGCCTCTTCAGCACTGTTTATATCATGATCTTTCCCTCTTAAACTTGTCTATACTGATATCGAATTGCCTTTGAATTCCTGAGTTACTTTTGTAATAATATATTATCCTTTTGATATATTCTACTTGCCAATATTTTATTTATAATTTTGCCTATGTTAATAAATGAGTTTCATTTTATTTGGGAACTATATTGGTACCTGATAAAGTTTTGTTATTTTATGAGATTTATAAAATAAATGAGAATGATTTCTAGCTTCGTCTATGGCTTGACATACTTTAAATAATCTATTTCTAAAAGGAATAACTTTTCTTTAAAGGTTATATAAAACTTGGCTGAGAACCCATCTGGCCCTGGTGTGTATTTGAATGGTACATCTTTATTCACCTTTTCAATCTTGTCTTTGGTAATTGTTCTATTCAAGGATCCTACATCTTCTTAGGTCAAACTTGGTATTTTATCTTTTGCTAGAAAATCATCCATCTCCTCTAGGTCTCCAAATTCATTGTCAAAATAGATGCAGTCTTCTGTAATTCTTTTCATCTCTTCTATATTCATACTTACATCTACTTTCTCATTCCTAATTTTACATATTTTTGTTTTCTCTCTTTTTTAAATAATCCAGCTTATCATTTTATTGTTTACAAAAAAATCTTTTAGATTTATTTTTTATTTTCCTATGAGCTGTTGTTTTTAAATTTTATTAAATCCAGTTTATATTTTAAATTTTCCTTTATTTTGTTTGTGTGTGTGTGTGTGAGGGATTTGTGCTTCTTTTCAAATTTCTAATCCCTTTATTTTTCCATATGAACATTGAGGAAATTTAGGACTATTAGTTTTATCTCGAGTCCCTTTTGCTGTGTATCACAGCTTCTGGGATGAAGTATTCTCATTTTCATTGTTTCCCAGATAGCATGTAATTTCCTTTTTCATTTTCTCATTAACCCAACATAATATTTCTAGAAGTTTGTTTCCAAGAAATCAGAATTTTATATTTGCTTATTTACTATTTATTTCAATGATTATAGGTGCATGACCAGAGAATGTGACCCATGAAAAGCTGACAGTACCATTAAAAATTTTTGTCATCAAATTCATGATCAGTTCTTGTGACACTTCCAGAGTATATAAAATTTATTCTTTTTGAGGAATAGAAGTGCCTACTTATGCCTATTACTTGAATGTATTAATTGTATGATTAAATTCCTCTTTATCTTTACTACTTAATCTTTGTCTACAGGAACTGTTAAATTCTGAGAAAGGTATACTGAAGTTGTATGCACTCATATTAATGAATGATAATCACCATATTCAGGTACACATATATGAATTAGTACTATACACTCTGTTGATTAGGATTTCGTTCAGTAATGAGTATGAGAAAGCTCAATCAATGGTAACTTATGAGAAACAGTTTTATTTCACTTATGTAACAAAAAGTTGTAGGTAGGTCTAGGGCGTGTGTAGGGGCTCAAGGATGCCTTCAAGAAAAGAGGCTTCTTGCTTTTCTGCTCCATCATCCTTAGTAAGGGCTGCTTCAACTCTTGGATGGCTTATACATTCTGGGCAGTGGAAAGGAAGAAAGAGAAGAGGCAGGCCTAACTGAAAGTACTGAAGTCTTTCAATGCTGATGTCTCATTGGCCAGAACTGGGTCACATGACCACCTCTAAGTAAAAGTAATCTGAAAAGATGAGCTTTTAGCTTTTAAGCTTCCAAAATGGAGGGAAGCAAGTAAAAAGAAGTTGGAATGGGTGTTAGGAGAGTCAACGTACAATATCTTCCTCAAGTAAGAACTCAATACATACTCAGATTTCAGTTTTTTCATATTTGCTGCCTCCTGCTTTCCTCAACACTGCTCCAACATCCCTTTATCTCCCGTGGGTATACCCTTCTTTTCTCATAAAAACATTGCAAAGGTTAACAACATGAATACCTAACTTAGGATTTTCTTTCCTGGTAACAGAAGGATTGGAAATGAGAGAGCAATGGGAAAAAGGGTGGGCATTATTTATTACAAAGAAACAAAAACGTGAGAATTTTTTATTCAAGAGATTCCTTTAGAGTCTGTGTCCAATAATAAATATGGGCTCAATACTTAAAAGTAAACCAGTTATGAAGATGGTACTGCAAATTTGGGTGTGCAGAAACGAAATGTCACATGATTTTACTTTCTCTAAAACAAATTAACTCTGCTAAAAAGTTGTTATTTTTGCCTTTGCCATTTAAATTCCTAATTTGTGTAAAGTTGTTCTGTGTATGAGGTAAAGATCAATTTTCATACTTTTTCTATGTAGGCAACCAACTTTTTCAGCTGTAACTATTGAATAATAACTCCTTTCCCAAGTGTTCTTTCATGCCACCTCTATCAAAGTTATATATATGAGTCCTTTATTGAATTCTGTATCCTATTTCATGCATGAATTTCTCTTTTCTGTGTGAGTAACACATGCCAGTTAGTATAGCTCTATATGTCTTTGTATTTATAAGAGCAACTCTATCTACATATTTTCATTTATTAAAGAAGTATTTTGGCTATTTTGGACCTTTTTTAGTTAAAGAATCCGTTTGGATTTTGACTAGAGTTACATTAAATCTGTAGATCTGTATGAGAAAGATTAAGGTCTTAATGATATCTTCCTGTTGATCAAGGGATACATCTGCATTTATTAGTGTTTTTAAAATATTCTTCAGAAATGTTTTATAGTTTTCTACATCCAGGTTTATACATCTTTCGTTAGCTTTATTCCTAAGTATTGTACTTTATACTTTTAGTTGTAAATTGTGTTCATAGTTATTATTCTGTTTGCTTCTGATTTATACAAGTATAATCAACTTTTCTGTATCAATTTTTTGTTCATCCACTTTGCTCAACTTCCTATTATATTTATATTTGTTTGCTCAATTTGGGAGGATTTCAAGCAGACAATCATGTCATCTGAAAATTTCAGGTTTTTTTCTCCTTTCTTAGCCCTATAACTTTTAATTCATTTCTTCATTTATGGAACTAGTTAGAAACTCCTACATGATGTGTAAAAATGGTGATGTGCTGTTGAAATAAAAAGTTTAAAATTATAAGATAAAATATAGATGAATATCTTTCTGAATTTAAGGTGAAGAAGAATTTCTTAAACTGCTGCAAAAACATTCAATAGAAACGATTAAAATTGTGATACCGTTTATATTTAAAGAAGTCCTACAAGTCAATAATAAATGAACACTGGGCAGAAGACCTGAATAGGCATTTCGCAGAAGAGAAAATATGTGTTAATAAAAAGCATATGAAGTGTTGCTCAATCTAACTTGTACTCAGGGAAATGTGAAACAAGAGTAGGAAATATTATTTTACATGCATTCAATAGGCAAGAACTGAAAAACTGGCAATACCAAGTATTCCAGAGACTGTAGATTGATGAACTCTCACACCTTGTTGACAGGATGTAAATTAGAATAATCACTTGGGAAAACAATTTGGTTTTATCTTATAAAGTTGAATATTTGCATACCCAGTGAGCCAGCAATTCCACTTCTAGGTATTTACCCAAGAGAAGTTTAGCAAATGTGTACCAGAAAGCAGCAGTGTGCATGATAGCACAAATCTGGAAGCTATCCAAATACCCATTAACAAAAGTTTAAATAAACTGTGGCATAATCACAGACACATTAAATATCAATGGAAATTAATGAACCAAGCAACATGTAATACATGAATGAATCCTATTATGAAAATGAAGAGTGGAAGAGCAAATCCAAGAAGATCCATACATTTTGAACTAAGCAAAATATTTTTAGGACTACACACACACATACACACAAACACAATAATGTTTAAGGCAGAATAAGGATAAAAATAAAATTGAAAATAATAGCTACTTCAAGGGCAGGCTTTTAAAAATGGAGTAGGGAGGAACATATATGTGTATATTTGTTATTAATAACTTTCTAGTTCTTGATTCAGGCAGTGAATTGATATAACTTCATCACATTGTCAATGAATATATAAAATTAAATAAATAAAATAAATGAAGGCCAGAAGTAAGCAATGATGGCAAGTATGTTATGAACCAAAAATTACGATTGGTCTTATTTGGTGCCTAAGGTAAAAAATAAATTATAATAATAATTATAACAACAATAATAATATAAATAAATTTAATTTCATTTACAAGTTCCATCCTACCAAGCCAGTGGGAAATTAAATCTTAGGTATTTGGAGGATTCCCCTCCCCACTCTCCTTCAAAGGTCCTTGGGGTTTTAACAAGAACAAAAGCATTGGAGGACCCCCTGCAGACTCACAGCCACTATGGTATTACTGAGATTCCCATTTTCCAAGCTCCATATGGTTCTTCTATCTCCATGTCAGCCTTTGTAGTCTATAAGCAATTTCTTCTTTTACTCTGTGACACAATCCTTCCCGGAGGCAAGTGAGTATGAAGACTTTGCTACCTTCTAGGAATTGAACAATAGGAAAACAATAGAACAAATTAAAAATTAATATCTCAAAAAATTGCCCTAGACACCACTAAAAAGAAAATGCATTCTCTATTATATTTACTCACCTGTGAGACAGGTTTAGCAAGGCTACAACTTCTTCTCCCATTTCAGATTTTCCAGGCCAGGTTTATTTTATTCTTCTGAATAAATTAAGAAGATTCCCATTTGCTATACCATTAAACATTTGCTTTGCCTCTAAGCCCAACTCTTTGGTGATTGAACTTGAAGAAAAATTTAATTACAATTTTGTATGTAACCTTGTTTACTTCCCAAACCAGAAACTGTTGCAATAAATGAGAAAACGAGTAAAGGCTTAGAAAACAAATTAAGAAAGCTGTCATATCAAGTGGGAAATGGGCCCTTTGGCAAATTGTTTTTATTGCTTTTTTCCTATTTATCTGAACATGGGGTTTATTTGTATTATATTGCCAAATGAAGCAGCTGAATCTAGTTCAAGTTTATTACTAATATTATCATTCATTAATAATAAATGTATAAGTCAAATAAGTGTTTCATAATATTTGCATGATCCAAACTGTGAACTACATTACAGCTATTTGATGAAGGATGATCCTGGGTCAACTTGCTAAAAATCAACGCCGTGGTTGCCCTTATAACATAACTTCTTTTTCTCTCTCTGACATGTTTTCCTTACATCGATTAATGAGCTTTTCTATTTTTGTCTTTTACATGTTTAACTTGCAAAGAGAAAAAAAACGTCTAAGTTGATACATCTGAGTGTCAGGTAGAAAGGGGCTGCTGAGCAGAGAGAAAGGGGTTTTAAGCAGAGAAACAAATTTGCAGGGCAGCTGCTGAAAGAGAATCATCTAAACCATAAGACAGAAGAGCTCTTCCCGAAAGGGAACAAGCAGAAAAGGAGAAAATAGGGAAACAACTGCTTTCCAAGATACAGTCATATAGGAAAACTTTCTTTTATTTACTCAAGTATTAATATAAGATATCAGTTTTCCAGCCTAGAACACAAGATTAGTAATAAATACAGATTTTTTTCTGTCTTCATTATTACAGACATTTTTTCCCTGTCTCAAGCTGATAAAGAAAAATCAAAGAGTAAATCCGGATAAGAAAGGTGTTTCTTGGATTAAAGCTAAACACTTGAAGAACATAGATTTAAACAGTTGAAGAAATAGATTTTAAACCTTTGAATAAACATAAGCACAAAGGATATGTTTTTTAAAATCTTTGTGGACAACTACAATTTTTTCATAAGTGTGAAAGATTATATTGCAAACAATAAGCTTGGCTTGTGTGATGATATAATGTACTCTAATGAGATATATATGCAAATAATAATAGTTATTAATAATCTCAAATATTATTATTTATATATATAATAGTGTTTATTGTCAGTCTTTATTTTGGTAGGATTACTGCACTGATCTTTTATACCATTTTAAATGGTGTCTAATACTTGGAATAATTAAAAGGAAGACATCCTAACAGTTGACCAATAATGTGTCTCAACTTGTTTCAAGTCCTCTTGCATGCCCAAGCCTCTCTTTTAGAAGTAACAAACCATTTTAAAATCTATAAATACAAACTGATGATTCTCTTTCTTTTTATGTTCTCTGACAAGTGTGTCAGGTCTCTGAAATTTTTTTTCATTCATCATGCATTTTACCAATGTAAGAGAGGCCTACAGAGCTCTAAGTGCTCCTGGTGCAACTGTGCCTCTCCTGACTTCAATACCACCTCACTTACCACCACAAATAGCATAAGTGTCTTATGATTAGAACTGATCATACACCTTCCCAAAAGAAATCATTTGAAGGAAACTCATCATGCCTCACAACTTTATCTATCTCAGGCACTGCTGGAAGTCCACACTTCTCAGATCATCCTTCATTATCCACACTTTATCCCTTCATAGAGCTACGTCTATCCCTATTCCAGAATCTCTTGTTGGCCTCCCAAACTTTTGCAATGTATTATCGGAAACTCACTCTTGTAATTCTTCTCTAGCCCTTCCCTAGATTTTTTCTTTCTTTCTTTTTTTTTTTTTTTTAGACAGGGTCTCACTTTGTCACTCAGATTGGAGTGCATTGGCACAATCATAGCTCATTGCAGCCTTGAACTCCCAGGCTCAAGCGATCTTCCCTTCTCAGCCTCCTGAATAGCTGGGACTACTGGTATGTTTTACCACACCCAGCTAATTTTTATATTTTTTTGCAGAGATGGGGTTTTGCCATGTTGCCCAGGTTTATCTCAACTTCTGGACTCAATGATTCTCCTGCCTCAGCCTCCCAAAGTGCTGGGATTACAGGCGTGAGCCACTACACTCAGCCCCAAAACTCCTGACCTTTAAAGCACTTTCCATCATACTGTACCCCTGGGTACCATTCTTTGTTATCATCACCATCAACCTTTGGATCACTCTTTCTCATTTATCATTCCCTCCACTATTATTTCTCTTGTCATTCTTAGTGAGTTCCATATTCATGTCAATATCCACTTAACACTCTTCTTGTTCCTTAACCCCCTCACTTTCAACAATTTATTTTCTCCTCCTCACTGTGGCAATCCAGTCGCAAGGCTATCTCTTAGAACTTTTCAGTATCAGTACTCGCTTTGCCACTTCCAAAATCTCCAAACAGCCTACACTTTACCAATTCCTGTCTTTCCAGATCATCTATTTCAACATCCCAACTCCAAAGGTAGTTGGTTCTCCAGTCCATTGGCAAATTTTTAAAACTTTCTCATTCCCTTTATATTCTCACTGCTCCCAGCTTGATTTCCATTAATCATCACTGTAATCATCCCATTGAATGTACTCTAAACTCTTCTCCTCATCTCTTTCTATGGCATTCTTACTAGGAAAAGGAAACAAACTCAGTGCTAGTTAAACCCAACTCCACATCAAATCTCCATCTGCTCTCTAACAGATGAATTTTCCTGCAATACAATACACAATCATTACTAAGTACTATTGAATTCATGATCCAGATCTCAAAGAACACTCCCAAGTGCCCAAGCAATACTGTCACACTTTTCTTGTATTACTGTTCTCTCATTTCTCAAAAGAACATTTTGTATTTCTCCTCTCTCCAATATCTGTCCCACTCATTATCAAATAATCATCTAAATTCTTATTCCTTGAGAAAATAGAAGGAATAAGATGAGAATATCTTAAAATTACATTGTGAAACTACTGGCAATTCTTCTGGCTGCTGTCAAAATATACTAAGCTTATTTCTGTCCGTTATTTCTTCTGTCCAGTAAGTTATTCCCTCAGATATTTACTATGACTTGCTCCTTAACACCATTTAAGCCTCTGTTCAATTGTCACTTTCTCAGACAGATGCTCCCTGATGACCCCATCAAAAATGTACATGTCCATGCTTCTATTTCTTATGGAGCATTATTTCCTTTATAGCCTTTATTACTATACAAAGCTATGTTGCATATATGTTTATTGTTTGTTTTTGTCTTTCCTTCCAGAATGAAAACAGAAGACTTGCTGATCTTGTGTCTAATGCACCTGAAACAGTGTATGACACATAGGTGCTTCAATACCTACTTTTGAACAATTAATTAAAATCAATCATTAAAAATATAATGAAAGATTCTCAAAACCTCTACACTGAAAACACCTTTGTGAGACAGAATAAACATTTGTGTAAAAAGAGAGATACACTATGTTCACTGATGAGAAGACTCTATATTTTTAAGATGTTGACTGTCCCCAAATTGATTTATAGGTTCAGCACAGTCCAGTCAAAATCCAAATTGACAACCTAATTTTACAATGTATATGAAAATACAAAAGATACGTAATAGTAAAGCAATTTGGAAAAAAATAAAGTTGGTGGACTTATGTTACCTGATTTCAAGGCTTGCTATAAGCTACATTAATCAAGATAGTGTGGCATTGATATAGAATTAGAAAAGTAGATCAGTGAAACAGATGAGAGAATATACAAAGAGACACACACATATACAATCAATTTTCAACAGAGGCAAAAACACCCTGTGAGTAAAGGAAATTCTTTCTAATTAGTGGTGCTAGAGCTGTTATCCTTTTGGGGAAAAAATAAACATTGCATCTAACTTATGGTATGTACAGAATTTAATTTGAGTTGGATTATAGATTTAAAATATGAACTGTGAAGCTTCTAAAAGAAAATATAGGAGAATATCTTCACGACTTAGGCTAGGAAAAAATTCTTAGCACACAGAAAGCACTAATTATAACAAACTGATAAATTAGACTCAATTGAAATAAAAGTTTTCTAATTATCAAAAGATACTATTAATATTAAGAAAATGAATAAGACACACACTAGGGGAATATAGTCACAAAACCTATAAATAGAAAGCAACTGATATCAGGATATATAGAAATTTCATATAGCTCAGTAATAAAAAGACAACCCAATTCAAAATGAAAAAGAAAAGCTTGCATAGACACTTCTCAAAGGAAGATCCAAATGGCTATAAGAACATGAAAAGTACTTGACATGATTACTTATTGAAAAAATGCAAATTATAAGAATAAGACGTTATTGAACACCCACAAGAATGGTTAAAATTTAAAAGATTGACAATATAAAAGTATGCAAAGAATGTAGAGAAACAAGAACTCATATAACATTGCTGATAGAACTGTAAAATTTGGCAGCAGCTTTGGAAAAAGATTCGGCAGTTTTTTTATTAAGTAAAATACTTTAACTTATATGTACTATATAACACTGCAATTCCACTTCTAGATATTTACCCAAGAGATATAAAAACAAATATCCACATGAAACTTGCATATGAATGCTCACAGCAACATCATTCACAGTAGGCAAAAACTGGAAACAATCCAAATCTCCTTCAACATAAAAATTGATATACAAATTGTGGTATATTTATTTAATGGGATAATACTTAGCAATAAAAAGGAATAAACTACCAGTACATGCAGTGACGTGGACATACTTTTTAAAATGCCAAGCTAAGGAAGTTAGTGTATTAGTTAGGGTTCTACAAGGAAACAGAACAAACAGGAACTATAGAACCAATGGAATATATATGGGAGATTATGAGCTATTGGCTCATATGATTATGGAGGTCAAGAAGTCCAAGCATCTGCCATCTGTGAGCTGGAGACCTGGGAAATCCAGTGGTGTAATTCAGACCAAGTCCAAAGGCCCGAAAACCAGAGGAGACAATGGTGTAAATCTCAGTCAAAGCGCAGGAGAAGATGAAATGAGATATTCCAGATCAAGTAGTTGGGCAGAAAAAAAAGGCAGTAAATTCTTCCTGACTCCACCTTTTGTTCTATTCTGGCTCTCAATGGATTGGATGATGGCTACTCACACTAGGAATAACAATCTCCTTTACTGAGCCCACCTATTCAAATGTTATTCTCGTCCAGAAACATCCTCACAGACACACCCAGAAATAATAATTAATCTGGGCACCCCATGGCCCATTCAAGTTGATACATGAAACTGACCATTATAGTCAGATTTTTTTTAAGTACATGTGGTAGGATTCTATTTATATAAATGTTCTAGTTACCTACTGTGAAACAGGCCATCCAAAACTTAATGGTTCAAACAAACAAACATCCATTTGGGCCTCAAATCTGCAATTCGAACAAAGATTCATGAGAGTGGCTCATCTCAGCTCCATACAGTATCTGCTAGGCAGCTCTACTGAGACTGTCAGAACTATTAATACTTCCAACATGGCTCACTCATATGGCTGAAAAATTAGTGTTGGGTGTTGACTGGAAACTCAGCCAGGGCTGTTGGCTCGGGCCTCAGTTTCTTTCCTCATGGGTTTCTCTGTGGGGTACTTGGACTTCCTCACAGTATGCCAATTGGGCTTTAAGAGAGAGTATCCCAAGATTCAGGAAGCAGAAGCTGCCAGTTTCTTAAAGCACAGGCCTGAAAACTGGCACAGCATAACTTTTACTGTATTCCATTAGTTAAGCTCTTATTGTATACTCAAAGCTAGGGGATGTAGATCCCACTTTGTGATGGAAAGAATGTCAAAGAGTGTATGGGAGGCTGAGCGTGGTGGCTCGTGCCTGTAATCCCAGCATTTTGGGAGGCTGAGGCAGGTGGATCACCTGAGGTCAGAAGTTCAAGACCAGCCTGGCCAACACGGTGAAACCCTAGCTCTACTAAAAATATAGAAATTAGCCAGGTGTGGTGGTGCACATCTGTAGCCCCAGATAATCAGGTAGACTGAGGCAGAAGAATCGCTTGAACTGGGGAGGTGGAGGTTGCAGTGAGCCAAGATTGCGGCACTGTACTCCAGCCCAGGCGACAGAGCAAGACTGTTTAAAAAAAAAAAAAAAAAAAGTCTATGGGCATCTTCAGTCTCCCACACTGTAGTACTATACTACAGAAAGGGAATCCATATTGATAGGAATCAGAACAGCATTTGCCTTGAGGGAGGGAAAGTGGCAGGGCTTGACTGGCAAAGCAGATAAGTGAAATTTCTCAGGTGGTAAAGATGTTCTATATCTTAATTAGGTGGTGGTTACAGTAGTGTATAAATATGTAAAAATTCAAAATGGGAAACTAAAGATCTGTGCATTTCACTGTAGAAAATCTAGAAGAAATGGATAATTTCCTGGACACTTACACTCTCCCAAGACTAAACCAGGATGAAGTTGAATCCCTGAATAAACCAATATCAGGCTCTGAAATTGAGGCAATAATTAATAGCCTACCAACCAAAAAAAGTCCAGGACCAGATGGATTCACAGCCAGATTCTACCAGAGGTACAAGGAGGAGCTGGTACCATTCCTTCTGAAATTATTCCAATCAACAGAGAAAGAGGGAATCCTCCCTAACTCATTTTATGAGGCCAACATCATCTTGATACCAAAGCCTGGCAGAGACACAACAAAAAAGGAGAATTTTAGACCAATATCCCTGATGAACATCAATGCAAAAATCCTCAATAAAATACTGGCAAAGCAAATCCAGCAGCACATCAAAAAGCTTATCCACCATGATCAAGTGGGCTTCATCCCTGGGATGCAAGGCTGGTTCAACATATGCAAATCAATAAACGTAATCCAGCATATAAACAGAACCAAAGACAAAAACCACATCATTATCTCAATAGATGCAGAAAAAGCATTTGACAAAATTCAACAGCCTTCATGATAAAAACTCTCAATAAATTCAGTATTGATGGAACATACCTCAAAACAATAAGGTCTATTTATGACAAACCCACAGCCAATATCATACTGAATGGGCAAAAACTGGAAGCATTCCCCTTGAAAACTGGCACAAGACAGGGATGCCCTCTCTCACCACTCCTATTCAACATAGTGTTGGAAGTTCTGGCCAGGGCAATCAGGCAAGAGAAAGAAATAAAGGGTATTCAATTAGGAAAAGAGGAAGTCAAATTGTCCCTGTTTGCAGATGACATGGTTGCATATTTAGAAAACCCCATCATCTCTGCCCAAAATCTCCTTAAGCTGATAAGCAACCTCAGCAAAGTCTCAGGATACAAAATCAATGTGCAAAAGTCACTAGCATTCTTATACACCAGTAACAGACAAACAGAGAGCCAAATCATCAATGAACTTCCATTCACAATTGCTACAAACATAATAAAATACCTAGGAATCCAACTTATAAGGGATGTGAAGGACCTCTTTAAGGAGAACTACAAACCACTGCACTATGAAATAAAAGAGGACACAAACAAATGGAAGAACATTCCATGCTCGTGGATAGGAAGAATCAATATCGTGAAAATGGCCATAGTGCCCAAGGTAATTTATAGATTCAATGCCATCCCCATTAAGCTACCAATGACTTTCTTCACAGAATTGGAAAAAACTACTTTAAAGTTCATATGGAACCAAAAAAGAGCTCGCATTGCCAAGACAGTCCCAAGCTAAAATTATATCTCAATTTTTTAAATAACTATTAAAATTACTAGGAAATAGATCCCTTCTAAGGAAATAGATTTATACCAAATAGAAGTTTAGGAGTCAATAAGCTCTGAGTTCTGTTGAAAACTCTTCTGATTTTGGTTTTCAAACAATTACTCTAGTACATCAAGAAATAATGTCTCTTAAATTAGGATAAAAGCCATCTTCTGGTCAAACAAGCTCACAACCCAAAATTGTCACAAAAATAAGATCAACTTTTTATTCAGCGTAAGTGTTAAAATTTGATAGTTTTTAATGTACCTTTTACATTCTAGTTTTGAGAACACTGAAAAAAGAAATCTTAGCTAAAACAATTTAAAAACCACTTTCTGAAGTGTATTTCTTTGGTGCCATCAGATTAAGAACAGTATTTGACATCCTGAACTTGGTGCCCCTCATTAGTTTTAGGCAATACGAGTTTCTCAAGGGCTTCTTAAAAATCACAAAAGAATTACTGTACTTTCAAGCATATTTCATTATCTTTCAATTATTAGTAATTGTTGCTTCCTATATAGTTCTAAAGACAATCCCTTTAAAAAAAATCCATTCACCAGAATATTCCCATTTTTTCAGGCATTCTGGATAAAGAAAGAAAAGAGCACAATAGAACTTTAATTATAAACATTATTATTGATGACAATTTATTTCAGTTGCAACACTAAACTAGTATCTATGTTTGCAAAGGACTTCAGCTGGAAGCTTTGTGCCCTGAGCCATAATCCTAGCAATTGACCCTTACTGAACAAGATTTCTTCATGTGAGGCTGCCCTCCAAGTAGGCCATCTCAGTGGTGAAGCAATTGGTGCTGGTGGTAAGTTAGCTATTGACTGTCTTCCAGGGTATTCCCAGTTGAAACAATGCTTAGGACTCTACATAACTCTGTCTTACCTCTCTTCCAGCCTCACTGCTCTCCAAGTGATCTTCCCCCAAATCTAAGTTCCTGGACATTAAATGTCATAGGTAAATTTATAATTCTCTTCCCAATTAGAAAGAAATTACTCTTGGCTGCCTTCCACCTCTTTTCTTTCGTCTGTGTTTGCAGGTACACTCCTATTAGATAATGCTACCTAGCACAGCTGCAGCTTCATCAAGAACTGCCGTGTGCATTTGATCAGTCTGTTTCTTATCCTGGAACCTGTATTTGTATCTGATGCCACACATGCCCAAAGCATGGGATGTGTGGAAAGGGTCAGTCATCAGGGTAGGGGGACTTGAAGTCTCCTCCTTTTTGGAAATCCTTTTCCCCTAACTACTAGGCAGCCAGTAACTTTAGGACTATTTCATGGATGTCCACGTGTTCTAATGCGTCTCTTCCACCATGTCTGCTTTCCTCTAAAGTAAATTACCTTCCAAATGATCTCCTTTCTCTCCTCACACCGCTATCCCAATCAAAGTTCCCAGGTCCTCAACATAATTGACTAACTAAATCTCTCTGAAGTAGAACCATTGATAGGCCCAGACCTCACAGCAATACTTATGGAAATGGATTCCTACTAAGTGGAAAAGTGTTAAAAGTAGGGTAGGTAATTTTTAGCAGAAGCCACCTGTTCCATGCCTATTCTGAGATCCCATCTTAGAATTTACCTGTTTTTCCCTCATTCTATTGTCCTATCAAAAGAATAAGGTTCTTCTGTGACTTGAAAGCCCATTCAGAAACTTGCTAGTCAATGTTACAAGGAGTTGAGAGTTGTTTGGGGGGGAAGTGAGATGGTGTAGTGATATTTTGTTTGTTTGCATTAAGTTATTATGGAGTTCCAGATGAGCTGGGATACTCAGTCTTTCTGCACTGGCTTATCCCTTCCATTTAAAAAATATCAAAATACTTTTATACCAGTTATTAAACAGTCACTACCCACAACCCCTTGAAGGAACTTCCTGTTTCCCCAGAGCCCTGAAGCTCCCCAGGCTCTGGCAATTCAAGGGTTAATGTCTGGCATGTCACAGTGAGGGGCCTCAGAGGCCCTGCTGCAGCACTGTGATGGGTGTCCATTCTTTTTTTATTATTATTATACCTTAAGTTCTAGAGTACATGTGCACAACGTGTGTTACATATGTATAGATGTGCCATGTTGGTTTGCTGCACCCATTAACTCATCATTTATATTAGGTATTTCTTTTAATGCTATCCCTCCTCCATCCCCCCAACCCACAACATGCCCTGGTATGTGATGTTCCCCGGCCTGTGTCCAAGTGTTCCCATTGTTCAATTCCCACCTATGAGTGAGAATATGTAGTGCAAACTATCACAAGGGTGTCCATTCTCATTGGGTGATGCCGACAGGACACCAGTTGATTATCATGTAAGCAGATGAGACCACAAATTAGATACTTTGTTCTGTTAAACATTTGCTCATATGTGAACTCTGAGTTAGCTGTTATCAATGGCCAATTGATAATTTAAACACAACAAACCACATTAAATGCTCTTCTATTTTACTGTATAATGCATTATATGATTTTCAGTAAGTTTAAGCTCTTAACTATGCTTTTAGGCTAGTATTAGGCTAGTATTACAGATGAGTAATACAAACTAACTTATTATTTCCCAATACTTAAGATAACCTGTACCCAAGGGAAAATAAGAGAATAAACAAGAATCAGGTATTTCCTTATGCTAGGCTCTATCTCATTAAATTCCCATGAAAACCCTCCATCATTATTCCCATGTTACAGATGGGCAAGTTAACACTCAAAAGTGTATCTAATATCACACAACTCTCTAAGCACTAGCACAAGAATGACTTATTATGTGCCCCTCCAAAAACAGTGTGAGAAAGTGTGAATGTGCCTAGGAAACTTAGACTCAGGGAGGTTAACTAGCTTGCTCAGACTTACTCCAGACTCCCTCTTCCTAGGAATATGAACTTGATAGTGTGAAAATTGCACTATTTCAGACATACATTCAACTCAAACTATCTCTCCTTCTTCAAGGCTCCTGTGTGCTTCCTTCTACCCTCCTATCCTCTGTAACCTTGGCATCCGTCTTTATCAGAGCCTTATAGTCTTTCTACACACACACACACACACACACACACACACACACACACTGCTTCTCTCCTCACAATAGCAGGACTTTCATTAGTTCAATTTAAAAAGATCTGAGTCTTTTTTTTTGTTTTAGGACTAAGTGTCCCTTTTTCTTGCTCACAGGGCAGTGAGAGGAGTTCAATGTTTTGCGGCTTATTGTGCACTGGGACAGGAAGCCTGTTCTTACAAGTCTGCAAACTATTCTTCCCCTTGTCTGGGCAAACAAATTAATCTAATCATGAAAGACTTAAGAGGGGGAGGGAAGGAGAAAAATGGGAGGGGAGTGGGGAAAAGGGGGAGGAAGGACAACAAAGTTGAGGAGGGAAGAGGCAAGAATAAAGACTTAAAACAGAGACTGCCATGGAAGAAGAATGTTTCCTATCATTAAGGGGTCTTCTTTCAGAAGAAAACTACTTTGGATGCAAAATAAGCCCTTCTAATGATAAACTATTTGACTTCATCCAGTCTCCATGGGTCCCATCCAAATTAATTTCATTCCTTTGTCAGGCTCCTCCCCTCTTTAGTTCTTGACTCCATCTGTCCTCTCTGAAGAACTGCTGGGCACTCTAGCTTCACACCTTTCTTCCTGGCTGCTTTGGGCTTCCAAGACCAATCTTTCACACAAAGGCAGCTCATGCAATGACACAGGGAGAGAGAACTAATTGGCAAGGGCCATTCTTAATGCTTCAGAGAAAACCCCAAACAAATGGAAAATTCCAAGCTTGTTTTAAATAGAAAGCTATTCCTGTAATTCTTAATTCTATAATTACCATGTTGTGTAACTCTGGCAATGAATCTCTCCACTTATATTTTTCTCTAGAAATCTCTGCTTTTAAGGAAGTACTTACATATGTCAAATCATCT
This sequence comes from Colobus angolensis palliatus, assembly GCF_000951035.1. NCBI lineage: Eukaryota > Metazoa > Chordata > Mammalia > Primates > Cercopithecidae > Colobus > Colobus angolensis. Next base: position 3,514,020 of record NW_012116311.1, read on the forward strand.
AGTAAATAAAATTTGTGTGTCATGCACACCAGTTATATAGCTAGCATTCCCTAAACGACAGAACCAGCTTCAGAGATTTAGCTCCAGAGGGGATCATTGAAATCGTCTAGTTAATAACCTCCTTGTCCGGGGCTCAAAGGGCCAGAATGAATTTCCCCGCTTCAGTACACAGTTAGTGGTCATGCTAAGAATAGAAGCCAGGTCTGAGTTCTGGTCCAGTGACCTGATCTCCTTTATTGTAAAATTGGAAGGTTGATAAAGCCAGAAAGGGCTTACATTTAGAACACTGGGAAACAGTCTTATATTTATAATAAGCCCTCAACTATAAACATGTGACCACTTTTCAAATTCCGGTTTTCTTTCCCTTCCAGCACTCAGGTTTTGTATTAAGAAATAAAAGCTGTTCTTCATCTAAATTCAGAAGTCATTGAAAGGGAAATATGCTGCCTCAGAAATCATACACAATGTGCTTCATAGTCACTTCTACATGTTCAGAATCATCGATTCTTCTGATTTATGCTTGATATTGTTCTTTTGCATTGCTATGGATAATTATGCGTTGCCTAAATTTTTAAAAACCAGTAACAACTTCATCAAATGTGTTTTTACAGTTTTCCCAAAATATTCATTGTAATTTAAGAATGGATTTATGATGTGTATTCCCACTTAATTTTCTTCATTTCAGATTTTAAAACTGTCTAGCCATAAGACTACACTATCTTGCTTCTTCTACCTTGTTTACACTTCACTCCTTTTCTCCTTTACTGATTTTTTTTCTGCCAAATAAATGTGAATGTACTCCCAAGTCTTTACTTTTAAGCCACTCTTCATACTTTGGCCAACAAAAGTTCCAACCTTTTGCCCCTTTGAAAATAAGTCATTTCCTGTATGTGTTCCCCTCCCACAAACTCAGCACCTCCTAATTACCCAGGAATCCTTCTCCTTTGTTGATGTTAATTAGTTATACAGTCTCAAGATTCTGCCTTCCATTTCTTTCTTTTTTTTTTTTTTTTTTTTTTCTCATTTTTTGCAGAGGAAACTGGAGCACAGAGAGGTTAAACAACTTGCTCAAGATCACACAGTGGATAAATGACAAAATCAGAATCCAGGCCCAAGTAGGATTAGCTGAGCATGCGACACCCTTTATGGGAAGCCAACACTGGATGGCTTAGATGATCATCTCAGGCAAACAAAAACAAAAACAAAAACAAAAAAACAAACTAGATTCCATGGGCTGAAATACGGTTCAGAGAGGTCGCATTCTTGCTCAAAGCGACTGAGATGGAGGAAAAGCTGGGATGGGTCTTGTGATTTTTCATCCCATAATCTTTTAATTGAAAACATACATTTTTGGTATACAACAAAAATTTATTGCTCAATCTCAATGCTGTTTCAAATTCTGATAGTTGCACCCTATACCTCAAACACTAAGAGCTGTTTTTCTAATTAAGACTCCTTTTTTATCTAGTAAATTAACCAAACAAGAGACAGCTGTGCAAGGAAGAATTCTGTTTCCCATATTGGTTGCTGAAGATGATTTTTAAAAAGGTTAGTATTTATGATGGGCTCTGCTTCCAAATGGCCAAACTTAAAAAGAATCTGCCTTCCATTTCATTTCAATTTAAGTTAACAAATATTTTCTACCCCTTACTTTATGTAGAGTGCTGTACTAGGCTCTGTGTGGGATAAAAATGAGCAAGTTGTATTCCCTCTTCTCGAGACAGTACTTGTCAACAAGGAATGTCTTCTCCAAAAAGATAAAATGGAGCTGATAAAGTGTCAACTGTAAAGGGGTATTTTAAGGATTAGATGAACTAATGTGTGTAGTTCCTAGCATATGCTAAATCCTTAGTATAAATTACCTGATATTATGTTACTTTTATATTATTGCTAAATCATTGCTTTGATCCTCTCCAGTCCTAACATGCTGACAAAAGTATATACAGTACAAGGCTAAATGTGCTAAGAGCACCAGAAGAGCTAGCAGACACCATTTTAAACTAGTGGTTACATATCCCAAGTAATGAGACATACCAATGTAATTTAACTCCTGATATGATGCACTGAGAGGGCACCTCACGTTTGAGATATCTGTGCCATAAATGCATAATCTGAATCAAATCAGGAGAAAACATGAATGAACCCAGATGAAGAGACATTCTACAAAATAACTGTCAAGACTCTTCAAAAGTAGTTACATTATGAAAGACAAACAAAGACTGGGAAACTGTCTCTGATTGAAGAAAATTAAAGAAGCATGCCAGCTAAATGCAACGTGTGATTCTGGACCAGATAAAGGACATTAGTGAGACAATTGTTAGGATCTCAGTCAAGTCTGTAGATTAGTTAGTGGTATTGTATCAATGTTAATTTCCTGGTCTGGATCATTATGCTATGGCTATTCAAGTTATTAAGATTTGAAGACACTGAGCAAATAGTATACGCAATTTTTTTTTGTACTATGTTCGCATTGTTTGAAAGTCTGAAATTATTTCAAAATAAAGGTTTTTGTTAAAATAACAGGAGTCATATAAAGTATAGGCAGAAGACAAAGGAGAGAGAATCTTTCCTCAGGTCATAAGTCAAAGGGAGGGGAGGAGGGAGGATAGCAGAAAGATTTTTGGGGATGGAAGCATTTGAGGCTGCCGATATTGAGGAAAGATATTCTAAACAAAGAAAAGAACAGAATTAAAAGCAGCAAAGAACAAGGTATATTTTGGATATAAGTAATCATGTTCCTTTGGAGCTCAGTGTCTTTGAAAGGGAAGTAGTGTGAGACAATAGTGAGAGGTGGATGTTTCTGTGTCTCTGTAATAGGCTGAATAAGGCACCTCCCCGCAAAACGTCCATATCCCTATCCCCATGACTTGACAATATGATACCTAACATGGCATAAAAGACTTTGCAGATGGGATTCAGTGAGGACCTTGAGATGGGGAGACAATCCTGGATGAGCCAGGTGGGCACAAAGTAATCACAAGGGTCCTTATACAAGAGAGGCAGGAAGATCAAAGGCAGAAGGAGGAGATGGGACTAAAGGAGCAAAGGTTGGAGTAATGTACTCTGAAGATGGAGGAAGAGGCCATGAGCCTAGAAATGCAGACAGTCTCCAGAAGCTGGGAAACACAAGGAGGCAGTCCTGCCAACACCATGATTTTTGACTCTGACCTCCAGAACTGTAAGAGAAGAGATTAGTGTTGCTTTAAGACTCTGAGTTTGTGGTAATTTTTTACAGCAGCAATCAGCAACAAATACAGTCTCTATACCTTACTTTGGTCTGAAACTCATTTCAATTTCACCTCCATCTGGGCTAGGGTTACAGTCTCCTACCTGTTCTCTCTGCTTCTATTCTCCATTCCTCCTTTCTATGAAAGGATGTCAGATTTATTTTTCTCATGCCCTGAACTGAGCATGTCATTCCTCCAAACCAAAGCTCTTAGGCATTCACAGTAGCTGCTAAAACAAATCCACATTTACTATCCTGGCACTTAAGAACCTCCACAATCTGGCCTCAAAGTGCATTTCCATCTTTACCTGTACTTCTCTGCAGCATTACCTTTTTACCTAGGCAAGCAGATTTAGTCACAGTCTTCAGGGCTCTCCTTCTGTATTTCAGAATGCCAGCTTTGAAGGTCCAGGTCACTCTTCCTCATTCTTCCACATGCCAGTTCATACTGATTTCCTTCTCTGCTGAACTCTTAGAGACTTTAATGACTGTGTGGTCTGTCATCTGTTCATAGAGTCCAGAGTGCCTGAGAATTGAAACACAGGAAATCAACTTAGACTGGATGGGATTGCCATCTAATGATATGATTCAGAGTTTTATGTGTGAACCTGGGAAGCAGATTTAGAAAGTACTCAAGTCAATTAAGGTGTATAAATTAGAATTTTGGGAGCAAAACTAAAACTAATAGAGAAAAAAATGTTCCAGACGACATGATTTAATGAGTAAGAGGCCTTATGCATTCCGGCTTCAAAATCCTGGATCTGTTACTGAGTAGTTTTATTCCTACAGCTGAGATTATTATTGATTAACTGACTGTGCTTGCTCAGGCTGTTGTTATAAGTCAATCTTCTGATTATAGTAATTTTCACATATAGCTCTTCCTATGAAGAGCGAATCTACTGGCATGAACTGTGGTTCTCATTGTAAATTGGCATTTAGTTTCATACATCAGTCTCTTATGAATTTGGTTACTAAATTGATCACTAAGGCTAAGTCCAAAATCACTAAATCAAGTGAAGGAACCAAAGCAATTTGCTGCATTGCTCTGGCCAATGAAGGAACTTTACACTATCTGCATGTGAATTATTTAGACTGTCTGTAATGATCAAATTCACCAGATTATTGCTCAACCTTCTACTGTAATTTGCATAGATAGCCTCTATGTGAACCTGGCATTGTCCCTGGAAGTGCCAGGCAGCTGCTCCATTGAAAACAATAACAGCTGTGAAGCTTAAATCACTTCATGTTTCAGTAAGATGACAACAACATGGCATACAAGCAGCAGACTGAAAATTCTTTTCAGATAATGCTTGTTGAAAACACAGAACAGAAAAAAATCACACAATTCAGTTGTGTGCTTTAAATTCCACAGATAGAGAAGCCAGGGCCTCCCTCAGAGACCCTAGGTGATTCATGGTTTTATAGTGTTGTCTAGAGCATGCTACCTTAGCACACACATTGAATCCCATAACTCTCATTCCTAAATGAAACACAAGAGAACTAAGAAGCACTCAGTACGAGTCATAATTTCCTTCATATTCTGGTGTTAAGTCACAGTAATTAATATATCTATAAACACTTCTTGATGAAGCCCTTTTATATTCTTTTTACTCAAATTATCTCTTTGGCAAATGATTACAGAATTACATAAAGTCCCAAATCCCAATAAACATATCTAGAATAAATAAATAAATAAATAAATAAATAAATAAATAAATAAATAAAAACATCTTATGTTTCTTTGCACAGTTCCTCATTGCACCATAGTAGTATATATCACTACAGATCAGTACAACCAATCATATAAATCAAACTCGTAAAGACTTCAGAAAGGGGGATGCTAAACTCAGAAGACTTCAGATTACCAGAAATTCAGAGACAGTGGAAGTTGACAATTTCAACAAGTTTTCTAGCTGACCTTTAAATGATTTTGATGAAGAAAAGGGCAGGCCACTTGAGCAGGAGAAAGAAATGCTCACCTATGTCAAAATATTTGGCCGGCACTGGGTTGGGCCCTCTGGACTGAATGAATCTCAAGTCACCTGTTAGAGGACTGGCACTTCTATTACTTTTGGATTTGAAAATAAGAGACCCCTGTTTAAAACCAAATATTCCAGCCAGGGCAATACCTCCATGTGTGCCATCAGGATCCTTTCCAAAAATATAATCTAAAATTCTTTCTCTGATCAAGTACAATAAGTGGTTTTCCTGCTTAAAAGCCACCCACTGATTTCCATTGTCTCCAGCATGAAATCCTAATATTTCTTAACATAGTCCATCCCACTGTGGTCTTGACATATCTTTTCTTCTCTCATTTTTTTAAGATGCAATTAACAGTTATTTTTTATTATAAAAGTAATATGTGGTTATTATAGTTACATTAAAAACACAAAAAGCATAAATACTAAAATAAAAATAAACACCCAGAGATAACCACTATTAATCATATTTAATTTTATGTCCTGACAGTTGCTTTTTTGCTATGTAGGTATACATTTTCTCTATGCCCTTTTCTTTCACTTTTTATTTTGTTTTTTTCTATTGTTAGTTCTTTGCTCTAGGCATATTTTCATGAGTATTTTCTCTCCTATTACTTAGAAAGTCATTAGAAAGGGATCGTAACGAAACCATTTTAGTTTACAAGTTATTAAAGATAGCTACAGGAAGATAATACATATTATGTTAACCAACATTTTCTACTATGTTTTCTATTTTTTTCCTTCTTCCATTTATTCAGGGGTGTTTATTGCCTTGGGATATTGTTACAGCAACATTTGGGGAGTGGGGGCTACATCAAATTCTTGATGTCTGAGCTTCCAAAACCTTAATATTTGAAATGGACCTTATAACATAAAGCTTATACCACAAAGTGTGGATCTAGAAGAATATGTTAGTAGAGTTTGCCCAGGGCTGTCCTGGCTTAACATATTAAAGCCCCATGTCTCAAGAACACCCTCAATTCTGGCAAATTGGGACAGTGGATCACCTTAGCAAAAGCCAGCTCTTTGTGTTCCCTGTTGAGATAAATATTCCACATCCCTGAAGGGAAAGTCGTAGAAGGCAAATCCTTGAGGTAGGGCTCTCCTTCTGTATTTCAGAATGCCAGCTTTGAAGGTCTAGGTCACTCTTCCCCATTCTTCCACATGCCAGTTCATAGTGATTTCCCTCTCTGCTGAACTCCTAGAAACTTTAATGACTGTGTGGTCTGAAACCTCATGTCATCTGTTCCTGCCAGTTGTCATCCCTGGATTGATAAGATGGATGGTGTCCAGAGCACAGTCAGTGGCTCAAGTGACAGAAAGGAAAAAATTCTGATTATCTGCACTTTTTTTTCCTGAGAAAAACGAAATGAGAGAGTTAGGAAGTATGAGGAAAAGTGTGGAGGAAATCATATGTAGGAGAAATATGAAAGGGTAGGGACAGTGTCTACAGTTGCTCACCCTGCTGAGGGTAGGAGACCAGGCCAGTCAACACAGCTATATCACTGCCCCCAGCCAGAGCCAACAACCCACAACTGGGGGCTAATGCAAGTGCCCTTGAAGTGACTTGTCTTCAAGTGCCCTTCAAGGGCCCTTCAAGTGCCCTTGAAGTGACTCCCCAGGGCACAGTTGAATTCCTTCATTTTACAGATGAAAACACAGAAGCTACAAGAAAAAAACTTACTCAAGATCATTTACCCAGTGGTAGAGTCAGGATAAAAGACCAAGATTCTATACTGGTTATATTCTATACTGGTTATGTTCACTAATTGTTTGAAACAATATAAATAATCATTATAGGACCTATTTTGGGGTTTACATAGAAATATTTGAAAACCCTTAGGAACTCTTCAAAGGCTAAGGTTTTATTTTACATACAAACTAACAAATGAGCCTGTTACTATTTCACTGATGGCTGACAAAAGGCATGAGACTCCTGGAATGTAGAAAAAAGACTTTATTACTCATAGCAAAAGCAGTGACCAGAGTTTCATGGTTGCTTGCTTCAGGTACCCATGTCCCCAAGTTTTGTGGGGTAACACAAAGGGCTCGTGATGGATGCCTGCAAACAAAATGGGTTGTATTTACAGGAAAGAAACACTGAGCTTGGGGATTTATTGTTTTTATACTAAGCAGAACCTAGCCTGCCTTTGGTCTCCGGGGAAATATTACCTCATCCTTCAAGGTTACTCACTACAAACTCAACTCCAAGAAATGTCTGGTAAAGAGCAGACAAGACCCTGTGTTCTTGCCTGGCACACCCAGCAAGAGCATGCAGGGATACTCAGAGCCCACGGAAGAAGATTGCCTCTCCCAACAACTATCATTTAAACTAAATGGAGTAACAAACCTAAATGGTTATAAAGTATAATATTGCCCATTAGATTTCCCATTCCTTTCCAAGATTGGGAGTTGACTCACCATATTTTAGGAAATAAAATCTTTTTCAAACACTGTGGTACTTTACAAGCACTATATGGACTCCTATAGCCATGTATTTCACTGATCAGTTTTAAAGTATGGCTGTTAAACAAGGGTGATATTCCAAATATTTAACATGGACACCAGTCAATCAGAACAGAAGCTGGCTATAAACAGTGAGTATACCACACAGTTGTATCAGCTGCTAAGTTCTACTAAGACTGAAATCAGGTTTAACTTAAGATACAGGAAGTTGAACACCAAGAATCTGCCATAGTATATAACAAATGTACCGTATTTGCCTAGGGATAAGGCAGATATATGAATGCTTGTTAGTGATAATATTGCTAGTCTATTTTATCTAATTAAATAGGAAGTCAGTTCAGAAAATAACTTTATGGCTCAAAAAGAAAGAAATGCCGTTATTATTTTCCCCATTTTCAAATGAATATGAGGAAACCTGCGTGCACAGACATTAACTTGTTTGGAAGGCCAGGGTAAAGTATGGCTTCAGCTCAAAGAAATTTCTAGGGAGCAACTATTAGAGAAAGGTCAAAGAATTCTTCAATTTAAAAAAAGGTAAAATAATCTGGGGTTATGTTTTTATAGTCTTGAGGAAGTATTATGAGTGACTAAAGCTCTGGGGACAACTAAGTGGCACTTAAGATGCTTCCTTTACGTATTGTCAATGGAGTCTGTCTGGATAGTCTCTCCAGGAGGTAAGATATAATTGACAGTAAAAAGTTTCCCAAATAAATTATGCTATTTTCACTCTCATTTGGAAGAAATGCTAAGGCTCATGCATGGCTCATAGCCACTAATCAGCCACCTACAAATCCAGAAACATCTCAAGGAGAAAGCTCTTGCTTCTTTTTCCTCATCCACTTAAGGAAAATAATTTTAAGATTTGTTTCTTGGGAATCCAACCCAGATACATCTTGCCTCATGGTTCTAGAACCATTCAATGAGAAGGACACAGATGACCTAATCTGGTAATTGGAAAAACTGTAGTGTAGAAATGAAGAACTGTGAGATTCACCAAATGCCAATTGCAAGGTAGAATGAATCTGTTGAGCTGAGTTAATTCAAATTATCTGGAGAATTGTCTCATGTCTCTACCTCATAGATCTCGAACCACTGAGTCAGTAGATAGGACCAAGGAATAAACTATGTCTCCTCTTCATTATACCCTTGCCACTACCCCATCACCAGTTCCAAAATAAAGAGAAGGCATACTTAGTTACCAAGTGACTAGCACCATGGACTTCATGTGCTGTATCAGTTTATTCCCACATTATAAGCTGGCTTATTGTTTATGTTCTGCAAATAAAAAAAAAAAAAAGAAGCATTACAGCCAAAGAAATGGAGCAATGAAAAAAATAGAAAAAAAAGAAGCAAAAGAACAAATCATACTCTATGAACTCTTTAGAATCTTATAATCAGAAAAGCTGAAAAGGAACTATTTTAATTTCAGCATGGGTATTTGTTTTTCTATTTAAAAATGATTTTCTTTTTAAATTATAGGTTAGGGCATGGGGTAGGGTGAAGACTGGAATCCTTTTAGTATTTGTGGGTTCTAAAGATTTTAGCCAGCTCTGGTCATCTACAAAGTATATTAGTTTTCTGTGGCTGCCATAAACAACTATCACAAATTTGTTTGAAATTTGTGATAATTGTGGCTTAAAACAAGAGAAATATATTCTATTACAGTTCTAGAGGCCAGAAGTCCAAAAATCAAGGTTTCAACAGGGCTGTACTCCTTCCAAAGGCTATAGGAGATACTCTTTTCTTGCCTTTTCTAGGAAGCTCTGACGGCTCCAAGCACTCCTTGGCTCATGGCTGTAAAATTCTCATCTGTACTTTTATCTTCACATGGCCTTCACTTCTGTGTTTGTGTCTTCTCTTATAAGGACATTGGATTTGGGGCCCATCAAATAATCTGGGATGATCTCATCTCAAGATCCTTAATTATATCTGCAAAAACTATTTTTCCAAATAAGGTCACATTCTTAGGTTAGGAGTTAGGACATGGATGTATTTTTTGGCAGGCTACCATTCAACCCATTACAGGTGTGGTTAGACAGACTAATTTTTTTAAGTTTCCTGCCCTTGTATTACAGCATTTACAACTAAGAAGAGGTACTATGAAAATACAATAAACCATGTTAAAAATTAAAAACAAAATAGGAGAAGAGTTTTGTATTTTGTTTTTTTTTTTTTTTTTTCTCTGCTGCATCCAAGTGTCTGGCACATACTAGATGCTTAATAAATATTTTTGAATGAAGGAGCGTTCTGGAAGAAAAGTAAGAGATTCTAGGAGAGGAAGCATTTGAGCTAGGTATGAATGATGGATTGCTCATTGTTTCTGAACATGGCTATGAGGCAAGACGGGATCTCCATTCTCAATGCACAGACTAAGGAGAATAAACAGCTAAACCTGGGGAGGTGGAGAAGTTTACATGGCTATACAGTTTGTCCCCAAAATATGAAGCCAGAGTCCAAATTATAATGCCCAAAGAAGCATGGCAGAAATCAAGATTGTAATCCACTCCTGTAGATAGTCTATGGCATCATTCTCTCAAGTAAAGATGCCAAGATAAACAGGTGTGATATTTTATATGGATTCATTTAGGCAGACTGAGACCCAGTCAGAGGTAGTAATAGCCTTCTAGAGTAGGAACTATAAAAAATTAGGAAGCCTTAGGATCCCAGACAAGAAGATGGGAGCCCAGGGCTAGGATGCAATCCTAATATGGAACGATCAGAGTGCTATTTTTTAAAGTACAGGTAATCAACAATTTTGCATACTGGAGAAATATAGTAGAAGTTAAGAGAAATCTGTGGGTTAGTAGGCATGCATGCCCATATGTTATCACACATACACCATTAGGATGGGGAAGGTATTATTTTATGACCTGCCCCACCCAGGATCTTAGCTTAGGAAATGACAGGGCTGAGCCATCATAACATCCTCCATGTCAGAAGGTGGGTTGGATCAGGAAAGGGCTGACATTTTTGGCAGAAGGAAGCACATTCGAGTCAGAGAGAACAGATGATAAAATGCACAAGGAAATACAAAACTTGTTTCAAAAATGGCAGATAAAGCATGGCTTATCTACCATTTGTTTGGGAAATGAAACTATAAAGTTCCATAGGGTGCCAGTCCTGAACAGGGAAATGAGGAATTTTATTTATATACTTCATCTCATTTAATTTTATGGCAATATTTCAGGGTTCCCTTGAGAAATTAAAGGTTAGCTGGGTAAAGTAACTTGCTCAGGTTTAACCAGCAGAGTGGATAGGATTCCAATTTAGGGTTGTCTGACTTCAACTGATATGCTCTTTCCATGGGATGTAAGACCATGGGATATAAGACCTCTTTGCTGCCACTTCAGAAAGTGAAAGGGGCTCCCTAGGAGTGACTAGCACAATACTAAACATGTATGTGTTTTGAAGAAGAGAAATGGACACTATAAATAAGTACAGCTGGGAGATGACTGCAATAATCCGGGTACAAGAAGACAAGTCTTGAACTAGAATGATAATAGTAGGAATAACATCATAAGTTTTGTTAGCCAAAGTTAACACTGTATCCATCCCAGAAGTCCACATGACATATCTAACCATGTAGAGTTTAACTTAAAAAATATATATTTAATTGTTTCAGGAGGTGAGATAGAAGAATAAAAAGCGCACTTAAAATGATCCAGGACATGTAAGCCTCATTCTTGTTTTGGAAAAAAAATTACTGTTTTTTTTTTCTATTGATTAACATAGGGATACTTTAAAATATAAAAGGATTCAGCATTTTTAATTTCAAACATTATGAGGGACATTTATTAAATAATTTTGCTTCCCAAAGTAGTTTGATGATTTATGAATAACAGAGATGGTAAAGATCTCAGAAGAAAAGTGTTATATCAGCTAAACATATTTACAGTATTTTAATTTATTACAACTAAGGAACAGTGGAAGGTTTTGTAAGTCAGAAATATAGACTGTCACTTGAAACTTTAAACCGTTTTTATAACTTCATTTTTCTAACATTAGCTACAGAGAGAGTTGGGTAGAGATGGCAGCTAGTGAGTTATTCATACTTCTCTTGACTCCAATTTCTTAATCATAAAAACACAAAACCATCACAGAATTGGAAATATGAATATTAACCACCATCTTCCAAACTCCAGGAGGAACTGCCACTGAGTGAAGCCTAAATATAGACCTGCCCCAGAAGTACAAAACCCAAAGTAGCGAAAACAATGCTAGTTTGAAACATGGGTTTTGGAATTAAACTGTCCTGAGTTTGAATTCTCAGCTTTCTCTGAATAATCTATGCTCTCATCTTTAAATGGAGGACAATTATTTCTCTTTCAGAGGGTTTCTGTAAACATTAAATGTCATAAAATGTAAAGTGCTTAGCAAATGTAAAATGTAAGTGCTTAGAAAAGTTCTGGGCTCATTTTAAGAGATTAATGAAGGAGCTGTCATGATTAGAGAGATTGTTCTCCCTCTCCCATCATGTTGCTGACCTTGGAAATGCAGGGTATTTGTAGAAGCTGGTGATCACATTCTTACTTGGATTTTTTTCTAAAGCAATCAATACAGTATCCTTCATCCCATGCATCAGTAACTCTTTTTTCATTTGTTCATGGACTATAACACCAAGTAATGTAGTACAACTGGAAGTAAATGTTAGGTGCATTGATTGCACCTTGGGATGTGCTGGCCATGGGAGGAAGGAGCAGGAGACAGGAAGAGCCATGAGAATGAATGGTAGATTCTGTAGGCTTTTCACACATACAATTTGACAAGGGGAAATGACAAATAGATTCAAGTTATCAAGAGTAATTTCCCTCTACATATCACACAATCAGGCAGCAGAAGCAGGAACAGATTCTTTTCCAGACCAGCAGATTCACAATAGGTAAATGCCTAATGGGCATGCAGATCATATGCACTGCATGAGTTAAAGAGGTGCCTCTGAGCCCCAAGTGAATAGAGATGGAGGTGTCAAGGGAATCTTGCACTGGAGTTGGAATATTAATGCCAGGTCTTGTTGGCATGTTCTCATTTCAAGATAAGAAAACAGAGAAAGAGAAAGCTGAGGTTCATAAAAGAATCTTAGAAAAATGAAATGTTGCCAACTTAAACACAAGAAAAAGATCTGGATATATATCTTCTCACCAAAGAAGATATACGGATAGAAAATAAGCATATAAAAAATGGTCAACATCACATATCATTAGGGAAATGCAAATTTAAAAATGAAGTACTACTGTGTAGCTCTTATAGTGGCTAAAATCCAGAGAAACAAAACAAAACTGATAATACATCAATTGCTGCTAAGGATTGGAGCAACTGGAACACTCATTCATTGTCGATGGGAATTGAAAATGTTAAAGCTACTTGGAAGACAGTTTGGCAGTTTCTTACAAAGCAAAACCCAGTCTTCCCACACAATATAGTGATATACTCCTAGGTATCCTGGGTAATCACACATCCAACTGATTTGCAAACTTGTATGCACACAAGAACCTGCATGTGAAAGTTTATAGCAGCTTTATTTAAACTGCCAAAAACTGGACGCAACAGAGCTGTCTTTTAACAAATGAATGGACAAGTAAATTGTAGTACAATTATTTCATGATAAAATATTCAATGATAAAAAATATGAGCTATCAAACCATATATCTTAAGTGTATATTGCTAAATAAAAGAAGTCATTCTGAAAAGGCCATTTATATAATATTAGACTACAGAAAAGGTGAACAAATCAGTGGCATATGCAGAATAATTCCAAATCTATGTAACTACCCTACCTTCCAGGAGGGGCAGTGTAACTCTCTACCCTTTAAGTGTGGGCTGTGCATTGTAGCATCCTTCTGAAGAGTACAGTATCGAAAGGAGGGAAAAAATAACTTTACATTGAAAAAAAATCTGACAAACATCTTTGTCAAGTGATCAAAGTTAATATCAATGATGATAAGTCATGTTGATAGTATGCAGGCTTGATATGATCATAATGGCACTTTACTTGTGTGGCCTTCCTCCCCAAAACCCATAACCCCAGTGTAATCATGAGAAAAATACCGGACAAATCCTAAATGAGGGATGTATTAGTCTGTTCTCATACTGCTATGAAGAAATACCCAAGACTGCATAATTTATAAAGAAAAGAGTTTTAACTGACTCACAGTTCCACATGGCTGGGGAGGTCTCAGGAAACTTACAATCATGGTGGAAGGGGAAGTAAACATGTCCTCCATCACACAGTGGCAGGAGAGAGAAGTGCTGCGCAAAAAGGGGAAGCCCCCTGTAAAACCATCAGATCTCATGAGAACTCACTCTCTATCACTGAGAACAGCATGAGGGTAACTGCCCCCATGACTCAATTACCTCCCACTGGCTCCCTCCCATGACATGTGGGGATTATGGGAACTACAATTCAAAATAAGATTTGGGTGGGGACACAGCCAAACCATATCGAGGGACATGCCACAAAATAGATGACCAGTACTCTTCAAATCTGTCAAGGTCATCAAAAACAAGGAAAGTCTGAGAAACTGCCAACAGGAATCTAAGGAGACACAATGACTGGTATGGTCTGAATGTGTGCCCTAAACTCATATTGAAATCCTTACCCCTATGTGATAGTATTAGGAGGTGGAGCCTTTGGGAGGTGATTAGGTCATGAAGGTAGAGCCCTCATGAATGGGATTAGTGCCCTTATATTATATAAAAGAGACTCCAGAGATCCCTCGTCCCTTCCACCATGTGAGGATATGGTGAGAAGGCACCATCTATGAGGAAGCAATTCACCAGACACCATATCTCACTCCTTGATCTTGGACTTTTCAGCCTCCAGACTGCAGGAAGTAATTGCCTGTTATGTATAAGCCACCCAGTTAATTGTATTTTGCTATAGAAGCCCAAGCAGACTAAAGACAACGACTGAATGTAATGTGGAATCCTGGGTGAGTCCATGCTTTGAGTTAGAAATTTAGCTTCACCTACATTTGTAAACTTTGAGATTAAACAGAGTTGAGGGAATCTTCTGTGGTTCACAAAACACTCTAATCCTTGGGTTATATCGGCTACCGACTCTGTTGCTTGAGATCTAGAGACAAAGTTCATCTCTTGGCATTCCCCTCCCCACCACTGCACATACCTGCTAACCCTGGTCAAGTATTTAATGCACCTAGTAGATTTTATTTTATTTTTCAACTCAAAGTTTAGTGTGTTTCCTAATTTCACAAAGACAGAGTTTGCTCTTTCTCATTCTTCTCTTTTTAAAAGTTTATTTTTGCATGGAAAGAAGGAAAGAAATATCCCTATATCATCATCCTTACCCTGAAAGCCCATATCACTTTTATTTTAAAGAAAAGTAAGAATTAAAAAGGCAAGTTAACTGCAACACTCAACATTTCCCCCCACTCCTTTCTACTATCTTGTATTAGTCTTAAATTGTGAGAAAGTAGATTGCAATGGTGTTTTGTGGCACCTTTTAAAACTTTATAGCAGCCAGAACAGTAATGTCATATATTAGTATAACAGCAACAGTATAATTGCTGAAACAAAAAATAAAATCAATTTATGTTCCCTGTAAGATTTTGCCAAGCTTCTAGTTAGTAGCAAGGAATTCTAACACAGACTGACATGTGATTTCAAGATTCTGCCTAAACCTTGCAATAAAATTCCTCATATTTAAGTGTTTGCATTGCCCCAAATAGAACTTCTCCATTAAGTTATTTATTCCTACCATATGCGAGGAATTGAGCCTTATTACCAGTTGAATTTGACTTTTCTAACTTTGTTGAAAATAGTACATAAGATTTGATATTGGCATCAAAATTTTCCTCAAAATTCTTTTTGTTATATTAATTTATTTTCTTTCCTGTATACCCACTTGGTATACATTAAACAGGAGGGCTCAAGAAATAACAATGTGCTATGAATACACTGCAGTAAGTTAGCAATTTACACTTACAGAATTTATCTGCTAAAGATGCTGTAGAAAATAAAAACAGTAATGAAGATCCCTTTTAAAAGAAACGTATACAGGCACGCGCAAGGCTCAAATAACCCTCTTTAAGATTTGACTGAAAAGAAAATATGTGAGATTTTTCTATAACTTTCTACCTATTCCCAAACCTTCTATCTCCTTAAATAAGTAAAGATAGTTCTCCATTAGCCTTCTTTGCAATATTTGGGTAGCTTACACTGCTGTCGGAGCAGCATCAGGTGCATGTACCTCCAGGGGTTAGGGAATGTGTGTTCTTTGTAGATTGCATAAGGTTGGGTGCTGTCCTTTGGAAAGTATGTAGATTGTCACCTAGGCTTCTGCCTTCTGCCCTCAGGCATATGTGCTTGTTCCCAGGGACATTTCAGCCCAGCAGAGCAGCCTTTACTAATAGTCTTTGGGACATTTCATTAGACTAATGGTCTAATGGGACATTTCAGCCGGGCAGTGCAGCCTTTACATCTGGGTCTCTGTTTTCTACTTCCTCCTTCTTCATTGAAACTGTATTTATTTTAAATGTATTCTAACTTCACAGGGGCTACTATTTTAGCAGAGTTTAATCTTTTAAGATTGTCATTTCATCTATACTAAGCTGTAGTATATATGATCAAGGGGTCAAAAGACCGTGGATCTGAAGGCAGGTGACTTGTGTTCAAGCCCAGAGCCACATACCCTCCCAGCCAGTAACTGCAAGGGAACCACTCACCTGTGTGCCTCACTTTCCTCCTGCTTCGAAGGAAGATGAAGGTGGTAGCACTGACCTCAAAGGGTGATTGAAAGGATTACATGAATCAGTGTAAAGCTCCTGGTACCAGTAAACTCCTAATAAAATGTGTCTATTGTGATTCTACTCATTATATTCCTTCCTTCCTTCCTTCCTTCCTTCCTTCCTTCCTTCCTTCCTTCCTTCCTTCCTTCCTTC
>NW_012116311.1:3530733-3532088 GCF_000951035.1 Colobus angolensis palliatus
TCTCAACCTCCCGAGTAGCTGGGACTACAGGCATGTGCCACTGCACCCGGCTAATTTTTGTATTTTTAGTAGAGATGGGGTTTCACCATGCTGGCCAGACTGGTCTTGAACTCCTTGGCCAGACTGGTCTCAAACTCCCAACCTTGTGATCCACCCACCTCAGCCTCCCAAAGTGCTGGGATTATAGGCGTGAGCCACGGTGCAGGGCCTTTCTTTCATTTTTAATCATTATATGTTTTTCTTCTCTATTGTTGCTATGATCTAAATATGGCTCCCAAAATTCATCTGCTGGTAATTCAATCCCCAATGCAACAGTGTTGGGAGGTGGGGCCTAATGGGAGGTGTTTAGCTCACAAATGGATTGATACCACTGTAAAAAGGGTTTGCAAGAGTAGGTTTGCACTTTTCTGCCTTTCCTACAAGTGAGGACACAGAGTTGGTCTCTCTCACCCTTCCACCTTGTGACCGTGCAGTAAGAAAGCGCACATCAGGTGCATTGATCTTGGGCTTTCCAGCCTCCAGAACTGTGAAAAGTAAATTTCTTTTCTGTATAAATTGCCCAATCTGTGATATTCTGTTATAGCAGCATAAAACAGACTAAGACAATTATCTTACTTTATCTTCTTTTAGTTTTTAAGCTTCCTGATTTTAGTTTTTAAGCTTCCTGATTTTACCATTTCTCTCTTAAATGGTTGTATTTTTTTCTTAATATATTTATACCACTGTAATCTCTTACTTTGTCCTCCAGAGATGAGGTATTTTTGTCTCTTTCATTTATTTCTCAAATTTTATCATTGTAATTACCTTCATTCCTTTCACAGTTGCATTTGTTTTATTCCTGAGCCTTTTTTTCTCCTTTTATATATTACATCTCTCTTTGTTGAGCCCTTTTAATTTTATGTGGTTCTGGGGTTTTGTTTGATAAAACTTGCTTTTGCATTATCTATATTTTGTTTACTCATTTATATGTCAACTTTCAAATATCTCTTACTTTTGCTTCTTTTATTCTTTCTGTTCTTTGCACTTTAGTCTCTTAATTGCTTTTGCCTTTATGAGTTTATCTATTTCTAATTTCCTCAACATCTTGACATTGGTTCTTTGACTTCTTTCATTGTTTATTTCATACAGGCACAGGAGTATAGGAAAAAGGATTGTATGGAGCAGGTGCCTCAATAGCAGGAGTGATTAGTACCTGTTTGCTTCTAGTACTGCCACCTCCCCCCGCTGTCTCTCTGGCTCCCATTAATGAAGCTCATGTTTCTTTCAATGGTATTCAATATATTTCTCTATATAGCTAGCTATATAATATTCATATATTTAACACATATATTTTATATGTAATATTATATATAGAT
>NW_012116311.1:3532813-3539053 GCF_000951035.1 Colobus angolensis palliatus
ATATATCTATACACACACACAAACTGAGTAACTCGGGATACCCACAGGCTAAAAATCTTCCCTAGGACCATAACAGAATTTATTAAAATGGCACATTTTGGAATAATGCTATATTCATTTATTTAAAAGATTACTTATTTTCTGATTAGAAAGATAATAGATACTCAGGAGAAAATCTGGAAAATTCAAGAAAGTATTACAAAATAAAAACCAAAAATTACCTACAATCCCAGTAACCTGAGATCACCAACTTTATTTTCCAATATGTTTCTTTCCTCTCAGACTTTTTCAATGAATATATCTGTATATTTTTTCTTTAGAATTAGGATTATACTACATGTAGTAATACGGTCAGCATTTTTCTACTTATCAACATATAGTGATTCTTTTTCTTTGCCTTAAAAATCTTTCTAAAAATCAGTTATAATGGTTCCCTATAAGCATGCCTCTGGTTTTGTTTGTTTGTTTGTTTGTTATTCCTGCTCATGCCTAATCTTCTCTCTCTATTGGAAGTTAGATGGTCCTAGCTCATTGTCTATGCCACACGTACAACAGGAGGGGACATACTAGATAAAGCTCATGCACAGCTGACCTTTAGTAAGTTAGGACCTAGATGATGATGGATCTCAGGACTAAGAATCACAAACTCAGATGGCCATCAGGGCCTAGCAGGTAACCTGGTCCACTCATGGTGGCAACAATAGGGAGCAATGAGGACTATGGTGAACCAGAAAGCGTGGGCCCTTATAAAGACAGCAGCCTCACCCAGCTTAAAACCATTGTTTCTATGCCTGAAGTCAGGCCCTGGTCTTCTCATTTTTTACAAGAGAAGCCAGAATTCAAATTTTTGATGTATTATCTAATTTTCAAAAATTGACAACTAGTGGAATATTTTAGGAAACACTAAGCCAATACTATGCAAGACATATGAAACTGAGAGTTAGACTCAGTCAATGGGCCACAAGTCTGAGGCCTCTACATTAGCTGGGTTCTTATGGAAAGAGCCAAGTTAAGAATTAGAAAACTGGATCCTCTTTGAATCATAAAATGTGATTGAAGTTTATTGTACTATTATAATCTTAGTTTCATCTATCAACCAGACATAGACAAAGGGTAGGTTCTATCCTTTTGAAACAGACTCAGGAACACATCCATGCTAAGGTATCCAGGTGAGAGGCCCAGAAGCACTCAGTACTGTGACCCCCTCCTGTCTTGAGAAAAAAGTGTATGCTAAGGGCAGTGTTGGGAGTGGGAGGGGGCGTCTCTGTTCCCTCAGCTCTACTGTTAGTGCAAACTGTTACCCTGATGAAGGTGAGGAGCCTGAGAATGATGGCTTTCAGAGATGTCTAAATCTGCATAAAAATATGACTGTGTAGCACCTTGAAAGAAAGATTGGGGATATGGAGTGTTTCAGAGGTATAGATACAAGAGAGATGCCGTGAACTAAAGTTCACCTTCTGACATACTTCTTCCTGTCCTGGTCTACAGGGCTTCAAGATTATGTCAAAACTCAGTATTTCAGACTGGTAAAGGATCATTCAGGGCCTGAATAAGACAAGATCATGGGGAAATAATAATTGTTATAGAGCTGGTTTCTTCAAGGACAGCTGAAATTCAGCCCCAAGAGCATGCTAATTTTCAGACTTAGTTGGAGTAGAAAGTCAGCATTTATTCTTTCAACAAATTTTCTTTAAGTGCTTATTACATGATAGGCTCTTTACTATTCATGGAAATTCAACTGTGAACATGATAGACATGATCTCTTATAATCTGGGGGAAGAAGTGGGGGTAACAGACAACTAAACAGTCAATTATAATTTGGTATTAATATAATAATGCTACAACAGGGTAGGTATAAGATGTTATAGAAAACTACCTAACCCAAACTGGGTGTCTTAGAAGGATAAGCTGAATGAACTATAGAATTTGTTAGGGTTGTCTGTGCTTGGAGGAGAAGGAGCTGAAGTAGAAAAACTGTTCCATACAAAGGGAAATGTGCATGAAAATATTCAGATATCAGAGACAGCCTGATGCCTTAGAAGAACTGACAGAAGCTTATGGCTAGAGAATTGGGTAGGAGGGGTGAAGCAATGAGAGATGAGAAATCCAAGGAGATCCAGTACCCTAGTTAAGGCATTTGAAGAGGAATCCCAGTAATGGTTATGAATTTAAGTACTTGATCAATAGCAGCTATTCTTTGGCTAGTGGATTGAGTTGGTGCAGAGAGCAGGACCCTAATCTCAGAGAAAAGGGAGGGTTAGATCTTGGCAAGGTACCAGGGGCTACCCAAATGGACTCGAGTTGAAGACGGTGAAGAGTTGGGTGCTGTTCAAAGATTGAGGCAAAAGCTTTGTTGCACAAATTGGTCTAAGTCTATAGTAATATGACTAATTCCCACTGGGGGTGGACATCTATTTAGTCCGTTTTCATACTGCTGTAAAGAACTGCCTGCGACTGGGTAATTTTTAAAGGAAAGAGGTTTAATTGACTCACAGTTCAGCATGGCTGGGGAGGCCTCAGGAGACTTACAATCACGGAAGAAGGTGAAGGGGAAGCAAGGCACTTTCTTCACAAGGTAGCAGAAAGGAAAAGTGCCAAGTGAAGGGAGAAGAGCCCCTTATAAAACCATCAGATCTCATGAGAACTCACTACCATGAGAACAGCATGGGGGAAACTGCCCCCATGATTCAACCACCTCCACCTGGTCTCTCCCTTGACATGTAGGGATTATGGGGATTACAATTCAAGATGAGATTTGGGTAGGGACACAAAGCCTAATCATATCAGGACATAGCTGCAGGAGTAGGATTGGTTCACGGCTGGAGCTAGACTGTGGAGAGTGGAGCCTAGGTTAGATGGCATTAATTAGTTATTTCTGCTGTGAGAGAGAGACAGGAATGAAAAGGCAAGTTACTAACATAGCAAGTATCCTGCTCACTGAGTTCTTAGTTGAACTTGTTTTTGAATTTTTTTTTAAGAAAAATTAAGCAGAATTTCAGGCTCTGGAAGGGGTCCTCTTCGAAATTAGTTACTTTAAGAAACCCTATATACACTGCATATGTGATAATTCAGAAATTCTATTATGGAAAAATGTTAGTCCTGCTAATACATTAAAGTCAATTAAATTGCAATTTGGCAATCAAGCTTACATAAGCAAGCAAAAAAGGCACATATGAAACCAACAAATAATTTCAGGCCTCACTTTATGTTGAAAAAGATTTTTCCATGCTTCCATTACATATTTATTAATTAGAAACACATTAGTAGCTGAGAATTGAAGTGAGCTTATACTAGACAGACAGTCTAAGCCCAATAGCATAAACTCATGTTGCAGAAATAAAAATGTGTCTTTATAAACATCCATTAAGCATTAATCTCAAATTCTACAAACTAGCAACACAATGTGGAACATTTTAAAATATAAGCCAAGCAAAACAGCCAAATCAGAATTCACCTCTTCTCTAAACAAAGATGAAAAAGTGAACCATGTGCCATAACTGTTCTCTTTGTATACATATGCTCAAACAGTGTTTTTCAAACAGTTACCTATGAATGAATATTTGGTGTCATCTTATTCTCACCCTTAATGAAGACTTAATGGAAATATTTAATAGCATACACAAATCATCATATCTCAGAGCATTCTCACAATGACTCCATGAGGTAAGTATTATTTAAAGCTTAGAGAGGATAATCACGTTGTCCAAGGATGGAACTAGAGCTCATATTTTGATCTCATAACTCTAAATATAATATTATTTTCAATAAACACATTAATAGGTTCTCTTTCTTTAGTGAATAGGGGTTTTAATTCCAAATAACTGTTTTCTTTCCTTTCCTTCCTTTTAAAAATCTTCATCTCTGATGTTTATCTTTTCAAGTTCAAACATTAGGACACAAAACCTCTTCTTCCAGCTAGACACTAACGTGCTCATTTAATTCTCAAACATTTATTAAGCTTCAACCATGCTCCTGTGTGGGGGTGAACAGACAGGTCACATGCCCCTATACTCATTCTATTAATATTAGAAGATCATGTTGAAACCTACACACACTGCCACACAATAAGCCTATACAAAGTTTACATGCAGTAGTAAGATGGAATTAATCAATTTAAGTAAAATAGCTAGTTGCCCCTTCCCAACAGGCAGGATCTAGGGAAACTGGATTGAGTCCAGACCTCAGACTTGAACTTGCTTTGGGCTACAGTATATGAAAATAGGGCTGAGTAGAATCTTAGGTGGAACTGTGAAACAAAGATGAGGAGAACATTTTATTGGGGCATACTGTCAAGCTATGGGAGTTGTAAAGAGGCAAGCTGAACATGTTTGAGCAAAAATGATCAGGAGGCAAGAGGCAAGAACAAATAGAAAGCAAGAAGAAACAGATGAATCTACTATTTTGATTAGAGACTTCAATATCCCTCTATCAATAATGGATAGATCCAGGCAGGAAATTAGTAAGGATACAGTTGAACTCAACACCATGACCAATTCACTGGATATAATGGATATCTATAAACTACTTCATCTAACAACAGCATAATACACATTCTTCTCAAGCTCATATGGAAAATTCACCAAGAATAAACTATACACTGAACCATAAAACACATATAAACAAATTTAAAATAACAGAAATAATATTGTGTATGCTCTCAGACCACAATAGAATTAAACCAGAAATCAATAGACAAAACATAGTTGTGAAATCCCTAAATACTTGGAGATTAAACAATACACTACTAAGTAACGCATAGGTTCCTCAAAAAATCAAAAATAGAGCTACCATAAGATCTAGCAATCTATTTTCTGGGTATATACCCAAAAGAATTGGAATCAGGATCTCAAAGAAATATTTGTACTTCCATGTTCATTTCATTATTACACAATAGACAAGATACACAAAAACCCAAATGTTCATTGATGGAAAGAATAATAAAGAAAATGTAGTATATACATACAATGGAATAGTATCCATATAAATCAACATGAATAAACCTGGAAGATATTAACCTAAATAAAATAAGCCAGTTATAGAGGGACAACTACTGCATGATTCCACTTACATACAGTATTTAAAATAATCAAACTCATAAAAACAGAGAGTAGAATGGTAGTTTTCAGGGGAGTGAAGAAATGGTAGGGGAGGCAGAAATGGGAAGTTGTTCAATGGATATCTGGAGATATGCTGTACAACATAGTGCCTCTAGTAAATACTGTATTAAGCACTTAAAAAATGTAAGGGGTAGATTTTATGTTAAGTGTTCTTATCACAAAGAAGAAGAAAGAGAAAAAGAAACAAAAAGCAATGGAGTATGAAGAAACTTTTGGAAGTGATGGATATGTTTATTATCTTGATTGTGGTGATGACTTCATGTGTGTATGCATATGCCCAAGCTCATGAAGTTGTACACATTAAATATGTGCAATTTTTTGTATATCAAGTATACCTAAATAAAGCTATTTAAAAAATAAAATGGGTTACAAAAACTCACATAGGTCAAAGAAAAAATCTCAAGAGGAATTTTAAAATATTTTCAAGTAAATGAAAAGGAAAATATAACTTACTAAAATTAACGGGATATAGTAAAAGCAGTGCTTAGACGGAGATTTATAGCATTAAATGCATATCTTAGAAAAGAAGAAAGATCTTTACTGATCCTCTCCCTCTTGGCAACACACACTGTTAGACCCCAGTGTGTGTTGTTCCCCTCTATGTGTCCATGTGTTCTCATCATTTAGCTCCCACTTGTAAGTAAGAACATGCAGTATTTCGTTTTATGTTCTCACATTAGATTCCTGAAGCCTCTAACTTCATCCATGTTCCAATAAAGTACACGATCTCATTCTTTTTTATGGATACATACTAGGCTTAATACCTAGGTGACAAAATAATCTGTACAACAAACCCCCAACACAAGTTTACCTATATAACAAACCTGCACGTGTATCCCTTAACTTAAAATAAAAGTTAAATATAAAAGAAGAAAGATCTATAATTAATAGTCTAAGCTTCCATCTTAGGAACTAGAAAAAGGAGAGTGAATTAAGTCTAAAGTAAGTAGAAGTAAAGAAATAATACAAATTAGAGGGGAAGTCAATGGAGAAACTGAAAATATTAAATAATTTAAACTGAAAACAGGAAATCAATGGAGAAAATCAACAAAACCAAAAGCTGCTTCTTTGAAAAGATAAATAAATGTGATAAGTCTCCAGCCAGTTTAGCCAAGAAAAATGA
>NW_012116311.1:3540918-3554792 GCF_000951035.1 Colobus angolensis palliatus
ACAGGTCTGCAGCAACCTCAATTCTTGCCTCCTCAGAAGAAAGAATTCTTCTGAGGGGCATAAGGCAGAAAAAGGGACTGAGTCAAGTTTCAGAGGAGGAGTGGAAGTTTATTTTAAAAGGCTTTAGAAAAGGAAAGAAAGGCAAATATGTTTGCAAGACACCCAAGAAGGCACCTGAAGGTCAAGTGCAGTGTTTGACCTTGATACTAGGACATTATAGGCTGGTCCCTTTATCTACGATTCTTCCCTTAGGGTGGGCTGCCCGCATGCACAGTGTCCCCCTTACCCTTGGAAAGTGATCATGTGCAGTGTGTTTAGGAAGTTGTACATATGCCCATCTGAGGCTTTCTTCCCTTTTCTGGTTGAGTGCTTTCAGAAGATCATACTCTGCCATTTTGTCTCTTAATGTGCACACCCAGGAAGTTGCTTCTCCCTGAGCCTGCATTCAATCAACACTTTAGTGCAACAGATGTGCATCATCGGGAAATGGCCTCTCCCTGGCACCAGCTGCCAATTTGTCACTTCTAGAGAAGCAGTGAGATAATTGCTGAACCATCCTAGTGGGTGAGAGAGCCCTCTCCTGCCCCACTCATGGCTGTCTAACTACCTGTAACAGGCTGATGTACAACTCCCACTTGGACAGATAGAACAGTATGTGGAGACTCACACTATGGACTTTTGCTCCAGGAACCACTGCAGGAGTGTACAAGGAAAACCAAAAGAAGTCACAGATCCTTAGAAAGAAGCAGCAGACTGCTGCAAATTCCAGGCAAAAAACTGAGTTCCCAAAGTGTGAAAGTGGGAAAATCTACCTTAGAACACATATCCCCACTGGGGAACCTGAAAATCAAGATTATGGGAGAAGGATTTAGCTTTACCCAGAGCTGAAATAGATTTAATATTAAATATAAAAGTAGATGCAGCAATGGGAAGAGCCTTGCAGGCACTCCCATTCTCTGGCTTGAATCCAGAGAAGCCATCCCTGACTATATTTCACAGGAGGCCTTGGAGAAGGTAGCTGGCAAAATTTGTGAGAGGTCACAAGGTGAAAGAAGTTTCCAACTAAACTTCATAACAATTTTGACCGGTGCAAAATCTTTTGAGAATAATTCAGGGCAAACGGGAACTGCTGCAGAAAGGAGAGCAGGAGTTGCGACTGAGGGACTGTATGGGCAGATGAGGAGGAGCATAGTCTGAAAACCCTGTTTCCTTTCTCAGCTGGGAAGCTTATAGCCTGGGCTAGGTCTGAGTCCCCTCTTCAGACTGCCTGGAGGTAAACTTGGTGCTACTAGTGGGGTGTGCAGGGAGCAAGACTGGGCTTGCCAACTGCCTGGGAGCTGGGTGATGCCTATCACTACTGGCTTTCTGCCATTTCCCTAGCAACAGAGGCAGCCATAATCCCCTCTGAAACATAACCCCACTGGCCCAAGTACCACCCATCTCCCACAGTGGCTGCAGAAACCCCTACCCAAGGAGAGGCTGAGCTCAGAGCCACCTCACCCTGCCCCCACTTGATGGAATTTCTCCATTGGTCCTGGTAGATGATCAAAAAAGACATAAACTCTTGGGAGCTTTATCACCTCACCCATCACCTGAGAAAACCGAATATTTACCCTGGCCACCTTAGGGCAAGCTTATATCCCCCTCCTACTAATGCAGCTGGTGCTGTCTCAAAAGTGCCACCTCCTGGCTGGAGGCCAACTTGGGACATTACAGTAACTCATGACAGAACAACCCTGCTCCAAGGAAGAAGAAAACAACAGCTAATTCCATTGCCTGCAACATCCTGGCTAACCAGTGGTTCTGAATCTGTCCACATGACAACTTCACTGCTAGCATAATCATCATTTGAGAAAGCCAGCACACTAAACATATCTACAACCAAGGACTCTCACAGAGTCTACTCCACTCCCCTGCCATCTCCACCAAAGTAGGTGCTGACATTCATGGCTGGTAGATCTGAAGATGGATCACATCATAGGACTATTTGCCGACATTCCCCAGCACCAGCCCAGAATCTGGTAGCCCCACTGGGTGGCTAGACCCAAAAGAGCAACAAAAATCTCCGCAGTCTAGCTCACAGAAAGCCCCACCCCCATGAAAAGGAAGAGTGCACCACTTCAAGGGATCGCGCTGTGGGACAAGAGAATCTGAAGAGCAGCTCTGAAGTTCCACATTTTCACACTGAAATAGTCTGCCCAAATGAGAAAGAATCAGAAAAGGATTACTCATGACATAACGATGTTCTATACCACCCTCAAAAGACCACACTGGCTCCCCAGCAATGGATCCAAACCAGGAAGAAATCTCTGAACTGCCAGATAAAGAATTCAGAATGTTGGCTTTTAAGCCACTCAAGGAGATACCAGAGAAAGGTAAAAATCAACTTTAAGATATTTAAAAAACAATACAGTATGTGGATGAAAAATACTCCAGAGAAATAGATAGCATACAGAAAAAAACAATCACAACTTCTGGAAATGAAAGCCACAGTTAGAGAAATACAAAATTCACTGGAAGGTTTCAACAATAGACTTGAAAAAGTATAAGAAAGAACTTCTGAGCTCAAAAAAGGCTTTTGAATTATTCCAATCAGACAAAAACAAAGAAAAAAGAATTTTAAAAAAATGAACAAAACCTTCAAGGAGTTGAGGATTATGTTAAATGGCCAAACCTAAGAATAATTGGTGTTCCTAGAAAAGAAGAGAAATCTAAAGCTTTGGAAAAACATATTTGAGGTAATAAGCCAGGAAAACTTCTCTGCCTTGCTAGAGAGCTAGACATCCAAATAAAAGAAGCTCAAAGAATACCTGGGAAATTTCATCACAAAAAGATCATCACCTAGGCAAATAGTCTTCAGGTTATCTAAAATCAAGATGAAGGAAAGAATCTTAAGAGCTTTCAGGCAAAAGCTTCAGGTTACCTATAGAGGAAAGCCTACCAGATTAACAGCAGATTTCTCAGCAGAAACACTACAAGCCAGAAGGGATTGGGGTCTTATTTTAGCCTCCTTAAACAAAATAATTGCCAGCTAAGAATTTTGTATCTGCAATACTTATCTTCATAAATGAAGGCGAGATAGTCTTTTTCAGACAAACAAATGCTGAAAGAATTCACCACTACCAAGCTGGCACTACAAGAAATGCTAAAGGGAGTTCTAAATCTTGAAACAAAACCTTGAAATACACCAAAACAGAACCTCCTTATGGCATAAATCTTACATGCTTTATAGCCTATAAAACATTAACACAATGAAAAAAACCCAAGGAATTCAGGCAACAACTAGCATGATGAATAAAACAGTACTTCATATCTGAATACTAATGTTAAATATAAATGGTCTAAATGCTCCACTTAAAAGATACAGAAAGGTAAAATGGATACAAATCCACCAACCAAGTATCTGCTGTCTTCAAGAGACTCACCTAATGCATAAGGACTCATATACACTTAAGGTGAAGGGGTGGAAAAAGATATTCCATGCAAATGGACAGCAAAAGTGAGTAGAAGTATCTGTTCTCATACCAGAGAAAACAGACTTTAAAGCAACAACAGTTTAAAAAGAAAAAGAGAGATAATAATAAAAGGAGCAGTCCAACAGAAAAATATTACAATCCTAAATATATATGAACCTAACACAGGACCCCCCAAATTTAAAAAACAACTATTAGTAGACATAGGAAATGAGACAGACAACAACACAATAGTGGGGGACTTCAATACTGCACTGACAGCACTAGACAGGTCATCAAGACAGAAAGTCAAAAAAGAAGCAGTGGACTTGAACTATACCATAGAACAAATGAACTTAGCAGATATTTACAGAACATTCTACCCAACAATTGCAGAATATACGTTCTTTTCATGAGTACATGGAACATTCTCCAAGATAGCCCATTTAATAGGCCACAAAACAAATCTCAACAAATGTAGGAAAATAAAAATTATATTAAGTACCCTCTCAGACCACAGTGGAATAAAAGTGGAAATCAATTCCAAAAGGAATCCTCAAAACTATATAAATACATGTAAATTAAATAATCTGCTCTTGAATGATCTTTGGGTCAACAATGAAATCAAGATGGAAATTAAAAAATTATTTGAACTGAAAAATAATAGTGATACAACATATTAAAACCTCTGGAACACAGCAAAAGTGGTGCTAAGAGAAAAGTTTATAGCATCAAATGCCTAATCGCAAATCCAAAAGAGCACAAATAGGCAATTTAGATTGTTAAGCTCACATCTCAAGGAACTAGAGAAACAAGAACAAACCAAAACCACATCCAGCAGAAGAAAGTAAATAACAAAGGTCAGAGTGGAACTAAATGAAATTGAAACAACAGCAGCAACAACAAAAATACAAAGGATAAATAAAACAAAAAGGTGGTTCTCTGAAAAGATTAAAAAAAATTGATAGACCATTAGCAAGATTAACCAGTAAAAGATCCAAATAAGTTCAATTAGAAACAAAATAGGAAATATTATAACCAATATCACAGAAATACAAAAGATCATTCAAGGCTACTATGAATGCCTTTACACACACAAACTAGATCTAGAGGAGACAGATAAATTCCTGGAAATACAATCCTCCTAGATTAAATTGGGAAGAAACAGAAACTCTGAGCAGGCCAATAACAAGTAGCCAAATTGAAACAGTAATTTAAAATTGATAACAAAAAAAGTCCAGGACCAGACGGTTTCACAGCTGAATTCTATCAGGCATTCAAAAAAGAATTGGTAGCAATCTTACTGAAACTATTCCAAAAGATAGAGAAAGAGGAAATCCTTTAAATCATTCTATGAAGCCAGTATTACCCTAATACCAAAACCAGGAAAGGACATAACTAAGAAATGAAAACTACAGACCAATATCCCTGGTGAACATAGATGCAAAAATCCTCAACAAAATACTAGCTAACCAAATCCAACAGCATATCAAAAAAATAATACACCATGATCAAGTGGGTTTTATACCAGGGATGCAGGGATGGTTTAACATAGGCAAGTCAGTAAATGTGATATATCACATAAACAGAATTAAAAACAAAAATCATATGATCATCTCAATAGATGCAGAAAAAGCATTTGACAACATTCAGCATCTCCTTATGATTAAAACCTTCAGAAAAATCAGTATAGAAGGGACATATTTCAAGGTAATAAAAGCCATCTATGATAAACCCACAACCGACATTATACTGAATGGGGAAAAGTTGAAAGCATTTGCCCTGAGAACTGGAAAAAGACAAGGATGCCCACTTTCACCACTTTTATTCAACATAGAACTGGAAGTCCTAGCCAAAGCAATAAGACAAGACAAAGAAATAAAGGGCATCCAAATCAGTAAAGAGGAAGTCAAACTGTCACAGTTCACTGATGATATGATAGTGTACCTAGAAAACCCTAAAGACTCATCCAAAATCTCCTAGATCTGATAAATGGATTCCATAATGTTTCAGAATAAAGAATTAAGGTACACAAATCAGTAGCACTGCTATACACCAACAATGATCAAACAGAGAATCAAATCAAGAACTCAACCCTTTTTACAACAACTAAACAAATAAAATACTTAGGAATATACATAACTAAGGAGGTGAAAGCTGTCTACAAGGAAAACTACAGGCCGGGCGCGGTGGCTCAAGCCTTTAATCCCAGCACTTTGGGAGGCCGAGACGGGCGGATCACGAGGTCAGGAGATCGAGACCATCCTGGCTAACATGGTGAAACCCTGTCTCTACTAAAAAATACAAAAAACTAGCTGGGCGAGGTGGTGGCACCTGTAGTCCCAGCTACTCGGGAGGCTGAGGCAGGAGAATGGCGTAAACCCAGGAGGCGGAGCTTGCAGTGAGCTGAGATCCGGCCACTGCACTCCAGCCTGGGCGACTGAGCAAGACTCCGTCTCAAAAAAAAAAAAAGAAAAAAAGAAAACTACAAAACAGTGCTGAAAGAAATCATAGATGACACAAACAAATCGAAATACATACCATACTCATGCATGGGTAGAAACAACACTGTGGAAACGACCATACTGCCAAAAGCAATCTACACATTCAGTGCAATTTGCCTCAAAATATCATCATCATTCTTCATAAAACTAGAAAAACAAATCCTAAAATTCATGTGGAACCCAAAAAGAGCCCACATAGCCAAAGCAAGACTAAGCAAAAAGGACAAATCTGGAGGCATCACATTACCTAACTTCAAACTATACTAAAAGAATATAGTTACCAAAAACAGCATGGTACTGATATCAAAACAGCATGGTACTGGTACAAAAACAGGCATGTAAACCAATGGAAAAGAACAGAGAATCTGGAAATAAAGCCAAACACTTAAAGCCAACTGATCATCGACAAAACAAACCAAAATATAAAGTGGGAAAAGGCTGCCCTATTCAACAAATGGTGCTGAGATAATTGGCACAAATAGAGGAATGAAGCTGGATCCTCATCTCTCACCTTATATAAAAATCAACTCAAGATGGATCAAAGACTTGAACCTATGACCTGAAACCTTAAAAATTCTAGGAGATAACATCAGAAAAACTCTTGTAGATATTGGCTTAGGCAAAGATTTCATAACCAAGAACCCAAAAGCAAATGCAACAAAAACAAAGAAAATAGATGGACCTAATTAAGCTTAAGTTTCTGCAGAGCAAAATAAATAATCAGCAGAGTAAACAGATAACCCACAGAGTGGGAGAAAATATTTGAAAACTATGCATCTAAAGAAGGACTAATATCCATAATCTACAAAGAACTCAAATAAATCAGCAAGAAAAAAGGAAATAATCCCCATCAAAAAGTGGGCAAAATATATGAATAGACAATTATCAGAAGAAGATATACAAATGGCCAACAAACATATGAAAAAATGCTCAACATCACTAATTAACAGGGGAAATGCAAATCGAAAACACAATAAGATACCACCTGCAAGAATGGCCATAATTAAAAATAAAAAAAAAATGATGTTGACATGAATGTGGTGAAAGGGAATACTTTTACACTACTGGTGGGAATGTAAACTAGTACAATGACTATGGAAAACAGCATGGAGATTCCTTAAATAATTAAAAGTAGATCTACCATTTGATCCAGTAATCCCACTATTGTATTTACCCAGAGGAAAAGACACCATTCCAAGAAAAAGACACTTGCACACACATGTTTATAGAGCACAATTCACAATTGCAAAAATATGGAAACAGCCTAAATGCCCATCAACCAATGAGTGGATAAAGAAAATGTGATACACACACACACACACACACACACACCATGGAATACTACTCAGTCGTAAAAAGGTACAAAATAATGGCATTCATGCAAACTGGATGGAGTTCAAGACCATTATTCTTCTAAGTGAATTAACTCAGGAATGGAAAACCAAACACCCACCCTCCGCCTCCTGGTTCAAGCGATTCTCCTGCCTTAGTCTCCCAAGTAGCTGGGACTACAGGCAAGTGCCACCATGCCCAGCTAATTTTTATATTTTTAGTAGAGACAGGGTTTCACCACGTTGGCCAGGATGGTCTCGATCTCTTGATCTCATGATCCGCCCGCCTCGACCTCCCAAAGTGCTGGGATTACAGGCATGAGCCACTGCACCCGGACATTTTGTTTTGTTTTGTTTTCACTTATAAGCAGGAGCTAAGCTATGAGGACCCAAAGACATAAGAATGATATAATGGATTTGGGGGACTCGGGGAAGTGTGGGAGGGGAGTAAGGGATAAAAGACTACACACTGGGTACAGTGTACACTGCTCAGGTGATGGGTGCACCAAAATCTCAGAAATCACCACTAAAGAATTTTTCCATGCAACCAAACACAGCCTGCTCCCACAAAACTATTGAAATATAAATAAGTAAATAAATAAGTAAATAAATAAATAAATAAATAACACTACACATCTACTAGAATGGCTCAAATCCAAAACTCCAACAACACAAAATGCTGACAAGGATATGGACTAACAGGAACTTTCATTCATTCCGGGTGGGAATGCAAAATGGGAAAGTCACTTAGAATACAGTTTAGCAGTTTCTTACAGAACTGAACACATTCTTACCAATGACCCGGAAGTCATGTTCCTTGGTTTACCCAAATGAGTTGAAAACTTATGTCTAGATAACCCATACGTGGATATTTATAGGAGCTTTATTTGTGCAGGTTGAGAATCTCATATCTGAAATACTTGGGACCAAAAGTGTTTCAGATTTTGAATGTTTTCAGATTTTGGAATATTTGTATACACATAATAAAATATCTTAGGAATGGGGCCCAAGTCTCAACATGACATTTCTTTATGTTTTATATATACTTTACATATATATAACCTGAAGGTAATTGATGGAATATTTTTAATAATTTCATGCATAAAACAAAGTTTGTATACATTAAACCATCAGAAAGCAAATATATCACTATCTCAGCACTTGTGTGAGACAATCTGTGGCTGTTCGGCATCACCATCATTCCTGACTCTGAATTTATAGCTACCAATAACCAATCATTCTCTCATATTTATTCACATATATGTACTTAACAGTAAAAAAATGACATATCATTAATATAGCAAAAAAATAATGTGTTCAGGATAACTAAGCAGCATAGTAGCATCATTAGGATACTTATATCAGCTATTAAACAACAGCAGGAACTAACAATGGCACGTGAGGTCAGCTGTGGAATTTTCCACTTGTAGCATCAGGTTGGTGCTCAGAAAGTTTTGGATTTGGAAGCATTTTGGATTTCAGATTTTCTGACTACGGATGCTTAGCCCATAATTACCAAAACTTGGAAGTAACCAAGATATCCTTCAGTGGGTGAACAGTTGAACAAACTGTGGTATATCCAAACAGTGGAATTTATTCAGCACAAAGAATAAATATGCTGTCTAGCTATGAAAAGAGACAGAAGAACTTTAAATGCATATTGCTATGTGAAAGAAGCCAATCTGAAAAGGTCAACTTCTGTATGATTCCAAGTATATAACATTCTGGAAAAGGCTTAATAATACAAACGACCAGTCGTATGAAAGATTGAACCATAGAAAGGCACAATACATAGACAAAAGAAATAATTCAAGGCCGCCAAGAAAAGGGCCCGAAATGTCCAAGTTGCAGGAAAGGATATTGGGAGAAGAATAAACTAGTTTTGATGAGTGATTATTTATGGGATAGGTGGGAACAGGGAGAAGTCAACAGTGACCTCAAGGTTCCCTATTGGTGGTACAGAAAAAAAGTGGGCATGTATCCCTCAGAAGCAGGACAAGTTAGGAGAGGACAAGCAGTTCTTAATGGAAGGTGGTGAGTTAGGTTCATCCAGGCTACATTTTAGTTTCCAAGTAGAAACATCCAGTGAATAATTCTGAATGTGTGACAGATACTCAGAAGAGAGATTGAGATACAGAGTTGAAAGCCATCTGCTTTAAGCTGTCAGAAGACATAAGCACCAACGAGATCCAGAGGTATAGAGCAGAGAGAAAAGCAAAGGGCAGGGAACGGACATCTCTGTGTCTGAATCTGCCTAAAGAGCTCAAGCTCCTAGACCATAGGTGGGCTGTAGAACAAAGTCACTGGGCATCCATCACTTCAAACTCTGCCTTTGAAATCCTCCTCCTCCAATGTAAATCTAAGGTAATTAATCAAATGAGACAAAAACTTCCAGAGATTTGCTCTTCTTTTGTACTAACCATCTTTCCTCTCCAGTTTCCTCTCCGGAGTCATTGCATATTTCATAAGCCTGTTTGGAACTTTTACTAGCTGTCACCTTCAGTCAATACCAGCCAAGAAAAGTCTTTAAGCATGTGATATTTAACACGCTGGATACTTAAAGCTGTTATTGAAATAGGGCCTGCAGATATGACAGCTTGTGCTAACAGCTCCAGAACTATTACAGGTGAACATTTCAAAGTTCTTCACAAGACTTTTTTTTAATTCCGGGATCGCTGACCTCATTAGCTCCTTGGCTTTTAGGCCCGTGTGAGCTCAATTCCTTCCTGTCCATTGTCAGAGTCAACAATAGCCCTGTCCTCCCTGGTCCAGTTGTGTCTCAAGTGCTCTGTCATGGATACATTCATCTACATAACCCTTAACATTTCAAGGACAATGGCTGTCCAAAATTGACCAAAGAGAAGTTTGGATTTTTTCTTGTTCTTTATAACTTTGATAATTTGTGGTTATTTTTTGAGCAAACGAGGCTTTTGGGTTTTTGTTTGGTAAGGGTTTTTGGCCTCTGCTTTCAGCAAAGGGATGAAGCAAGTCATTTCATCCACGTATTTCATTGCCCCAGGGCCAGGCTCACATCTATTGCAGGCACGTCTTGGCACCAGCTGCCTATGCTTCCTGAGAGAAGAAGGGCATAGGGAAAGGGGTGTTCAGAGGGATTGGAATCGGTTTTCTTTTCCTTACACTCAACACAGCATCTACCTGGGTGCCTTAGTTCAACCTAGGCCCACAAGTTTGAACTTCAGAAACTCATTCCTGTGCACAGAAATAAACATCAGCTCCTAATGTACCCCTAGTGACACCCCTATCTCCAAGATACTTTTTGACAACTAAAAGGAGTCCTAACAGGAGGCTTAAAAAGATCCTATTAACTGTGATCTTTATTTTAAGTGACTCAGAGCCCTTTTCCACTTTTCAAACATTGACTCATTATACAAGCACATCTAATACTTTCTTGTGTATAGAGCTGTGCTGGGCATTTTACAGAGCTAATTAAACAGACATGATGCCTAACCTCTAGGCGTTTATGATTTAAGGAAGACAGTGTCAGTGAGAACAAAGGAACCAATTCAGGACATAAGGGAAATGGAACGAATACCATATGGCTGTGCAGATAAACTACAAGAGTAAATGTGTTATTGGGTGTCTACTGGCAGCAACAGGATCGTCCAGCTCACCTGGGGAATTCCAAAGCTCCTAAAGTAAGTTCATTGTGGCTATTATTTATCTTTTCAATCCTGTACATTCATTGGTAGGAGCTAGTGATGCCCAACAAATATGGATCACTGACAATATATTTCTGTCTTTCCATTCTGCAGATAGAACTTCACAGTAGACAGACACCCCTGAAGCCAGGCCGCTGGCCCTTCCTTATCTCACCCTCTTCAGTCCAAGTTCTGGATATCTTTGCTTGCTCAGTTTTAGTCTAGTCTGATCATTCCAACTTGGGATCCATTCTTTCTTCCCTACACTTCCTTCTCAGAACCATCTGCTCACCCATAGAGGACAAAGCCCAGGTTTACCCACCTTAATCCCAATAATGCACCTATTTCAGATAGTCAAGAGTGTGCACAGTAGCTAAAATCAATGAAAGGATCAGAGTTGCTAGGGTCACCATTTAATATTGAGGTCTCAAATTTCCCAAAGAAGTAAGAATCATATTGGAATTTGAGTAACACTGCAAAGTAGATTAGAAAAAAAAATGCATTAGACTTAGGGCCTGGCAAAGAGTTTTAAAACAGAGAATAAAGTTCTTGTTATGCCTTGTAGGAAAGCAGAGCTACATTTTGTATTAACAATGGTCAGTTCTGTTGTGAGGGCATTGGTTACTTTAAACTATTGGACAGAAGGCATATCTGAAATGGTTCTGGGAGTAACCCAGGAGGACCAGGCAAACACCGAAGCTCTCAAATAGTAACAAAGCACCAGGAGGCCCTGTGGCCATCAGCTCAAAGTCTTCTGTGGCTGACGGAATATGCCCACTGTAAAGTTAGCATGGTCTCTTCAGATTCAGACCTATTGCTCTGTCCCAGTGTGGGAAATGGGCATCTATATGGAGCCCCCAGCCTTATCCTCTGAGTCATGCCACCTTCTCAGGTGCTGCCTCAGAGCAGAATGCAAGCTCCTGCTCTTTCTGGGACCTATGCCCTTCAACCCCCAGATTCTACTAACTCTCTGCTATCCTATTTTCTTTTCTTCTTCTTCTTCTTTTTTTTTTTGAGATGGAGTTTCATTCTCGTTGCCCAGGCTGGAGTACAATGGCGTGATCTTGGCTCACTGCAACCTCTGCCTCCTGGGTTCAAGTGATTATCCTGCCTCAGCCTCCCAAGTAGCTACAAATACACATGCCCACGACCACGCCTGACTAATTTTTGTATTTTCAGTAGAGA
Source organism: Colobus angolensis palliatus (assembly GCF_000951035.1). Taxonomy (NCBI): domain Eukaryota; kingdom Metazoa; phylum Chordata; class Mammalia; order Primates; family Cercopithecidae; genus Colobus; species Colobus angolensis. The sequence goes on from NW_012116311.1 coordinate 3,553,050, forward strand.
GGGAGTTTCACTGTGTTGGCCAGGCTAGTCTCAAACTCCTGACCTTGGGTGATCTGCCCACCTACAGCCTCTCAAAGGCCCAATCCTCTCTAAGTCATTGGCCTCCAACATACCTTGCATATCTCTTCAATGGGTTCAGACTTTTCAAAAATCTGAAAGGTATGTGTCTGGCAGGAAACTTTGGCTTTTAGCCCAGAAACATAAACCATCCTGAAATCAGTAGGCAAAAAAGCTCTGGATACTTATTTGAAATGAGGAACAGGGAAAATATAGGAAGCATTATGATGCTATAAGAAGTAGACTATGGGGTACAATCAAATTAGAACTCAGGATTAAGAAACTCACTCAAAACCACACAACTACACGGAAACTGAACAACCTGCTCCTGAAGACTACTGGGTAAACAACAAAATTAAGGCAGAAATAAATAAGTTATTTGAAATCAATGAGAACAAAGACATAATGCACCAGAGTCTCTGGGACAAAACTAAAGCAGTGTTTAGAGGGAAATTTATAGCACTAAATGCTCACAGGAGAAAGCAAGAAAGATCTAAAATCAATACCCTAACATCACAATTAAAAGAACTAGAGAAGCAAGAGCAAACAAATTCAAAAGCTAGCAGAAGACAAGAAATAATTAAGATCAGAGCAGAACTGAAGGAGATAGAGACATGAAAAACCCTTCAAAAAATCAATGAATCCAGGAGCTGATTTTCTGAAAAGATTAGCAAAATAGACAGGCCACTGGCCAGACTATTAAAGAAGAAAAGAGAGAAGAATCAATAGACACAATAAAAACTGATAAAGAAGAGATCACCACTGATCCCACAGAAATATAAACCACCATCAGAGAATACTACAAACACCTCTATACAAATAAAATAGAACATCTAGAAGAAATGGATAAATTCCTGGACACACACACCCTCCCAAGACTAAACCAGGAAGAAGCTGAATCCCTGAATAGACCAATAACAAGTTCTGAAATTGAGGCAGTAATTAATAGCCTACCAACCAAAAAAAAAAAAAAAAAAAACAATCCCAGAACCAGATGGATTCACAGCCAAATTCTACAAGAGGTACAAAGAGGAGCTGGCACCATTCCTCCTGAAACTATTTAAAATAATAGGAAAAGAGGAACTCCTCCCTAACTCATTTTATGAGGTCAGCATCATCCGATACCAAAACTTGACAGAGACACACACACAAAAAAAAGAAAATTTCACGCCAATATCCCTGATGAACATCACTGTGAAAATCCTCAGTAAAATACTGGCAAATGGAATCCAGCAGCACATCAACAAGTTTATCCACCATGATCCAGTTGGCTTTATCCTGGGACACAGGACTAGTTCAACATATGCAAATCAATAAATGTAATCCATCACATAAACAGAACCAATGACAAAAACCACATGATTATTTCAATTGATGAGGAAACGGCCTCTGATAAAATGAAAAACCCCTTTACTCTAAATCTCTCAATAAACTAGGTACCAATGGAACGTATCTCAAAATAATAAGGGCTATTTATGACAAAGCCACAGCCACTATAATACTGAATGGGCAAAATCTGGAAGCATTCCCTTTTAAAACCAACAAAAGACAAGGATGCCTTCTCTCATCACTCCTATTCAACACAGTATTGGAAGTTCTGGCCAGGGCAATCAGGCAAGAGAAAGAAATCAAGGGCATCCAAATAGGAAGAGAGGAAGTCTAATTGTCTCTGTTTGCAGATGACAT
>NW_012116311.1:3554842-3555304 GCF_000951035.1 Colobus angolensis palliatus
CTGTTTGCAGATGACATGATTGTATATTTAGAAAACCCCATTGTCTCAGCCCAAAATCTCCTTAAGGTGATAAGAAACTTCAGCAAAGTCTCAGGATACAAAATCAATGTGCAGAAATTGCAAGCATTTCTATACACCTATAATAGGCAAACAGAGAGACAAATCATGAGTGAACTCCCATTCACAATTGCTACAAAGAGAATAAAATACCTAGGAATACAACTCACAAGGGATGTGAAGGATCTCTTCCAGAAGAACTACAAACCAGTACTCAAGGAAATAAAAGAGGACACAAACAAATGGGAAAACATTCCATGCTCATGGATAGGAAGAATCAAATAATGAAAATGGCCACACTGCCCAAAGTAATTTGTAGATTCAATGCTATCCCCATAAAGCAAACATTGACTTTCTTCACAGAATTAGAAAAAATTGCTTTACATTGTACGTGGAGCCAAAAAA
>NW_012116311.1:3556474-3564440 GCF_000951035.1 Colobus angolensis palliatus
GCAAACTAACAAAGGAACAGAAAACCAAACACCACATGTTCTCATTCGTAAGTGGGAGTTGAACAGTGAGAACACATGGACACAGGGAGGGGAACATCACACACTGGGGCCTTTTGGGGATGGGGGGCTAGGGGAGGGATAGCATTAGAAAAAATACCTAATATAGATGATTGGTTGATGGGTACAGCAAACCACCATGGCACGTGTATATCTTTGTAACATGCATGCATGTTCTGCCCTTGTATCCCAGAACTTAAATGATAATAAAAAATAATAAAAAGAAGAAGATGTAGACTGGGGGTATAATGGAGACACAAAGGGCAGGGGTCTAACTGTCAAAGGCAAAGGTGAAGCTCATTCATGGTTTCACAGAAACATAATTCCAAGATGAGTCTTTGGCTATATAAAATTTATCTTACATTTAACCTTCCAGAATATGTGTTTTATAAATTGGGGGAAACCTGCAGAAATCCTTTTTTTCTCCCAATTCAAACATTGCACTCCATTTGATCTAAGAATGTAACCAAAAAAAAAAAAATCACATTATTTTATTATGTGGCAAATTTTCTAGTGATGACAATAACAGTAGTGACAATTACAATGAAAACACAGAATGGCATGATTACTAAAAACTTTCCGACATCTGAGTACATATATATTTTAGGCTTGCCTGGAGGAATTGTGGAGCTGAAGTTAGTCCTTATTTTCCACTAGCCTTACTACTCATGCCTAATTGTAACATGCATAGAGAATGACACGAGTTTGAGTGATTGAGTGAAATCATACACATTGAATTTCCCAGGTCTAGTAATTAATACCTTGTCAAGTACAGAGACAGTGGTGCACTCAAGAGGAAAAGCCCAGGAATAATTATACATTGGCCAGGTTAGGGCTCAGTAAGTGACACTGACTTATTGGCCCTGAGCTTCTGACACTGCCTGTCAAGATCGATTTATAACAGAAATGACTCATCTACCCTTCTCATTCTAAGATCAAGTGTGTGTCCTCTGCTCAAGGGAGTCTAACTTTCTTTGGCAGACTGAGAGAGTCAAAGTTTAATTAACATGATGACAAATAACGTGGAAGCCATCGCATATTACCGATTCTCAGATAACCCATTCCATGTCCTATGCTGTCTTTTGCCTAGTCCCTATGCCTTTATAGAGGATTCAATACAAGGACTATTTAGCAGAAATACTAAATTACAGTATTTATTTTGGGGAAGAAATCAAATACAAAACAACTTGTATCTTTTTGGAAAACAAAACATAGGAAAGAAGAAAAAAAGAAGGAAGGAATGAAGGAGGAGAGAGACTATGTTGAGCATCTTTAAGATACAACTAGGCTCTTTCTCTTACATAGCTGTGTGTATTTTTCAGAAGTCTGCTTGATACAACCAAAAAGGCCACTAAGTAGAATCTTACTTGGACAGAATTATCCAGACTGAGAATACCTACAGCTGGACTAAAAAGGGATTTTTTCAAAATGACTAGGGTATCTGTGGAGACTCCATCCCAATGTTAGACAAGAAATTGCAATCCAGCAAATGTTACAAAATTTAGAAAAAACAAAAGTTTATGTGGCCAATGTATGCATCCTTTTTCCACTGTGGTCCAGCTGGAAGACCTGAGATCAGTTATCCAACCTCTTTAAGTTTCAGTTTTCTCATCTCTGAAATAGAGAATTAAATGGCATTATGTATATAAAATCCTCACTACAGTGCTTGGCAAATATTAGATACTCAATAAAACCTTAGTTTTAATCACCATCATCACTAGAATGGAGGGACTTGAGAGAAGAGAACAGGAGAACAAGAGAGAATCCATACTTGAAAGCTAAGGGCTATCGTCTAAAACTTACCCAACTAGGAAATCCAATGGTTTAGAAACAAAAACATATCTTTTATTTTACTAAGACCAAATAGATTTGTATCTCAAAAAATGTTGGGACAAATTGCATCTTTCAGAAACTTAATTATGCATTCTGAACCTTCATAAATCCCATTAAACAAAGTGTTTATAATATTTACTGGATGAAGTTATATTTTATAATTTGGTATTTTCAAATATTATTTGTCACTTGATTTTACTGTGCTTTCTGTGTGGTACCACTTTTTAAAAGGTAAACAAATTGATACTTTATATAACAATGTTGAACTTATATAAAAACCTTAGTCTTCAAATGCAGGATGATACTTAATTCAATTTTGGCCAGGTAGCATCTTGTCAGTAAATCACTGCCTAGAATGTAATGCAGAAATAATGGCATAAGGCCCTGTCATTGACGTAGATGTTTGAAGCAGCATTTGAAGTCAATCAAGATCTCAGAAGTTTTAGTTAAAACAGTAATTTCCATGACTATGGCATTACTGAGGTTTTAAAATGTTTGTACAGGCTAAGGGATGGAAAGTATTTATCAAAATTAGAGAACCCATATCAAGTTTGGGCACTGAAGATAGTCATCAAACAGTGGCAGCAATAAATCTTCTCTTACCTCCTTATGCGGTCTCAAACACCTGAAATGGGGATGGGAAAGTACGTTAGGACTGCCCCTTCTTCTGCATAAAAACATAATTTTTAAAAAATCCCCACTCTGACCACACCATCTCATGGGCCTCCATGTCTCCAACATTTGGGATAGGGGTGGTGACAGGAGAAACTCAGAAGGTCACTCTGTCTGTAAACCTTGGAAGTAGAGAATTTTGAATAAAACTCTTCAAAAGGAGATTTCAGTTCTGGTGTGGTGGCTAATGCCTGTAACGCCAGCACTTTGGGAGGCCAAGGCAGGGAGATCACCTGAGGTGAGTAGTTCAAGACCAGCCTGATCAACACAGTGAAACCCCGTCTCTACAAAAAATACAAAAATCAGTCAGTTGTGGTGGTGGGTGTCTGTAATCCCAGCTACTCTGGAGGCTCAGAAAGGAGAATCGCTTGAATCTGGGAGGTGGACCTTGCAGTGAGCCAAGATCGTGATACTGCACGGATATAGCCTGGGCAACAGAGCAAGACTCTGTCTCAGTTAAAAAAAAAAAGGGGGGGATATCAAAAGATGTGCTAGTTTAATGTTTACGACTAGAATCTGGGGCACCATAAAGCTAATGATAGGTTCAATGTTGACATAGGATTCTCTAGGCAAAAGGGAAGAAATAACTCCAGACAGTTTGATTTACAATCAGCCAGGTCACTGTCATCACAGCCACCGTCCTTATAGCTGCCACCATCCTGTGGCTGGAAAGCTTAACCCCAGTGGCTCAGTGCACATCCATGAAGGCTACATCCATCAGATTTCTCAGCTCAGGTGAGGAGGACCCTAGCCTCACACGCAGAAAGGGCAGTTGCATTTGATAATACTCCCCAAGGTAAGAACAGAGATAAATGTCTACTAAAGTGCAGAATCTAAAGCCTGCCCAGTTCCAATGGTGAAGAGAAAGGTTTTTAAGGGTAACCTAATTTTAGTGTCTCACTTAATTCTCTCCCAGAAATGTCCCTGCTCCTACCATGGGCCCCTGCATGGAATTTACACTGGCAAAGAAACCAGGGGCTCTGGATTCTGTCCCTGGTTCTTACTCTACACCATTTTATCTACACTTAAAGAAGTCACTTAACTAAGCTATGGTTCAGTTTCCATTTATGTCATATGGGTATGATATCAATTCATTGACATTCATTAGAAAAAAGCATCCAGTTCAGACAATGAATTACTAAAATTAGCTCCCAAATTCCATCTTGGTTCCCAAACCCTCCATTTTATCTAAAATGACCTAATTAATAAGAAAATTGAGATAATATTATGCTGTTCTGTAATACATGTTAAAATACTCAACATACATAGTGTGATATCATGTGTATATTACTTACAGTGAGCTTCACTCAGGCACTAATCAATAATGCACAAACCAGATGGTCTTCTGGCATTCCACCCAGGAAATCTGTTCCCCAAAACAGCCACCATAATAACTTGAATGATTCACATCTCAGTCAATAACCAACACTTCGCTATTAGTTTAATGAATATCAGCAATGGATTTTCATGGATTAAACATAATGACCTGGTAAGTAGTATGATAAATTTTAGAACTGGCTCTTATTGATTACATTAAAGGTATCTAGGTATGGGTTGGTTTACGGCATTTTGGTGACACTCAGCTCCTTAAGAACAGGGTATAAAATCCAGTGAGATCTATGCTTTTACCTTCAAGGTTGACACTCCACTAGCTGGTTCTGTGTTCAGCCATTGGTTTAGGAGGCTTTCTAGTTGCCTAATACTGCCTATAAAAGGATGGATTCCTGCTGCTGAAATATGGTTGTGTTTGTCTCCAATAAACTCTGTATGTAAGACAGGGGTTAGAATATACCAAAGGCATTGGGATTACACAGCTGGTTGTATGTGCAATTTTATGCTTGCTTTCTAATTATATTTCTTTAAAAATATCTGTATGTGTAGCAGAATTTGATCTGAGACCTGCTGTTATAAATAAGTGATACTGCAGTTATGAGGGGGTGTTTAACCTTATCGATTTTAACTTTCTCCAACAGCTTCCTTTATCTGCCAAAAAAAACCATAGAGTTTCTGTATGGCCAATTGGCTTGCCACACACAGCTAGTAAGATTAGTGTAAGTAAAATTGCTTACTAAAAAAAAACTCCATTCTCATCAGGCTAACCCAGAATTTGTTTTAATAACTGAGCATCTAACTATTCTTTGTATTAGAGTATCAATTCAAATAAAAGCTTATCTTAGGTACCATTCAGGAGTGTGTTACACTTACTGCTGCTTCTCCCCTTATCTGATTTTTGCTTTGGAAAAGACCCAATAAACATTTGTTTGACAACTAAGTGTAAGGTACTATACAGGGCACTAACAAGGGTACCATGGGATACGACTTGAGGTTTGGGAGCTTCAGGAACTTTCAGGAAATGATGAAGTAAGCTGGAAGTTAAACTGGACTAGAAGTCAGGCGATCCAGGCTGTAGTCTGGATTAGCCCACTAGCACTTCTTTGGGCAAGCCAGCCTGTCTCTCTGAGCGTCACCTCTTTGTGTGACAGCAAAAGGGAGGCCCCTCCAGTTTCTTCCATTTTACCCATCTATGATGCTATTATCAAAGGCTGTGAACTTGTTCCTGCTGTGTGCCAGGCAATTTACTAGTTCTTAGGATTACAAAGACAAAAAAGATATGGCCCCTCCCCTAAGCAGGTCATACAATGTGAGAAAAAACAAAGTAGAAATAATCACAATAATAGTATATTTTTATTGTTTATATAGTATTATGACCCCCATTTCACTGAGAAATATCCAAGGAGCTTAAACAAATACTGTTGTTTTTCCCCTCACAGCAGGTGGATGGCATAAGTCAGAAGGTCATCTTAGACTACAGGAGAGGCAAAACCCATCATAGTTGTGCTGAGTAATTTTGACTCAAGTTATAAAGTTGGACATTGATGTCACTCCCTGTTCATCAACTATCATCTAAGGAATATAAAAACACTTGGTTCAAGCACGTATACCCTGCTATTTTTCCTCGAATTTTTGTCATTAAAATCACTCTGAGGCAACATAACCATAAACCTTTGACAATTTTACCTGAAAAGGATAATTATTCATGAAGTCATTTTTGCATCATGATAAATAACCTTACCAAATACGTGATAGGTAAGTTTTATCAACCTAAGAAAAGAATATAAGACATTTTTTAGCTCTTCTTCTCAAATTACCACCAACAAGATTCCCACCAGACCCTCCAGGTGAACATTTTAAAATCCAAGTCATCATCTCCACCAAACCTTTCTACCCCAACCAACCAAACCAACCTTCTCCACCCAATTTTTCCCTCACTACTAATGTTGCCATTTTTCTCTCAGTCAGTCATATAAGCTTAAAATCTTAAAGCTAAGTTTGATCCCTCTTTTTGGTCTCCACTGCTCAAGTTCTATGGACACACTCTGGCATATCTCTTTCTCTCTCCCTTTTAAAATTGTGATAAAATATGCATAATGTAAAATTTATCATCTTAACCATTAGAAGTACAGAGTTCAGCATTGTTAAGTATGTGCGACCAATCTCCAAAACTATTTTCATGTTGTGAAACTCCAGACCCATTAAACAACCCCACATTTTGTCCTTAACCCAGCCTATGAACCATCATTCTATGTTCTGTCTCAATGAATTTGACCATTCTATAGATACCTCATATCGACGAATAGCACAATATTTGCTTTTTTCTGACTGACTTCTTTTGTTTAGCTTAATGTCCTCAAGGTTCCTCCAAGTTGTAGCATGTGTTAGAGTTCCCTTCCTTTTTAAGGCTGAAAAAACATTTCACTGTGTGTATACACCACATTTTGTTTATCCATTTATCTATCAATGGACATTTGGGTTGCTTCCACCTTTGGGCTATTGTGAATAATGCTGCTGTGAACATGGGAATACAAATATTCCTTAGAAACTCTGCTTTCAGTTCTTTTGGGTATATACTGAGAAGTAGAGTTGCCAAATCATATAGTAACTCCATTTTTAATTTTTTGAGAGACACTATACTATTTTCCATAGTCTACCAAGTCCTTTCCTCATTCCTATGCCCATGCCCTCTGTCTTCCCAGCCACATTAGCTCCAACCTGCTGAAACACTCTCACCTCTTAGCTTGGTATTAGCATAGTATAGTCAAAATGCTCCCTCCAAATTCGAAAGTCTATCAGCCTATGATTCATCTTCATAGCTCTTATGCATCCATATATGTGTCCTCGGAAACATGCATGTGCAATGTCTTCTTTGCTACAATGAAAAGCCTTAAAGGCAGGTAAGTGGACTATTTTATTTGCTGCTAAAACTCCAGCACTCTACATTGCTGGGCATACAATAAACGGGGAAGAATTGATTATCTTTAAATGTTGAAGGCTTCATATTTTCCTAAATATGACTTCTACTCTCACTTTTGAAATTCCAAACTCTTAGAATTGAATCAAGTTTATAAATGGTCCTTCTGGAGACTCTCTGAGAGCTCTTTATTTGAGCCTTTAATTTTCCAGTTTGACTGTCTGTATTGATCAGATCAAAGAGATAATGGCTAAATAGCTGCTTCTCTTGGGGCAATATAGAACCAGTCATCACTGGATCTCATATTGGACTTTCTGCAATTAGCTCTCTTTCCTTTAATTACAATCATTGTCTTCCAAATGCTCTATGCTAAGAAATAAATAATGAATATCTAATATTGTGGGAGTCTTATAGTAACAGATTCAAGGAACAGATTCAGTAGGTATAGTATTACTATCTCAGTGAGAAATTTAAAACTTGTCTCCTTTTTAATTGGTTTGTTTTATTATTGTTTTCCTGCTCTATTGGACAGATTATAATAAAAGAATCATGACTTTTGCCAAGGAGAGATGACATAAAAATAAGTTAAGACAGGAGAGAATTCTACATGCATGGTACAATTTTAAAATAAAATTATAATACATAATAAAACACAAAATGAGTTGCAGCTGTGGTTTGAAAAACTTAAATAGGTCATTGAAGAGAAAATTGACTAATAAACAATCTCCCACACACTAACAAATCAGTGTACATATGCAAATAAAATTAACTCATGCTATAAAAGGCTAAAAAGAAATCCATAAAACATGTTGTAAGCTGCCATTTTTCCAGAATCGTTGGAGGAGAGAGGCAAAGGGTGGTCAGGTGCTTCTGAGTCTGGGTTGGGGAGGATAAGATCACGAAGAGAGGGAGAGGAATGTGGGAGAAAAACCAGGAAGTGACAAAAGAGCACTGAACACTTGGTTCTGAGAATTCTAAGTTTCTCTGGCTGCCTTGATACATCTTACCAGGCCAGAAGCAGCATCTTAAAGAGCCAAACCATGCTGCACATACCTATCTTTTATCTCCTATTTGTAAGCTTTTTGAGGCCTCTGTGTATTAGATTCATATTTGTACACACTAACAAAGAACTAACACACCAAAAGAGGTTAGTCC
>NW_012116311.1:3565420-3575438 GCF_000951035.1 Colobus angolensis palliatus
GAACCGCCATATTTCACATCCTACTTTTTCACCAGAATTTTTCAAAGGTGTCCGTCTAAGAGGGAAAAAAATGCAGCATTTATAATGCATGATAGTGGTAGAGGGAGGCAGGGGGATTCCACTTTAGCATGCAGAGAAGCTTTGGAAATCTCAAAGTTTAAAGAAACGTAACAAACACTTGATAAAAATCTTAAATCTACAATACAAATAAGTAAAAATCTATGAATTAAAAATAGCTGGAATACTTTTATTTTGAGGATTTTATTGCCAAAAACCAAAAGATTAAAAGAACAGATCAAACTGAGCTTAAAAGTCCCTGGTTTTTAATTAAACTTCTAAAATACTAAAACATGCAAACATGCTGTTATCTCATATGAATCTCAGATAAATAATCATCATGATGATGACAAAGATGAATATTAATAACAGGGCTAGAGAGGAAAAAAAACACGAATACATGAGAGGGTGAGATTCAGAAAGTGGCAAAAAGCAGAAGATAAAAGAGATACAGCACAGACTCTAGAATCCACACAATTGTCACAGCCATAATGGAGCTATCTATTCACACACACACAAACACACACACACACACAATCTATGGCTGAGGAGGTCGAAAAATTCTGAAAGCAAGCCTTGGTAAAAAGTATCACAAACCATGTAGGAGTCCATTTATGAGCATCCAATACCTGAGTAAAGAGACATATTGGTAGCTCTAAATTTTACCTCAAGCTCTAATTGCAATATAAAAATAAAACTACCAGACTGGTTTTTGTATAGATGTTGCAACTGCAATGGTGCTGCATAAACAGTATTTTTATGTATTCTGAATTTATCTGTCTGTTCTTCATTTCTGCTATCACAATGCTGCCCAAATCTAAATAATATAAATGTTTAAAGTGGTATTTTTTAAATCAAAATATCTGCAGTTTCCTAGAATAAGAGAAAACTTTCATATTTTGATGTAACATTTTTAATGACTGACAAACCAAACAATATCCACTGCACTGATCTGTTCAGAACTGAATCCAGAGAGTGCAATTCTTAAACATTGCTGGTTGAACTATAAAGAAATCACATCATTAATTGTTTGTTCTCATCATGGGATTTTCTCTATCTGACTTTTCCATGTACAATCAACCTGAGATTTATTGACTTAACAGATTTTAAACAGATTTGTTAAGAAAAATAAATAGGCAGTTTGCTTATACTAGTGCTTCCCAATCTCTTTCCATTAAAGATTCTTTCTACGTTTTAATATATCTTACAGTTGACATGTACACATTTTCTATTTCCTTTAGTGTCTCGTCTCTGCATTCAAGTACTTTGTTTTGAGACCTTACAGTAAGTTTAAATACAGTTTTCCTTCTCTACCTTCATGTTTGCCATTATTCAACCAACCATTGTGCCCAAATCTATTGATACATGTGCTTTTCTCCAAAAAAATACTTCAGCTCAAATCTTGAATCTTTAAGTTAAAACTAAGCTTCCCACCCCCTCAGCCCACACAAGTCCTCAGCATCCAGTCTGGGCCCTGGTTTGGTTCCTTGCAATGTTAAAGTCACACTACAGGTAGATTGGACCCATTCTCTGTGAAATAATTCCTATAGTGATTGAAAAGAGCACATCCTCAGAAACATTGGTACCAAAAATATATAAGAGATCAAGGGTGCTTTTTAAAAGATCAAGAAAGAAAAGGAATAGCATAAAAATAAAGCACTAAAATATTTTGTTTAGATATCCTCTAATCTCTATGAGGGGTCTTAGAGAATGAGACAGATGAGTTAAAGTTAAAGGAAAAGGAATAGGGATACCTGCAAAATGTTGCTCTGTGCCTGGGATCTGTAAGTGTGGCCCATCACTCCTCCTACCAGAGACCAAAGGCATCCATGTTCTGTGCTCAGAGGAGCACAGTAGCACTCCAGCTAGCAGACCCTCTGAAGCAAAAAACCTTCCTAGAAAGAGACATTGCTTATTAAAACAAGCAAGCAAAAAAGGTAGCATTATTTAAGAGACATAATGTTGGCTTTCATCTTTTGTCTCAGGATTCTCCTTATAATATGCCAGTATGAGTGTCACAACCAAAATGTCACTCACAGAGCACAGGGTCAATCTTTTAAATTTAATTTTCATTGAAAATAAAGTGTATGCATTCAGTTGATAACTAAACCAAAAGTTTTTTTAAGCAAGTGCCTATGTGTTAATGATTGCTTCCTTATATGCCAGATAAGTTAATGAAGGCATGAATAACTTTTTGAAACTAGAATGATGGATACATGCTGGCTGAAAGTGAAAACAAATAATAAAATAGCACCATTCACAAACTGCATCTCTGTGGAACCACTAAGCTAAAGATTCAACACAAGAGCTCATATCTGCTGTTTTCCCATATCTGCTGCCTCAAAAGCAAATGCTCAAATTACAAAAGCTCAATCCAAGGAATCCTTCTGACAAGCAGAAATATTACCTTTGTCCTCTCCAAGATCCTATTAAAGCTACCAGAAGCAGAACAGCAAGGAAACAGTAAAAAAGTTTCTGCAATAATAACATCAGTGATCTTGATAGAGTGTTATATTAGGTGTCCCTTTGGAAGAAGTGAGAAAAGATTATTAAGAATAACAACCACCAAGGATGACCAGATTCATTGGCTCCTTGTGAGTGAAAGCCCCAGGCAGTTCCTGAGCCTATTAGAAAGTCTGAGACAGCCAGGCCAACAGAGGATCAATTTGTATCCAGAAGCCAATAAGCAGACAATAACATAAATGCGTGGGTTAGGTTTGCCATCTTGCTGTTCTGGGGTTTCTCGGCAAATCTGGTTTATTAGTATGAGGATGAACACTCTTTAATGAAACCAAGGTTTATTGACAAACTGTGCACAACCCGTGAAAGCATCCCTGGGAGAAAATTTCCTCCCCTGAAGATCCCCCACAGTTATGTGATGGTTTTGTTTATTTTTCTAACGAGAAATGCTCTTTTAATAAATAATGTGCCATTTATTATCTCCAGAAGTCACATGTTTTACAAGCAATCTGTTCTCCCTCCTTTACTCATCTCTTAATCGAATTCTTTTGCTGTGGAGACTTTGGCATTGAACTATACTGAAAACCGTTACATTAATCTATTCATCATAGGTGATAAGATTAATTCCACTTCTAAAAGATTGCTTTGGACAGTCCAAGACATGAAACAGAACTAGAAGCATATTTAATATCGCCAACCTTACTGACAGGGCATTCAATACAATTCATTAAGCATAATTGAAAAGGAAATCCTACAATGAAAATGTAACAAGAAACGTTGTGTAAATTAACTTTTTGAAGTTTATTCTTCCCGCAGTGCACATAGTCAGCTCTCATTAATTTTAATGGACATAACTTGCTCTTATATCAGCTGAAGAATTTCACCTGCTTCTTGTAAAACTGGCTGCATAAAGAAAAAGGTGCCCACAAAGAAAAATGGACATTGTTGCTAAAGACTGTGTAAATAATAAAGTCTAAAGGCATTATAGTTAATTAAATGCAAGTTGTTGCATAGACTCATAAATGAGGAATTATGAAATTAAGCGAATTGTTTTTTTTTTAAAGAAAGTACCGGGAAAATAATGTTGAGGTCAGACCACATGTATTGTTGACTGCTTTTCCACTCAAAATATAATTTTCCCACCAATATGAACTGTGAGTTTGAGGGTAGAGATAGTGTCTTACTCTCCAGCACTACACACAGCATGCACCTACCACCCAAATGGTGCTCTGTAGATAGCTGAATTGAAATGGACTGACTATTCATTGTTTCCTAAATTCTCTCCAAACTTTCACCGCTCTGGACCTCAGCTCATACTGATCCCTCTGTCTAGAACATCCTCTTATATGCCCAACCCTAATCTTCAATTGCTAAATCACCAGTCAAGCCACAAAAGCTCTATCAAATGCTGGGAAGTTTTTCCTGATCCTCCCAAATGAAGATTGTTGGATCAGCATAATCTCATAATGCTGTTACGTTCTTAAAACTTACTGAAGACCCCAAAAGGGTTTTATTTATATTAATCATACCTATCAAAATTTACCATATTAGAAATTAAAACGGAAAAATAATTTAAGTATCTATTAATTTACTAAAATAACAATATACTCATTTCATATTGGCATAAATAACATATTTTTATAAAAATAAATCCATATTTTCTCCTCAAATGTGAACAGATATTATTTAGCATTTTGCAAATCTTTTTAATTTTTTTTGTTTGTTTGTTTTGGTTGTTGTTGATATGATGTCTCTCTCTGTAGCCCAAGCTAGGGTTCATTGGCACAATATGGGCTCACTGCAACCTCTGCCTCCAGCTTCAAGTGATTCTCCTGCCTCAGTCTCCCGAGTAGCTAAGATTACAAGCATGCACCGCCATGTCCAGCTAATTTTTGTATTTTTAGTAGAGATGGAGTTTCACCATGTTGACCAGGGTGGTCTCGAACTTCTGACCTCAAGTAATCTGCCCGCCTCAGCCTCCCAAAGTGCTGGGATTACAGGCATAAGCCACTGCACCCAGCCAGATCTCTTTAATTTCTGCTTTAAAACAGAACACTAGATTCTCATATCCATTTCTGCATTTGATACGTTGCAATAAATTGTTGGGTTGAAACATTTGAAGAAAAATTGGCCCACATGACATGTAGTTGGAAAAGAAAGGAGTATTTTCAGTTAGTTGTGGGTGTTCTTGATATTACACCAAAATTCTACAAATGGTAGTTTCTTAAATGTTAGTTGCGATATGCAATCTGAAACAATATTAATGAACTTTGTATATTTTGTTACATTATATTATTGTTCTATTTTGTATTTTGAATAAATGTTTTTACCTACGCATGGTTTGTAATATTATGCATCTCTTTTTTCTTTGAAACACTTCAGATGATTCCAATGTGCAGCCATATTTGAAAACTATTGCTCTAGAATTTATGATCAGAGCCATAAGGAATTAGAATGTGTTTCTCTTACTTCCACTAACGCTGGCCATAATAATACCTCCTCTCTGTTATTCTGGATATAACACACACACACACACACACACACACACACACACAGAGAGAGAGAGAGAGAGAGAGAGAGAGAGAATGAGAATTTAAAGATTAGGAGAAGGAGGAAAACCAGATGAAGCTAGGAAAGGTATATGGATCATAACATATCTATTATTTTGTGAGTGCCTAGTGTGCACTATACACACACAAAAATGCATTTTTTTCAGAACCATGTAAGATTATATTGCAATGCTTCCTTACTTTGCAATGCCAAATACTTTCATGTATGTTTCTTAGAAACAATGACTACACAGCTATTAGAATGGCTAAAATCCAAAACACTGACAACACCAAATGCTGATGAGTATGTGGAGCAACAGAAACTCTCATTCATTGTTCCTGGGAATGCAAAATGGAAAAGACACCTTGGGAGATCATTTGCCAGTTTCTTACAACACTGAGTATACTTTTATCATGTCATCTTGCAATCATACTCCTTGATATTTACCCAAATGAGTTGAAAACTTTTATGTCCACATAAAAACCGGGACATTAATGTTTATGGCAACTTTATTCACAATTTCCAAAACTTTGAAGCAACCAAGATGTCCTTCAGTGGTGAATATGTAAATAAACTGTTGCACATTCAGACAATGGAACATTATTTAACACTAAAAATAAATGAGCTGTCAAGCCTCAAAAAGACATGGAGGAACCTTAAATCCACATTGCTATGTGAAAGAAGCCAATCCGAAAAGGCTAACATACTGTATGATTCCAACAATATAACATTCTGAAAGACACAAAACTATGGAGACAGTAAAAAGCTGGGTGGTTACCAGGGGTTTGGAGGAAGAAGGCAAAAATAGGCAGAGTATATAGATTTAGGGCCTATGATGGTGAATACATGTCATTACACATTTGTCAAAACTCATAGAATGTACAACATTGAGAGTGAACCCTAATGTAAACTATGAGCTTTGGGTGACAATGATATGTCAATGCAGGTTCATTGATTGTAAGAAATGTACCACTGTGGTGTAAGAGGTCAGTAGTGGTGGAGGCTGTACATATGTGAGGACAGGGGTATGTGTCCTATCTGCTCAACTGTACTGTGAAACTAAAACTAAAATAAAGCTTATTAATTAGAAAACAAGGGCAAGGGCATTCTTTTACAAAGTACAGTTTAATTATCATAATCAAGAACTTACTATTTATGTGACTATTATCTAATCTACAGAATTCAGTTAAATTTCACTAATTATTCCACTAATGTCCTTGATAGCAAAAGGAAGAAAATGTCTTTTTTTTTCTGATCCAGAATTATACATTGCATTTAGTTGTCATGTCTCTTTATCACCTTATAATTCCTCAATCTTTCTTTGTCTTTCATGACCTTGACATTCAAAATGTATACAAGCCCTTAGTTTGGGTTTATCTGATGTTTCCTCATAAATAGATTTAGATTATGCATTTTTGGAAGGGTTAGCTCAGAAGTAAAGTGTTGTGTCCTTTTCAGAGCATAATAATAAGAAGCACATGATATCTCTGTTTCATTATTAGTGGCATTTATTTTGATCACTTACTTAAGGTGATTTCTGCCATGTTTCCTCAGTGTAAATCTTTTTTCCCTTTGTAATTAATAAATACCTTCTGGAGACCTACTTTGACGTGATGTGAATGTCCTATTTTTCATCAAATTTTCAACTGCTAGTTTCTTTCTTGGTTCTTGGCTAAAATTATTATTACTACAGTGACTGCCAACTGGTGATGTGTCTACTTTTTAATTCCTTTCAAGTTCTCCCTTCTCTTTCAGCAACATCAAATATTTCTGTTATTCTAGGAGTGACATAACACTAACTAAGCAGCAGCATTGCTTAATTGCATTCTCAGAACTGATCAGATTCTAATCAGTCTAATTAGGTTTGTGTCATTCAGTACACTCTAGGGCATTGCTAATGGGGCTGCTATCAAGCAGATACCTGAAAAATCCCTGGCTGGCACGTCTCTTCTAGGCTCACTGAAGATTTCCAACTGTTGTTTAGCAGAGGTAAGAACACTAAAAACTCGTTGAATTTTCCTGAGTTTTAAGATCCTTGACCCAGAAAAAGAGTGGATTCCTGGGGTCCTTAAAAAGGTAATTGGAAGCCAGGCATGGTGGCTCACATCTGTAATCCTAGCACTTTGGGAGGCTGAGGTGGGTGGATCATGAGGTCAGGAGTTCAAGACCAGCCTGGCCAACAAGGTGAAACCCCATCTCTACTAAAAATACAAAAATTAGCCGGGCACAGTGGCAGGCACCTGTAATCCCAGCTATTTGGGAGGCTGTGGCAGGAGAATCACTTGAACCAGGGTGACAAAGGTTGCAGTGAGCCGAGATCACACCACTGCACTCCGGCCTGGGTGACAGAGTGAGACTCCATCTCAAAAAAAAAAAAAAAAGATAAAAAGATAATTGGAAAGTCTTTAGACCAGCCATAACTGTCATTTCTAAGGTTTGAACTAGGAATCATAGAACCAAATCACCTCATTGAATTCAAATGATCTAGCTTCAGAATAAAATGACTTTTTCTCCTATTATATGCATTTTTCTTTTAAGCCTATGCAGTGGAATTTTTAAACTTCAGAGAATGTATTTTTCAGTTCTATAATTCCCATTTGATTCTTTTTTATAATTTATATGTTTCTATTAAGAATTATTACCGTGTAATGTATTATATGGGAAAATTTTCCTTTATGTACTCGAAAATAGGTATAATTGTTTCTTTAAAATCTGCATCTGCTAATTCCAACATTTGGATTATCTCAGGGTCAGTCTCTGTTGTCTTTTTTCATGAGAAGGGTCTATTGGTTACGTTTTCTTGTTTCTTTGTATGGCAAGTACTTTTTCATTATATCGTGAGCACTGTGAATAATGTGTTACACAGACTCTGGATTCTGTTATGTTCCTTTGAAGAGTATTAATTTTGTTAGAGCAGTCAATTAAATTGGCTGAACTCAGACTCAAAACTCTATATTTTCTATGGTGAATGGCAGCTCAAATTCCTTTACCAGTTCAATTCCTTTACCAGAGCTGAGCTGCTAGGAGTCTGTCCCACATGCATGATTTGAGACCACCCAGAAATTTGAAAACAGTTTATGAACAGCATTGTGGACTCCTAATCTCTGGCTCTTTCCTCTACAAGATTTCTCCTTCGCTTTCCAGTGGCTGTGGTTTCTCTGAACTCTGTCATTTACTTCTTTTAAACAGTAAGACTGTAGGAAGTACTTTAATAGCTATGCTGTATAGGACACTGGGACCTGTACTCAGGCAAAAAGAAAAAATATCACTAATTGATATTTATTTCATTTAGTGTCACTTCCCCTCCAGTATTTGCCTGCTTTTGTTTACTTTCCAGTGCCATCAGGCAAATAATTTTTTAAAATATTTTTTCTAGATTTCTTAATTCTCTGCAGAAATATTTTAAGTATTTTGTCAATTAGCAAAGACAGAACAAAGACAAAACTATCATCTTATTGATAGTTATTTGAGATAGTGGATTCCTTTTTATCAAAAACATGGTTATATTTAACTTAATTTCCTTTTCATTGATTCATTCCTTCTTTGCTTAACAGATTCACTGTGTTGAGTGTTGTCATGAAACCAAAAAATGAGAAAGCATGACCTCTGCCCTTGGAAAATTTGAAATTTTGTTGGAAAGAGGAAACATAAACTCATGAAACTAAATAACATGCATTATTGCTTGCACGTAATCTAGTATCAAGTGAGTGTTACCAGTAAGAGTGTTCTTGTTACTCAAAGTGTACTCCCTGGATAAGCAGCATGGTAACCCCTGGGAGCTTCTGAAAACTCAAAATCCTGGGTCCCACTCCAGACCTAGTGAATCAGAATCTGCATTTTATAAGAGCCCCAGATGACACAAATGAACATTAAAGTTTGAGAAGCACTTTTCTAGACGTTCAGAAGAGAGGGCTCCCAAAGGAAGTTTTAGGGAAGGTTTCATACATACTGTGAGATTTCAGAGACACATACATACAGAGATTTCAGGTTCTGGATGATCCAAGAAGACAAGAAGAGCATTTTAGGTGGAGAATACAAGGCAAAATTGGGAATAAGTTCAAACTGGGGAATAGTTAAATATAATCCTGAAAGAAAAAAGTTGAAACTTGTGCCAATCAGAGTGCTTTCATCTGCAAATTAGAGAAATCACAACCAGAAGAGGTTTATAAGGACACTATTATCTCACATAACTAGGTCAGTTTTAGGGATGGGTAATCAAATAGTTCAATGAGGTCATCATAAAAGCAGGTTCCTTCCATTTTCTGCTGTGCCATCTGCTGATCTCCAGGATACTGACTCTTAGGCTGACTCCCCCTCATAGCCTCCAGATATCTGACTCAGTTTCAAGTATTCCTTGAGGATACATCTACCCTGTCTTTGGTTGTTATACACACACACACACACACACACACACACAAACACACACACCACACAGTGATAAAAACCTTCCCTGAGGCTCTTGGGAGATTTCCTTTCACGTTTTCTTAGCCAAAACTTTGTAAATTACACATGGTTTCACCAATTACTTGGAAAAAAAATAATGAGACCACTGTAATTAACAATTAAGAGTTACCTCTTTGGTTGGGGAAGAGTCCAGCTATCCTTGAAAGAGATGCTCATAGGAGGAGAGTAAACAAAAACCAGGGTTCTATTTTCAAAGAAGGAGAATGGCCATTGATTAAACCTAAAGTGCTGCTGCCTTTCAAAATTTCACTTTGTCACGCTGAGTCTTACTCTATAATATCACCCTTATTTGAAGAAAGGAGCAATTTAGGAATAAACTATAGCCAGTGAATTGATCGGTAAATACACAGAAAAATATATAACTATTTAGCTTTTCATTAGTATACTGCTCATTTCACTCATAAGAAGTCCTTTTCTGTGCCACATTTTAAAGAACTTATTTTAGTTTGAAGAGCATCATTGTCAATAATAACTCGAAATTATGCCA
>NW_012116311.1:3578903-3581474 GCF_000951035.1 Colobus angolensis palliatus
ACTCCTTCTTATCTTTCCCAAAAGCCTACAGACCAAAATTAGAGGAAGCATAACCAAATGATTTGTGTGTCCTAAACACTTTGTTTGCCTTGAAGAAAGGAGAAGGTAATTTTAAGGGGATTATTAGAAGGACCTCACATCTTCCTCTAACCAAGAGCTGTACTTAACTGTTCCAAACTGGCAATGTGGATTAATAGCTCAGCACCTCAGTTTGAGTCTTGAATTCAGCATTTCTAAGGATACGACACTAAGCACATCAATTACACTCCTTTAGTATCATTTTTCTCATAATAAAAATGATAAATATGGTAATTGAGCCTATTTATGGTGAAGATTAAATGAGAAAACATTTGTTAAATGCCTGCCTCCTAGAAATGGCATCTGTTATTATTTCCTTCTGTTTAGTCAAGACTGTGACATAATGTATAAAAAAGTCTCAAATCACCAAAAAAAGTCACTTGCATTATTTTCTTTATATTGACATCCCAAATAATGAAAAGAAGCCTCTAAGATCACTGATATTTGTAGTGTTTTTTGTTTTGTTTTGTTTTTAAGTAAACTGAGTTCATCACTGGCTTGGAAATAAAAAGACTGGCTCTAAGTCTGACTCCTCTACCAAGTGCCTGGGGTTTACAAAATGGCACTTAATTTCTCTGGATCAGAGTTTCTTGAGAAAGCTGGATGAGATGATAACCCATATCATAAGAAAAGGAGTCCCTACTTTATGTCATTCACTGATAAGATGATTTATAGATATCTTCAACAGAAAAGAAAAAGGCTAACTCATTAAGATAGCCTCAACTGAAATACTTTTGGTTTTTCCCATGACTGTGTCTAAACTTCCTAATTTCTTTAAATTCTATTTCATATTCAAGGCTCATTTCATACTCATTACCTTCATGAAGACTTCTCCAATCCTACCAACTCAGGGCATCATCTTCTCCTTTGAATTCCCATGACACATTGCTTTCATTTCCCTCATATCATCATGTTCAGGTTAGTGTCAAAATTTATTTTGTTTCTGTCTTGACCCTCCCACACTCACCACAACAGAGCGATAAGTTCTTCATTGAACTGCTTGTACTTTATGTGTAATTATTGCTCCTTGAAAGCAGGACACTGCTTTGCTCATAATATTCCCTGCAGCTCCCAGCATAGCATCCTCTACAGTGCACACACAATCAGTAGTAATGGTTGAATTGAACTGAACTAAATTAAACGAAAGTTTTCTTTAATGAAAATATTTTCTATAATGAGGAGTCACTGTATTGCTAAGTTTCTATGTCATTAAAACTTCATCTTACCTTAGAAATAAAACTATAAAAATATAACATACTTTGGGGTTGGAAGATAAAATGCCTGAACAGAAAAATTGTTAATAAAACATTTAAAAGGACCCTATCATTTCAGAATTTCTAAGAACAAATGTTTTAGATTTTAACATTTCTCTTGTTTGGAGACTCCAGATGAAATAATAGTTGTGCAAATACTTTGTAAAAAGTAAATCATTATGTAAACATGATATTTTGGAAGTATTTAGTAGTATAATATAAAACATTATTTTCTTGGCTTGAAATAATAAAAGAAAAATTTCACCACTGAGAATAAAGAAATAACATCAATTTTTGTACTTATCAAATTTGACAGATTCATGACACATCAATAAGAAATATTTTAAAACCCATTTTATGGTAACAAAGATGAACCACACTTTTGAAAGATTCAGTTTTTAACAGTTAGAAAGGCACATCAGTATTTTAATTTCTGTAATTCACTTTTGATTCCCAAAGTGATGACTGTAAGATCAGTAACAGGCACACAATCACACAGCCTGAGAATGTACTAATTCAAACTACTGCACTAGTTTCATCTGGTCAGTCAGTTTGTTATTATCCAAATCAAAGTAGCCTGATAAGCCTGTTTATTTCACAAGTCATTCATTATAAAATATGGAATAGGTTTCAAAACTATATCAAATGTTGTAGGAATATACCACAAAAAATAGACTAAGTTTCTCCACATGATCCCCCAGTCTCTCCCTTTAATCCAGGTATGTATTTTTTTCTGAAATTTTCTTTATTTAATTTCAATATCTCTGTTATAGATTTCCATGTTAGCTCACATATATCCTCTTTGCTCATTTCATGTATTCTTATCTAATTTAACTTAACCTAACCCAGGTAGCTTCCTTCTCAAAGCCTTTCTCCAGTAGTGTTTGGGTTTCTAAGTACTCTTTCAACCCTAACTATTATGAGATGACAAAAGATGAGCAGTAAATATGTTCCCAACAGAAACAGGTGTTGGCAACCTAATGGATTAAAAAGTCCCGAACTGGAGATACCACCAAGACCCAACTTGAAAGTATAATGTTGTCATTTATTACAACAAAACAAAGATAAATAGATGGGACTTAAACTAAAAATCTTCTGCACAGCAAAAGAAATAATCAGCAGAGTTAACAGACAACCCACAGAATTGGAGAAAATCTTCACAATCTATACATCTGACAAAGGACTAATATCCAGAATCTACAAAGAACTCAAACAAATTAGCAAGAAAAAACAATCCCAT
>NW_012116311.1:3582164-3636785 GCF_000951035.1 Colobus angolensis palliatus
TAAAAAATAAACAAATAAATCATAATAAAGCTTTCCTGAAGACCAAAAAAAAACTAAATATAAAAAATAAAATCTCTAGAAATAAACCTAGACAGTTATGTGATGAGAAAAAAAAAAGAAAATTAATGTTGCCATTTATAATTACCCAATGTCATTCACCAGTCTAGCTGACTATTGCTTTGGACAAAATGATCACTAATTACAGCAATAGGCTATGAGCCACATTTTTAAAAAAAGTTTCAAGGAATCATTTCTTAGCATCATAGTCCCACGTTATATACCATATTGTATCAATACTTTACATTACTGCAAACTTTAGAGGTGTTCTTCGGCCTCTTTTCAATGGTTTCCTTTCATTTGTTAATGTTATCCCTTTATCTCTCTGCACTAAAGGTAGCATCGCACCCCCACATCTGTTATAGCACCCAGAGCAGAACTAACAATGGAGAACATGATCAATTCTTCCAAAAGCACTGTAGGCCTACCCAGAAGCACAGTCATTATCTTAGGTGCTTCTGTCTAACGATAGAAAAAACTTTTTATAATATGTTTGCATTAGCATTTTCCCAAAAAACCTGAAATTTATTTTACTCCAGAAAGACATTAAGTTGTTTCTGCATTCAAACAACTCTTAATGCAACAGTTCAGTATACCCAAAACTTATGCTATCTCACTTCAGTATCATTCACCTTGGTTTTTGTTACTCCCAAAGGATAAAATCTCATTTGTGCAAATTTACAAAATATCTTTTTACAAAAATCTTTCTTCTGCAAACAAGTAATGAGTAGAGCTAAAGTTCCCAAGGGCTTTCTGTTTTACACAAAAACAAAATTTGTAGTACTGAAATGTTGAATGACTAAAATCTATATTTACCTGTTTAATCACTTGCCTTCATAAATCCTCTAGACCTGATATCCCTAATTAACATTCATAGCATCCCAGGTGTTCACAGATGTGTTAACTGCTAATGCATACTTAACTATTTCAATGAATTAAGAAAACATGCTGAGGGTTTTATTTTGCAGTGTGGCCAAATTATGCTTTGCTGTTTACATCATTGAAAGAACTAAAAGGGTTTTCCTATCTGAGATTAAGCCCCAATATCTCACTTGAACCCATAATAAATAGAAACTAGGGAGATAAGAAAATCTTATACTGGGATTGAACAAATGAGTAAATTGATGGTGGATAGTGGGATCCAAGTTTCTCTCTGCTGAGAGGTTATAGATAAGTTGGAAGTCAGAATGAAACATGTAGTATGGGCTTGGAGTCAAAGACATCAGTGTGAATTCATGTTTAACTTAAAATATATACAGACAGATAAACACAGAAATGATTTTGTACATGTGGGTGAACATATGGGTTAGTATACATACATATATTTCCTGGTTCTGCCCTCTGAGAGGGCCTTCTAGAAGCAATAATATCCCAGGATGAATGAGCACACCCAATGCCCAGATCTTGGTTTCTAACACCATTCTCCAATGAAAGGAACTGGGGCTCCATGAGAAATGACTGACTCTAAAGCTGAGACAGAAAATATACAAATGACCCTGGAACATCACATAGTACCAGAAAGTAAAGAAGTGCTAAATAAACAAAATGATGGGGACCTGCCAAAGGTATACATGAATTAACCTGAGATTATTCAAAGGGGGAGAAGAGACAAATCTCCCATGTAGAAAAATTCCAAATAATTTACATAGATACCCCTCAAGGAAGCAGAGTTTAACTTCCCATCCTTTGAATATGGGCTGCACTCACTAACTTGCTTTCAAGTACTGGGGAGTAGGGAGACTAAATTTACAGTAGAGAAACTTGGCAAACACTACCTTGACAGGTGGTCAGGGTTAACATCATCATTGACCAGTCATGTTGATAGCATCTACACTTGATGTTATGTGATAAGAAGGACACTTTATCTCTGTGGTATTATTTCTAAAATCTCATAATCCGAGACTGATTGTAAAAAGAAAACATCAGACAAACCCAAATTTAGATAGTTCCACAAAATATCCAACCAGTACTCCTCAAAATTATCAAAGTCATAAAAAAATTTTTTTTTATCTAAGAAACTTATCACAGCCAAGCAAAGTCTAAAGAGACATAATAACTAAATGTAATGTGTTTTCCATGTAATGTGTTTTCTATGTAATGAGATCCTGGAAGAGAGAAAAAAGGACTGAATCCTGGAAAAGAAAAGTCTGTTAGGAAAAAAAGAGTTAAATCCAAATAAAGTGTGACATTCATCATACTCACCAATGCTGGTTCCTTAGTTATGACAAATATACCATTCAGAACAGGGAAAACTGGATGAGGAGTACATGTAAACTCTCTGTACTATCTTTGCAACTTTCCTGTAAACCTAAAACTATTCTAAAAGAAAATTTTATTTAATTTTTTTCATGTGAGAGCAAGTTTCAGTATACTTCCTAAAATAAGAAACTTTGAATTAAAAGTTGTTTTGCCCTGGGAAAATCAATACAATAGACATCTTAGTTATGCAAATATAATACAAGTATGTATTTTTCATTTTTGCAGAAGACCTAAGTGCAGTGAAATAACCCAAATGCTAGCTATTTCAGAGGAAGAAGCTTAGCAGTCTGTTTGGTTAGGTAAGCCGACTATGTAATAAGTTCTGCCAACTTATGACTATGCCAGACTTTGTTTTTTTTAATTTGCAAAGAATATGTATGAGTGGTTTAAATTATTGGGTGTCCAGTACAGATGAGAAGTCAAGCTGGAGAAGACCTCAGGAAGAACACATAAACAATTGTAGATCAACTGCCAGATACTATACTATCATAGACTGGACTAGTGAAGGCTGTGGCAACATCTAATTATAGTTGACTGTTTAGGAAATTAAAACATACTCTTCAAATACTTATTTCTACTCACATAATTGGGAAGAGACATGTCCTTCTGCATTTTCATTCAAATTTTCCTCCAAAGCCAAGCAAAACTGACCCTGTTCTTATATACGGGTGCTGAGATCTGAAAAGACCACAAGATAAACGTGTTGATCAAATCTAAATTTATTAGCTGATCTTTGGAGGAGTAAACAGTCAAGAGTCTGGTTATTTATTCTGAAGAAAATAGTTTTGGCTAATGTTGCTCTTGATAAGAAGTAAGTCTCTAAATTTGAAATAATGAGTTACAAACTCAAGTGTCTACCAGGTGTAAGTAGATATCACAAAACAGGAATCAAGGAAAATAGAAATCAAGTTTAGACAGACCCTGTTTAAAAGTAGTGGTGACCATTAGCACCAATTGACTGCTACCTTGTGGAAATGTAATGGGTATTTTTTAAGAAAAAGAAGAAAAGCCTGATTTTTGTCATGAAGGTTTTGAAATATTAGCATTGGTTTAAAAAAATGTAAAATACTGCATGGGCCAAATGAAATATATCTGTGATATTAATTTGTACCAAAGGCAATTAATTTATAATTTCTGGCCTAATTATACCAGTATAATTCTGGGTTTTTATTGTTTATTGTTGTCAGGCTTTATCCAGGATGTTCAAATATACAATTAACATACATGTGTCTTCAGTGTGATGAAAGAATCAAATTCAGAAAAGGTTGTTGCAGAATTGTTACCAAAACAGGAGTGGTCCTGTCTAGGTCCTGCTGTTATCAGACAGAAAGCCAATCACTGAGCCAACAAGTATTTTCAGGGAATAAGGCTTTAATCAGGTGCTTCAGCTGAAGAGATGGGATATCAGTCTCAAATCCATCTCCATGATTGACTAAAATTGGGGGTTTATATGTAGGAAATAAGTGTAACCCTGTGTGGGAAAACAGAAATTAGGAAGGGGTAAGGAAGAGGAGTTGGTCAACAGGAAACAAGTGGCCCATTAGGCAGTCATGCTGAGTGAGGGGTCTGGCATCTTATTGTCCAGATGTGATGATCTGGTAAGTTTCAGTTTCTTGTTATAATCTGGGAGGACTGATGGTTGATTCCCTGAGAAAGGAACTCGGATAAGACAAATGAAACTTTCTCAAGTTTTAAGAGTGGGAGGATCAATTTCTATGTTTACTCAAAAGAAGCCATAAACCTCAGTTCTATGGGACAATTGGGCTGGTTTCAGAATGATGAACTAAAAGAAAAATAAGAGTACTCATCTCCAGAAAAAAAGACATCTTAGGACAAAGATGGGGGCAAAACCTGTACTTCCAAAATTAGTAGATTCTGAAAGAAGCTAAATATAAGGAAATCTAGAATCTCTTTCACTTATAATTTATAAGAATAATAGGCTGTGATTTTAGACTGTCAGATCCAACTGCGGACATGGCCAAATCTCCTTGAGGGTCAAATGTGGGTAGGGGAGAGCTGGAGGTCAGTGATAGGGCAAAGGACATTCAGTAGGTTCAAAGCTAAGTTCAGGGGAGATTTAGAATAATCAGCAATGAGAGCTACAGAAGGATGGGTCTGAAAAATATAGATTGTTGCAGAAATTGTAAGAGGTAGTGGTCATCTCAGGCAGGAATTAACCTTGGTCATCATGACAAAGACCAATAGCCTAAAATAGGTTCATTTCCACTGTGACTGCCTCAGCTTATCTTCTAATCAGTCTCTCTGCCATTCCTATGTACATATCCGGCTTCTGTCTCACTGCCTTCGTGTCATCCTCCACCATAGTGCTTCTCCAGTGATGTTTCTAGTGGCGTACCAATGGCAGGACAGTGGGAGCAGTTCACCCCAGTGCAAGCAATAAGATGGGCAAACACAAAGGGAATTTAAAACAATAATAAAACTAAAAGTCAATCTGCCTTTTATCATATCCATGGGTATGTGAGTCTAAACAACATCAATGATACGTTACTACTCCCCCCAAAATACTTTCTTGGCCTAAGTTCTAAACAACTGTGATTACTAATGAGTTTTAACATTATATATATCAGCTTCAAATTAGCACATTGTAAATTGTGTATTTAATAGACATTTTACTTTCATAAACATTTTTTACAGAGAAAGTAATCAGAGAATTTCCAGTTGTACAGTCAACACCCTAAAATGTGTTTCCCTCATAAGCTTGTAACAATTCAAGTATTTTCCAAGCTCCTTTCAAGAGCAGTTTTTATGTCTAGCTTCTTAGGTGTCATACATTCCCACTTTTAAATACAGGCAGTCCTTGATTTGCACAGCACTATGGAACTGAAAAAATTGTCATGTAAGCAGAAACCATGCAAAAAGATCTTTATCATCAAAAGGTAGAAGTAAGATTCTTCTGTGACTTCTAAACTTTTTGGTTGAGACATTAAAAGCTCTCTTACTCTCAGTTCTAAATGAATAGAGAAATGAAAAAGAGTAAAATTGAGATTTGTTTAGTACACTGTAATTTAAAACATTAGAAACATTGTGAATTAGTGTTTTATTTCTTTGTTTAAAAAAAACTTACCAAGAGTAGTTTGAATGGTGTTTTCTTTCTTCTTCTCCTGTAACTTTTTTTTGGAATGAGCTTTTTCTTTCTATCCCTTGACAAATTGTTATCCTATTTTGAAGTTTGAATCAGGTTCCAAAATTTTATCCTTTGCATTTTCAGCATCATGAAATATCTCCAAGAGTCCCCTTCATGTGAAGTCCCTAGTGTCACTTCCTCAGGGACATCTTTATTTATTTTTTGTCACATCCACTTGCCTAATTTATGCATAAATTCACCTTCACCAAGTTCCTCTGGCTGCATATCTAAGTCTCAAATGATGGTTGTGTCAGCATTCCCAGGGTCAGCTATTTCTTCTAAAACTCCATTCATGTTTGACGTCAGTTTCATTTCTAGCATTATCATTTTTGTTCCTTTGTTACACTTTCATCTTTGTTGACCAATATACTGTTTTGACTATCCATTTTTGTAAAAATATCTTGTGGACTATCACTGGACAACAAGGATGCAACACAACTACACACTGTACTATGTGTGCATGTACTGCATAACAGATGCTTGGTGATCAGTCACTAACAGACTCTTAAAGAAGTGTCATGATTGGTCACCAATCATGATGTGCATCTTTTATTTATGTAGTGATTTGTGAGCTGAAGAGCTGGCTGTAAAGTGTATTTCATGCAATTACTCACAGTTAATAAACTGAGCTGGTAACTGAAATGCGAACCTTGTTGTTGCAGGACTGGTGCTATTTAACTAAACTGCGATAACTGAAATTCTTGTCCATCAGAACTGTACAACACAAGGACTGCTAAAGGAGATTCACAATAAACAATGACAGTATAGGGATTTCAAGATGAATAAACAGAACTCGAGTTACTTCTGTTAGTCATTCTAAGTGACCACTTGGAGCTCGGATTTGTGTTTAATGTTTCAAACAGTGAAAAGAGTACAGACAGTGAGATTTTGTTTCGTAGGTGTAAATTTTAAGCTCATACAGAAACTATTTTATTGAATTCGAATAATATCTTTACAATTAAAATTTATTCTTATTTTTCAATTTTTAAAAAAATAACAATCAGAAAAATATTACTAAAATTAATGTTGTCATATAGAGGAGGCAGTTGTTAAAAAATGATGTGTTCTGTGCATTAAACGTGATAGGCACACAACTGGATCTTTCTAAAAGACAGATCTGATTTTGTCATTCCCCTGACCAAAAGTTTTCACTATCTTGTTATCATCTGTATGTTTAATTCTTAACCAATGTCACCTGCAAAACTTCTCAAAAATACAGATTCCTGGGATTTAACACATAGATTCCAAAGCAGTGGGTCTAGGCTAGGGTCTGAGAAACTGTTATTAAAGCCCATGGGTGGCTCATACAGGTGCTGATTCACTGACATACATGATTAATTGTAAATTCCTTAGCATGGAAAAAAAGGATCCTTAAGATCTGACCCCTGTATTCCTGTATAGAGTTGTCTCCTGCTACTGGTTTCTCCCTCACATTTTATCACTTACAACTGTTTATAGCTACTGAGTCAGCCCTGTGTACGTGTTGTTCCAGCTTCCATGGACTGCTCTAGTCCCCAGCCCCATGCCAAGGTCCACTTAGGAAACCCTCATTTCCATGTAAGGGTCAGCTCAAGGCTCATGTCTTTCAAGCATGCCTTCTGTTGGGCACTTTTGGGGCCTCGTCTATACTCTGTAGCAATTACATCATCACACTGAACTAACTGAATAGTTCTGTGCCAGACTTCTTGAAATGGCATATATTTATCATTTATCTATTTCCAGCATTTAGCCCATTGCCTGTTTATTTCTGGGTATGTCTTTTAGGAATGCTTTCCACTAAAAGTAACAGAAAGCTAACATGGGCTTAAACAAATAGAGGTTTGTAATTATCATATAAAAAGTCTTGAGGGAAGTGGCTACTGGTGGGGTTTCATTAGCTCAACAATGTCAAGGCTGGCTTCTCTGTAACTCTCTTGGCCTCTCTCTCATACCTGGGGGGCATCATGGCTGTAAGATAGTGGTTGCAGCTCTGCACATCACAGTCACAGGAAGGAGGAGGAAGGTAGTTGTACAAATTGTGCATATGCTGTTTAATCAGTACAGCAAATTTTTTCAGAATTCTCCTAGCAAACTTCCACTAAGAGGTGTCATTTGCCAGAACTGGGCCACATGGCCACCACTAGCTAGAAGGAAGGCTGGGAAAGGAGAGGATGGGATTGGTATGATTCACCTAGAACAGGATTCCTGTGATTAAGTTAAAACATTAGATCAATCATGACCCATGGCCTCAGGTGGCACATCATTGCTGTGAATAAACTTGCAGTTCAATTGGCAAAAAAAAGTGGAAATGAATGAGTATACAATTATCAGCTCTGCCACAGCAGGTATTCTATAAACTTTATAAGTATAAATGAGCGAAGAAACAAATGCATGAAACATGAAGAAGTAAAGAGTAATCTTTGCAATAAGGACAGGTAGGTAGTTCTTGTAACTGATTAGGGTAGAAAAGGCAAGAGTAAATACAGATGCAGAGTGATACAATTAAAAGAAAACTCAACTCTACAACTTTAAGGCAAAACAAAACAAATAAAGGACATAATTTATGAGTCTTTATACAGCTTCATTCACTGACAGAAGCATCGGGCAGCTCCAGGCTTATATCCTCACAGGTTCAAATTCAGGGGAAAGAAAGCACCACAGGAGCCACAAAGAAAGGCATAAGTTTACGGTCAGACTACAGTCACGTGGCTACCCTGAATCCAGGGGTCAGGACTAGTCACAGCCAAGACTCACAGACCAAGTAGGAGAAGGGTGGAGAAAAAGCAGGAGCTATTATCAGCAGAATAAAGGATGGATTGGATGATCGGCAGGCAAAAAGAATAGATGCCACCTCAAACAGAACCCACAAATGAAGACCAGGCATTCAGAAATGAGCATGAGAAGTTAGCAAGGCAGGTGTGTGGGTTCAGAGTCAACACGATTTGACGTCACTGCCCTCCATGTGACACTCCCACATCACTTAGTAGAGGAGCTGGCAGCACCTAGAACATATCCTCTCAGCTTGTCTTTCCTTGAGTGGTTACCTTTACAAAGCAGCAGTAAGAGGATAGATTAAATTAATCCTTCTCAACTTTTCATTAGAATATTCCCTACAGCCATGAAGGGTGAGCACTCTGGAATTTGGGGCAGAAGGGTGGTGAAACAGAAGGCTGGCAGAATATTTTGGAGCTATCTGCTGCAAAACTAAAATTTATTTGAAGTCTTGTGCTTTTTACTTAAGATGTTTAACTTTGAATTTTATTCCATAGAATATCCATGTTATTTTTTAAATGTTTTAAATTACTAATCACTTAATAGTTTCTCAAGGTTTTTTTTCCAAATAAAATTGACCTCCTAAATGACATACCATTTCGTTTACTTTGGCACACAGCTATTTACCCCTGGACTATACATATCACAGTTCAAGAATCATGGGATTAAGTAAACTCTGCACATTGTTTCCAGCGTGTTTCTCAGGTAGCTGTTTCTGGCAGTGGCATCCACCTATTAAAGCTCTCATTAGCCATAAAAGTTAATACAGATGGTCCCCAAGTTAGGATTTTTCAACTTTAAGATGGTGTGAAAGCGATAGGCATTCAGTACACCCCTCAGCTTATCCAGATAAAACCCATGGTAGGTCAAGGAACATCTGTAAAACTGCCATCTATTGAATACCTACCACATTCAAAGCAATTTTATATATTTTCTCATTTAATTTTCCCAATAATTCTGAAAAGCAAATATCATCCCCAAACACACAAGGAAGGTGAAAGTCACATAAGTTCACTAAGTCACTGAGAGTTAGACGTTTAGATATAGGATCGAAACTCAGGACTCTGGCTCTAAAGTCTGTGTCTCTCCCGTGTCTTTCTTCCTCTCCTTTAAAATTGCTTCTTTACGCTTGAGGAACATCAACCTTGAATAAGAAACAATCTACAAATTTAAGCAGAATACAGAATAATAATGCATTATCCTACATACCCTGTGGCCTCCTGCACTAGGGCAGTGTGGAATAGTGTAGTAGACCTGGAATCAGGAATCCTAGGTTCTCTTGTCAACCCCACCTATAGCAAACTGTGGGGCTTTGGAAAAATACTTCTCTGGACCTGAGGCTTTTGATCTGCAAAATGAGAGTGGGACCCAGTCATTTTTGCAGTCATATTCAGCTCCAGAGTGCTAACCTTTCAACAGCAGTTCCTCAAGATTCAGTGGTCTAAGTGAAGACTAACTAAGTCTTATATGCCTATTAAATGTAATATGCCCTCCAAAAGAGACCAGAAAGATCTAATTATAGACACACTCTCAAAAACGGTATCAGATGAATGCTAACTCCAATCCCAACTTCTGAGAAAATAATCATAACAGTACTAGGATGATAACAACTACTTAATGATTGTTAATCACATCCCAGTTACTGTTCTAATGTAAGTACTATCTTCTTTAACCTTTGTACCAACCCTATGCAAAGTAGATCCCATTATCATTCCCATTTTACAGGTGAAGAAACTAAAGTATGGTACATTTGAGTAACTGCCCAAGATCACATAATTAATGGCAAACTCAGCCATTAATTATGTATAATGTAATTATGTGTAATGGCAAACCCAGCAGTCAGACTCCACAGTCTGAAGCGAGATGATCATGAAACACTGTCTCTCCCTCCTGACCAGGCTGTTCTCATTGAGAAATATGCACTTGAAAAGCTTCCTGGAGACAAAAGACCTTATCACTAATGCTGCACCACAGATTGATTTAAAACACCGAGTGTTTTATTATGCCAGCAGATGCATGCCAGAGTTATGACAATGTCCATTAATGTCTCACTGGCTTTGTTAACCTTGCTGGAGTCTGTGGAGATTGCAATGGTGAGGTCTGAGAGAAAGACTGAGCTGGTGGGAAGGAGTCTGGTTGCAGTTAGGAGGCAGGCACAAGGATTCCCTGCATTGTAACCATATGAAGGCTGATGGGAAAGCAAATTACCTTTAGTATTCATCAGCACCAGTCAGACATGCCTAAAGATTGGCTTTCAGGTTAAGTAGAGAAAACTAAACTTACTCAATAATATTCATTCAGTAGTTGTATTCACACATTTTTACACTGCTCTAAGAAACTGCCCAAGACTAGGAAATTTATAAAGGAAAGACGTTTAATTGACTCACAGTTCCACATGGGTGGGAAGGCCTCAGGAAACTTACAATCATAGAAGAAGGCAAAGGGGAAGGAAGGCATGTCTTACATGGCAGCAGGTGAGAGAGAGAAAGAAAGAGAGAAGTGGGGGGAAGAGCCCCACACTTAACAAACAATCAGATTTTGTGAGAACTCTTACCATGAGAACAGCAAGGGTAAAGTCTGCTGCCATGATCCAATTACCTCCCACCAGGTCCCTCCCTTAACATGTGAGGATTACAATTCAGGTTGAGACTTGGGTGGGGACACAGGGCCAAACCATATCAGTAGTGCTTCGCAAGCTCAGTTGAGTAATGCATTTTTTCATGGAGACTGTTTTGGGATGGTGTGCTATGGAATACATTTTGGAAAATTATGCTGCATAGAATATAGCAAGCTTTAGCCAGTGGACCACCCAAAAATGAACAAGAGCAATAAAGAGTTCTTAGCTTTCTATGCTACCCATCCAGGAGGCCCTGGTGCCCCAGACAGCTGAAGCATTTAAGAGAAAGTAGATTCTCATGTTTGTTGAACCTCACTCATACCAAGGGCAAGACAGAAATGTCTCCATCAATATGCAAAATGTTTTACTTTTAATTTCACATTTATTATAGATAAGACATTCTGATAGGCACTTTATACACCTTAAATTGTTTAAAGTTTAAGCACCTATATCATTTTTAGATGTATAAAAGATAATTTTTAAAAGTAGAACACTTGCTGGTAGCCAACTTAGTGTTAAGATTATTTTCTTAAATTCAACTAGTTGATTAAAATTAGGTGGTGGGAATGAGGGATTGACATGAGGTGATGTCTTTTAATGTATCTACTTAATAGAATTGAAAAATCCCAACAGGTTCTTCCTGCTCAATACACAAACAAAGACCACAGCATTGCAGTAAAGAAAAAGTTTAATTGACACAAGGCTGGCCATGCCATGTGGGAGACAGTTATTACTGAAATCAATCTCTTCTTAAGTTAGGGGTTTTCCAAAGGTAGTTTGGGGGAAGAGGTGAGGTGGCTAGGCAATGGGTACTTACCGCTGATTAGTTGGGGCTGTAGTCATAGGGATATAGGAAATTATCCTCCTGCTGGCTGAAGTGCTTCTGCGTGGAGACACAAGAGTGGTTGGCAGGTCCAGGTAGAGCCATCATTGGTGTCAGACATGCAAAAAACCTGAAAAGTTATCTCCAAAGGGCAATCTTAGGTTCTACAATAATGATGTTATCTGCAGAAGTAATTGAGAAAGTTGCATATCTTGTGATCTCCAGAAAAATGGCTGGCAATGCTCATATGTTAGCAGAATCCAGGCTTCTCTATCTTCCTAACCTAGTGGTCTCTTATTAAGCTTTACAAAGATGGTTGTGTTTGGGGGAATGGCTATAATCATATAAACTATAAATGTCTCCCACAGCTAGCCCAGCCTATGCCCATTAACAATTAAGGCAGCTCGAAGGATAAAGGCAAGAGGGGGTTGTCCAGATCAGATCTCCTCCACTGTCATAATTTTCTTACTGTTATAATTTTTGCAAAGGCGGTTTCTGAATTGTCACAAACATCCTACCCAAGGTAAATAACTTGCTATTTTCTATTTTTATCTTTCTTTTAAAAAACAATTTCAGATTTTGATTCAAAGATAGAGCTCATTTTTGCCACTGAATTCTGTAAGAATTTCTGTCAATGAGGAAGTCTTGATTAGATCAGTGAATCTGATATTTATAGTCCTTGGAAAAAACAGGTTACCAAAAAAAGAGGGAAAAATGAAAGATGGTTCCTTTAGGAAACGAACAAAGAAGGAAGATGTGTCCCAACCACAAGAAGCAAATGGAAGGAAATGGCTGGCTTCAGAATGTTAATATCATCACTGCAAATTCGTTTTCATATAAGTAATTAATCAACTTTTGTCACTTTTTGCGATTCATTGTGAACATTCTGCGTGAGGTCCGTCCTTCACTGTGCTACTTCAAGTTCAAAAGCCTGAAGCTTTTAGAAATTGCCTTATGACATTGTCAAGGCCCTTTTTATAGACTAATTAACATGCCAAGAATTGGAAGCCAATAAAAGATAAAATGGTACCATTTTTCAGTTTTCAAGAACTTTTTCATGCCCACTTCAAGCACTTCTTACATTTCTGGCCCTCTCCGCTGATACCAACCTCACTGGAGGGACTGGCTTTAAGTTTCACGGAGGGTCCCACCCTTCCTGTTCACTCAGTGGGACCATTCATGAGGGGAAATAATGACATTACATTATGCAAGTTTCCCTGTGTGTAACCTCTCCTAATAGAGCCTTTTTGATGGAATTTTTAGGATCCATGCTCACCGAGATTAAACTACATACTCTAAGCTAAGGACCACATTGGACTGGAGCAAATATAACAGATCTCAGCATGGATTGCCTTGGTACCAGAGTCCCTAACAAGCCCACATGCTGCCAGTCACATTGTTCACACAGACTCTTGGGAAATCTGGAACACTCCATCCTGGCTTTAAGTTACCACCACTATCAAACTACCGCCCTTTTCTATTAAGGCTTAAATTGCCAATATAGCAATACAGAAGAACCTACACTCACAAGCATTAACTTCTGTTTAAAGGGGTATTTACAAACAACAGGAATTTTTTGTTTCTTGAACCTAACTTAGCAGAAGATGAGTTCTCACCCAGGGGAGAAATTTTATATACAGTTTATTAGTAGTTCTATTACATATGTAAATGTACCCATTATAGAATATAAAGAGAAATAGAAAAGAGTAAAAATAATCACTCATAAATACCAATATTAACGATTTAAATAGGCTTCTTTTCACCCTTTCTCTCCTATAACTTATATTATAGGAAAATGAAAGTAGTTGAAACTATAAGTGAATTCTGGCCAAATATTTTTCCTAAATAAGCCAGCCAAAAGATGCTCTCCCCCAAGTCCTCTGAGATCTAATGCTGGACGAGAGGTACTGTGCCCCAACCCCAACCACCCACATGGAAGCAGGACTCAGGAAGTCATGAGCTGCACATTTCTGATTTTGCTCACAGTCAAGCTGCGCAGGCAGAAGGGGTGAGGATTATTAGATAAAGATAAAGTGAGATGAACTACCAGCTCTCTCTCCTCTGCTCCTCAAAGAATTCCTTCACTTCCTCTGCCTGTTTCCTATCCTCACCCAGGGTGGCCCACGTTCTCCCACGGCGCTCTCCTCTGCTACTCGGCTGCTCCCCTGAAGGGCATGCCCAGAGCCTCCCGGTGCCCACAGCATCTGGTGCTGCTTCAAAGCCAATCACTAAACCAGCCAACTATGTGCCCTTGCAGTTTGCCCAGGCGAATCTTCCAAGGCCACTCGAGTCAAACTGGAAGCTCCCGGAACCTCTGTGCAAATGAATTCTAAAATCCTCCCTACCTTTACAGCAATCTCACAGAGATTTATCCTGTCACAAAGAGGAAAACATAAACCTTCCTGCTGTCACTGAGGTACTCCAAGTGTGACTGCCTTTACTGAACCACTCAAAGAGTGAACTCTGCATGAAAAATAAAATTTCAGTCTTAACATTAGCTTTACTGTGAAATGGGTTGGAATTCTTCAAGAGACTAATTTAAAAATGAACTCTGAGAATCTGAACAAGCAGTATCTGAAAGGGAAACCTTAAATGATACATAAATAGGTGAAAATACATTAAACCTCATTAACAATCAAAGGTATGCTAAACAAAACATATATGTTTTTGCTTATCTAACTAGAAATGATTTTTTAAAGTTATATTTGATGTCAGTGTAGAATGTCGGGAAACTTGTTAGTCAGGTTTCCCTGTTCATCAGGTTTCCCCACATTCTACTGGTGGGAGATTGGTAAAAGCAAATTGGGGAACTTGTATTAACAGTGTGGAAACTATGCATAACCTCTCAGTAAGCAATTTTACTTATGATCCTAAGGATAAAATTAGTAGTATGCAAGAAGATTTGATAATAGCAAAAACTGGAAAAATATACAAGAATAAGTAGTTATTAAATACGGTACCTTCACTTGACAGAATACTCTGCAGCCATTAACAAGGAGCTGAAGGAAGAGGTTTACACATGAGAAAAAACTAGTTATGAAACAACACATACAACGTAGCCCCAGTTTAGTGGAAATACATACACCTAGAAAAGGGTTTAGAGAGGAGTCATCAGTGGTTATCTCACAGTGGGGTGGACACAAGGCTAGCAGGATGGCATACAGTTGAGAGTAAGGGGATTGAACATACTCGGATGCATATCCTAACTTTACCACTCTGGGAACTGGGGCAATTTTCTCACAGACTCCTTATTTGTAAAATGGGGATAATGTGACTTCTTAGGGTTTGTTAAAGGATTAAAAGAAATGGTGTTAATAAAGTACATAGCACAATATTTGGTACAAACAAAAACTAACTCATAGATCTACAGATTTTTTATCTGTAATTGCCAATTTTCTATGATAAATACATATTTTATAATGAAAGTCATTTGTAAACAAATATAGAATTCTAATTAATAATATACACATTTAAGTGATTAGAAGGGAAGTATACTAATGTTTACAATTTACTTTGAAATACATCAAAACAGAAGATGGATTAATGGTAGGTATACAAAAATTTACTGCAAAATTCTTTCAACTTTGTGGTGTGTTTGAAAATATAAATTGTTGGTAAAAATGAATATCACTTTAAATGTATTATCTTTTTTATTTATATAAGTAAGATGACCAGGCACAGTGGTTCACCCCTGTAATCCCAGCACTTTGGGACGCCAAGGCGGGTGCATTGCTTGAGGCCAGAAGTTCAAGACCAGCCTAGGCAACATGGCGAAATCCTATCTCTCTACTAAAAATTAAAAAAAAATAAAATAAAGAAAGAAACAAAAAAGAAGATTAGCTGGCCCTGGTGGTGCATGCCTGTAGTCCCAGCTACTAGGGAGGCTGAGATGGGAGAATCACCTGAACCCGGGAGGTCAAGGCTTCAGTGAGCCAAGATCACACCACTGCAGTCCAGCCTGAGCAACCAGAGTGAGACCCTATCTCAGAAAAAAAAAAAAAAAAAAAGGAAAAGATGTTCATTTTAACAGAGCATGAAATAAACACATTAAGAAAAAGTTAGTAATTTCTCTGACATACTCCTCACCAATTCCACTCTGCTGGAAAGGTATTTTTTGTATCTTTCCACATTTTTATGCTCATAAATTTAAAGGAAACTGTTTTTTCATAAGATTTTACCATCCATATTACTTGACAACCCCTGTTTTTTACACTTGGAGAAGTAATTTTTGTTTAAAAAATAAAGAATGAGATCTACCTCTTACTAATGAACCTATAAGTCACAAATAAATTTTCTTTATAGATAAGATAGAACATAGCTTTTTCCCATATGTGATTTTTATTATTACTCAAAATTTTAGGAGCCTTCATAGCAAGAAATAAAATGCTTTGGTTTTTAAAATACTTTCATTATTTTTATATTAAAATGCAACACAGCTTGGTGCCTGTGCGTCCTACTGTGAGCTAGTATTTATTACCATCTCCTCCCATGGGTTCCAAGTCCACTCACCTCTGTCTTTGGTGGTGTAATTGCTACCATTACACTTGAGGTCACTTTCTGCAGTCACCACTGTAGTCTAAGTTAAAAATAAAAATGTACCTGAGATTCACAGCATCTGAATACGCAGGACCACAATTCCTATTCACATATGTACATTCAATGTAAAGAAAACAAAACAAAATAACAACGGCAATAAAACTGTACCAGTATAGCTTGTGTAAGGGGTTGTTACCTACCCCACAGAAGCAGACTGGACACTACTCCAGATTTTCAAGGAAACTATCTTTTGTTAATGCTTTGAAAATGTCCTGTCATTTTCTCTGCTTTTTCTTTATGAAACTCCTATTTTCTTAGGATACTGAACCTCCTAGATTAAGCCTCTAATTATCTTAGCTTTTCTCCCTTATCCATTTCTTTAATGTTACTTCTTACTGGGTGTTTTCTTTGACTTCATCTTCCTGAATGATGAGCATTCTTAATTTCAACTATAATTTTTAATTTATAAGTGCTTTTTGCTCTGACTAGACTGGTTTCATTAATTTGCATTCTTATTTTATGTCACTAAACATATTAAATAGCAATACTTTATAGCATTTTTTCCATTCCTTGATTTGTCTCTGTTAACTCTTAGTATCTTTTTATTATTATCTTTTGGGGCAGGGGTTGGTTTATACCTGTATTTTTCATGTGAAGGTTTTCCTTAAATATCTGGTCATTTTCTCCTATTTAAAAACAAGACATTAAAACGCTGACTGGAGGCCCCACTCTATTGGTGGCATCTTAGTTCATTTGGTGCTGTTAGAACAAAATGCCACTGACTAATTTACAGCTAACAGAAATGTATTCTCTCACAGTTTAGATGTCAGGGAAGTCCAAGATCAAGGCAGTGGCATCAGGTGTGGGGCTTCTTACTGCATCCTTACAAGATAAAAGGCAGAAGGGCAGCAGGGAACCAGCTCCCCCTGTCAAGGCCCTTTATCAGAGCACTAATCCCATTCATGAGGGAGGAGCCCTTGCAGTCTAATCATCTCGTAAAGGCTCACCTCTTAATACCATCACATTGGTAACACCTGGATTTTGGAGGGGACACATTCAAACCACAGCAGTAGGGCTTGACAACTAGTGAATCTCACTGTACAGCATTGGGCAGGCATCCAGGTTTTAACTTTTTTAGGTTTTTAGGTTTTTATTTGTAGGTCTGGTCAGTTCCTGAGTTTCCTAAGAGAAGAATCCTCCAATCTTGTCCTCGGGATAGAAGGCTGGCTACTAGTATGTTCAGCTTAGATGATGGAAGACCTCCTCATCAGATACAACATGTTTCTTGTGTTTCCCTGGGTTTCTATCCAGCACCGAAGCACTTCTCTCCTCTGTGCTTGGTATCCACAACTCCAAAAACTGTTTCTGCATTTCCTCTAAGAAATGGATCTCTCAGCTCTCTTAGGGCACAGGAAGAGTAGTCATCTAACTTCTCGGAATGAAGGTCGGCATTGGCATCCAATTGCTCCTTAAACAAATAGTCTTCTTGTTCTCAGCCTCCTCTCCTCCAGGCTTTGGGCTTCCATTTCTGAGAATTCCTGGAATTTGGCAGGGTAAACTACCAAGCTTCTCAGTGGTAACCTACCTCCTCCCCTCCACATACACACTTGTAAATTTGACCTTTGATCTGCCCAATGGTTGAAATTCACCCAACCATGTGCAATCTTCATATGTTATAGTTTGAAGTTTTAGGTGTTTCCTGGTTTCATTAAAGATAAAGTTAAGCACCTGTAATTGTGCTGTGGTTGTTACTGTTCTTGTTATTTTGTGGTAACTTCTGAGAGGAGAATTGGGCAGAGACATCGTTACTTTTACCTCCCATCTTATAACTGACAGAGCTTCTTATTAGTAGAGGAAAGATTCTTGTTTATTTTCTCAGGCGAGAATAGAAAATTACTCTCTTCTAGTTGGAAAAAGCCTGTCATATGTATATTTCTTCATATTCTCAGCATGAATTCTAACCTAAATGATTTCTTTCTTTCTTTAGATGCCTAATACATACAAAGTTAGGACAGCAAAGGCAGGAAGCCAAAATGAAACACTGTTTTCTTTTTCTCCCTGGCAGTCCCTTAACATTTTGGGCTTCATACACTATCTCCACTAAATAACAGAGGGAGAAACTGAGATAGAAAGTGAATCCCAAAGTGTTGAAGGTGATTATGCCATCGAAAGCTAATGTCTGCATGTAAGATGGGGATTTCAACCTCAAGTTTTCTTTCTAGAACGCTAAGGGCAGGCAGGAAAATTAGGAGGAAAGAAAATACTTAGGATTTAGTAAAACAGATACCAAACTTTACATATGAGTTTATTTCTTCACAATATTTTCTATGTTATATTCTAAGAACAAAAGCACACAATCTTCTCCTGGGTAAGAAGAAGCTTCTGTTTGACACACATGGCTAGCATGTAGATCATACCACCACCATCTTTCTAATTGGACTGGAGTTCATATCTTTTCTCATTTGGCTGCCATTCATCCAAACTACCTCCCACTCTTCCTTTTGTGTCCAGAATTGGTGGGTTCTTGGTCTCAATGACTTCAAGAATGAAGCAGTGAACCCTCGCAGTCAGTGTTACAGTTCTTAAAAATGGTATGTCCGGGGTCTGTTCCTTCAGATGTTCAGATGTGTCAGGAGGTTCTTCCTTCTGGTGGGTTTGTGGTCTGGCTGACAGGAGTGAAGCCACAGACCTTCGTGGTGAGTGTTACAGCTCTTAAAGGCAGCATGGACCCAAACAGTGAGCAGCAGCAAGATTTATTGCAAAGAGCGAAAGAACTATGCTTCCACAGTGTGGAAGAGGTTCCCAGCGGGTTGCTGCCCGCTGGGGCAGCCTGCTTTTTTTCCCTTTATCTGGCCCCACCCACATCTTGCTGATTGGTCCATTTTACAGAGAGCTGATTGGTCCATTTTACAGAGAGCTGATTGGTCCATTTTGACAGATTGCTAATTGCTGCATTTACAATCCCTGAGTTAAACACAGAGTGCTAGACAGAAAAGTTCTCCAAGTCCCCACTAGGTTAGCTAGATACAGAGTACTGATTGGTGTATTTACAAACCTCGAGCTAGATGCAGAGTACTAATTAGTGTATTTACAAACCTTGAGCTAGACACAGGGTGCTGGTTGGTGTATTTATAATCCCTTAGCTAGACTTAAAGGTTTTCCAAGTCTCCACTAGACCCAGGAGCCCAGCTGGCTTCACCTAGTGGATCCCATACTGGGGCTGCAGATGAAGCTGCCTGCCAGTCCTGTGCTATGCGCCTGCACTCCTCAGCCCTTGAGTGGTTGATTGGACTGGGTGCCACAGAGCAGGGGGGCAGCACCCATCGGGTGGCATGGGAGCCCTCTGCAGAGGTGGGGGCTCGGGCATGGCCAGCTGCAGGTCTCAAGAGCCCTACCCCCTGGGGAGGCAGCTGAGGCCTGGCGAGATTTTGAGCCAAGTGCATGAGGGCTGGCAGTGCTGGGGGACCCAGCGCAACCTCTACAGTTGCTGGCCTGGCTGCTAAGCCCCTCACTGCCCTGGGCCGGAGGCACCAGCTGGCCGCTCCAAGTGCGGGGTCCACCAAGCCTGCACCTGTGCCCGCCAGAATTCGCGATGGCCTGTCAGCGCTGCGCACAGCCCTGGTTCCTGCCGAGGCCTCTCCCTCCACACCTCCGGCAAACAGAGGGAGCCGGCTCCAGCCTTGGCCAGCCCAGAGAGGGGCTCCCACAGTGCATAGCTCCTCAAGCGCCACCAGAGTGGACACGGAGGCCGAGGAGGCACTGAGAGTGAGGGCTGCTAGCACATTGTCACCTCACACTTTGTCTAAGAAATTTCCCACTTTGAAAGTCCTGTTTGGAAGGAGAGTTATTTCTCACTACCTAGGCTGAGGCGCTGAGGCTGTCAGATTCACAATTTCCCAAGTTAACCTTGCAGGTAGAGTGCTGGTGAGAGATGACAATGTGCCAGCAGCCCTTGCTGGCTCTGGCTGCCTCCTCGGCCTCTCTGTCCGCTCTGGCCATGCTTGAGGAGCCGTTTAGCCCACCGCCGCACTGTGGAAGCCCATCTCTGGGCTGGCCAAGGCTGGAGCCGGCTCCCTCTGCTTGTGGGGAAGTGTGGAGGGAGAGGCCTGGGCAGGAACTAGGCTGCACTGCGCTAGCTGGCCAGCGCAAGTTCCAGGTGGGTGCTGGTTGCACTGCCCGCACTCAGAGCAGCCAGCCTGCGCTGCTGACCCCTGGCAGTGAGGGGCTTAGCACCCGGGCCAGCAGCTGCAGAGGGTGCGCTGGATCCCTCAGCACTGCCAGCCCACCCGTGATGTGCTGGAATTCTCCCTGGGCCTCCGCAGCCTACCCGCAGGGCAGGGCTCGGGACCTGCAGCCTGCCATGCCCTAGTCTCTCCCCATGCCTCCCCCACCCCCATGGGCTCCTGGGCAGCCTGAGCCTCCTCAAGGGTGCCGCCTCCTGCTCCGCAGCACCTGGTCCCATGGACCGCCCAAGGGCTGACAAATGTGGGTGCGTGGGGCAGGACTGGTGGTCACCTCCGCCCACAGCCCCAGCCAGGGATCCACTAGGAGAAGCCCCTTGGTCTCCTGAGTCCTGTGGGGACTTGGAGAACTTCTATGTCTAGCTAAAGGATTGTAAATGCACTAATCAGCACCCTGTGTCTAGCTCAAGGTTTGTAAATGCACCAATTAGTGCCCCATGTCTAGCTAATCTAGTGGGGACTTGGAGAATTTTTATGTCTAACTAAAGGATTGTATTATGTCTAGCTAAAGGATTCTAAATGCACCAATCAGCACCCTGTGTCTAGCTCAAAGTTTTTAAATGCACCAATCAGCACCCTGTCAAAACGGATCAATCAGCTCTCTGTAAAATGGACCAATCAGCAGGATGTGGGTGGGGTCAGATAAGGGAGTAAAAGCACGCTGCCCAAGCTGCAGCGGAAATCCGCTTGGGTCCCCTTTCACAGGGTGGAAGCTTTGTTCTTTCCCTCTTTACAATAAATCTTGCTGCTGCTCACTGTTTGGGT
The DNA here is from genome assembly GCF_000951035.1 of Colobus angolensis palliatus. Lineage (NCBI taxonomy): Eukaryota > Metazoa > Chordata > Mammalia > Primates > Cercopithecidae > Colobus > Colobus angolensis. The sequence goes on from NW_012116311.1 coordinate 3,603,359, forward strand.
CCACACTGCCTTTATGAGCTGTAACACTCACCGCAAGGGTCTGCAGCTTCACTCCTGAAGTCAGTCAGACCACGAATCCACCAGAATGAAGGAACTGCGGACACATCTGAATATCTGAAGGAAAAAACTCCAGGCACACCATCTTTGATAACTGTAACACTCACTGCCACGGTCCGCAGCTTCATTATTGAAGTCAGCGAGACCAAGAACCCACCAATTCTGGACACAAAATGACAACAAATACCGTAGGGGTAAGAATATCTAGCCATACAAACACTACAGGTAGGCAGATATTTCCTTAGGTACCCACACATTTTTTGTTAGTTTGAACAATATAATCCTGTTTTCAGAGTCCTACTCCAAGAAAAAGGTGCTAATATTCTTTTAATCTTGCAAATTACATGGACCAGACAAGACTCAAGGTTCTTGGTGACCCCACTAGAAACTGAGACAATGTGAAACCCCAAATGAGCAAGCCAGCTATTCCTACTCATCATAACTGCCTAACTCATCCTACAGACACCAGTATGTTCAAGGAGCTCCTCTGGGTCTATACACATAAAATCCATATTCTGGTCAAAAGGAGAGAGAGAGTTTGTGCACAGATGAAATTAATATCTGTGGAAATCATGTTTGAGCACTCTTTTAATTAAGCAAAGCTAATGAGAGGACCCATGCCCTTTTTTGTTTAGTAGTGGTATCCAGGTGGTGGTTTTAGGTATAATTATTATAAATAATGCCACTTTAAGCTTCAGAGAATCAAAGATAAATTCCTGAGAGAATTTTATTTTCTCAGGATTTAAATAAACAAGTGAAAAAGAAAAGAGAGGCAAAGGAGAATGTTTTCAATAATAAACAAATAGCTATTTTATAGGAGAAAGTCTAAACAAAATATTAAGAATCAACCTAATGCAATGCAGCAAATACTTTTGAGAAATTATACCATGTTAGGTGCTGAAGAGTTATAGAGATAAAAAGAACTTGGGCCTACCCTTAACTAAAGCTGACAACTTCAGTGAGAGGTAGCAAAAAGTGGAAAAAATACTCAAATATCAGAAGACATTTAAGCATGACAAAAGGCAGAATGAGATCAACCGGAAGAGATGTAGCAAGAATCATATTTTTCATTTGTTTTTCAATGTCTCTATTTTTTTTTTTATTCCCAAAGTTGCCTTCTTATGACTTTCCACACACCGAGGCTGAGATGTTCATCATTTTCAGGGAGAAGGTAGATCTGCCTAGAATAAACAAGACACAGGCACATTATGACTTTTTTACATTTAGAGGGTTCACAATAGACAGAAAATCCTCTGGCTTTCAATAGAAAGAGCTGGATGCTTTAAAGAGAAAGCCAGTTTCTCAGGAATCTCAAAGATGGGCTTTGAAATTCCAATTGGCCAAGCCTAGAAGACTGGATTGTAGAGTTCTAACTGTAAACACAGAGTATGGAAGTGCAGATTAGGGAATGGGGCAGGAATTTGAGGAAGCCCAACCTGTGGCTGTGGGAGGAGCCCAGAAAATTGAGATGCTTGTCTGGGGTCACCTTGGGGCTGAGAGACTTGTAGGGTCGGGGGATGTAGAACTCAGGTTGACTGGGAATCCAGAGTGTAGGAGGCTTGAGCATCAGTTCCCTTCAGGACCTCTTGGACGGGACCTCTTCCCAAATTAACTGAGCCACCCTGTGCCACAGTCAAGTACAACTGCGTTTAGGCTGAGAGGGTCTGAGAGAGATCCCTACTCTTTACTCCAGCACAAAGTGAAACCAATCCAGAAAATCCCTGGAGTCATTGCAGAGGGGCAAGAAAGACATCTGAGAAACAAACAAACGAACAAATAAAAAACAGAATGTGATTAGTCCTCATGCCTGCTTGAAGAATGCTGCATCATAGGGAAAGGGGACCACTCACAGAGGCTGCAAGGTAAACAGCTCAAAGCCAGAAGACAGATGGGTCCATCAGTGAACCTCACAGGGTGAGCAGTACTAGTGAGAGCAGAGTTGAGGGAGGAGAGAAAAGAAAGGGACCGGGGCTGTGCCAAAAGAACAGAGGACAAGCTACACCAGCCAGAGAAGCCTTCAAAACAGACACAAAGAGTCTTCATACAAAGCCAGCCAGGCCCGCCTGCCTGCCCCTGCCACGAGAAGCCCGTGCTTCATTTCCATGTGCTGGAAGAAGCAAGAAGGGAGAACACCTAGGAGAAGACACTGATCCTAGTGGGGAACATGAACCTTGATTGACTAAATTTAAGTCCTGATTTCACTAATGATTGAGTAAACTTGAAGAGGCAATATCACATGTTTTCCAGAGCTGATTAGTGGCCGATGAGTAAGTTAGGCCCATTTATAGAAAACCGCTTCTATTTTTACACACAAGTCAGTGTGTACATGGTGCGCGCAACACAAAAGATACACACCAGATAGAGGAACACCGAAAGAAGAAGACATTGTATTAAGTTGGGGGAGAAGAGTGATTGGGCCACCACTGGATGTTTCGGACTACGCCTTAGTGAATTTTTGGGATTCTGACACGTAGAAATGAGGTGGAGGCATTCCAGGTGGCAGAAAAATGTCTATCAAAGTCTAGGAAATTGGAGTAGGTAGGAAATGATAAGGAAAAAAATAATAGTCCAACATGGCTGGAAAATACAGTCCTCATAAAATTCTATATACACTCTGCCAGAGTCTGTGCTTTGTCCCTAAGTGCTGGGAAGAGTTTTGTAAACATTTACGGAATAAAATATATTCTGAGCAGAGTGATGCCTGGAAACTTATGCCCATTACTTAAAAACCCCACTGTCTCTGGTTACTGTTCCTTACTGCAACTGTAGTAGACAAGCTTGCCACCAAATATTGCCTCCAGTGGAATACTTCTGTATTCAGCCTCAGCCCACAGAGAAGGAATCTTCCATCAATATTTTGTCCTTTCATCAGATGCTAGGAAAGTTTGCACCATTCTGCCCATCCCTACTCCTTGGATGGAAGCATGGCTAATACAAGGAATGTGGTGGTTCCATGTATATGAGGTGGGGTTCAAGCATTTTTATTTTGATGAATCTCCAAAGGTGATCTAGATATACAATCTTGATCTCTGCTTTTTCTACCACTCTCTTTGTCTCGCATTTCTTCATACCAATTTGGAAGAATATCTGCTACATAGTTGTTTTCAATAAATATTTGTTGAATAAATGGACAGACACACCCACCCATATCTTTTCTCCTTTTTTTTTTTTTCTTGAGAAGGAGTCTCACCCTGTCACCAGGCTGGAGTGCAGTGGCACAATCTCAGCTCACTGCAACATCCATCTCCCTGGCTCAAGTGATTCTCCTGCCTCAGTCTCCTGAATAGCTGGGATTGCAGGCATGCACCACCATGCCCAGCTAATTTTTGTATTTTTAGTAGACAGGGTTTCACCATGTTGGCCAGGATGGTCTCAATCTCCTGACCTTGTGATCCACCTGCCTCAGCCTCCCATAGGGCTGGGGTTACAGGTGTGAGCCACTGCACCCAACCCCATTTCTTAAACTTTAGCATGCAATGGAATCACTTAGTAGGCTTGTTAAAACAGATGGTAGAGGTCCACCTGAAGAGTTTCTGATTGAGTAGGTCTAGGGAGGGGGCTAAGAATCTACATTTCTAACCACTTCCCAGGTGATGACAATGCTATTGTTAGAAGGGGCTACACTTTGAGATCCAGTGGTCTAGATAAATATGGAAACCCCCTGAATACTTTAAATATAACCCCAAACTTAATGGGACCTTTGAATGGTTTGCCTACCATTTTTCTGGGAGCTTTTAGAAAAGATGTTTCCCTATGTTTCATTACATAAGTTATAGGAGCAACTTAATAGCATAAATTATAGGCATTGAAAACTGTTGCTAAAACATATGGAACTTTTATTAAGAATCCAGGAATCAGAGAGTTCTGAATAAAATGTGAGTCATCATTTTCTATTCAAAGTTTGATGTTATAATCTAAAATAATATTTTTTAAAAGTCATAGGATTTCTATTTTTTTACCCTAAACTGACTTCCTTTAATATCAAAACAAATAAAAAATCAGGCTCCCCTTCTGGAGTTATTGAAAATTAGATAAAGAGGACTGTATTTCTGTCCATTATCTGGAGGAGAATCCATGTGAGAATTTGGGACTGTCTTGTTATCTTTTTAACCCTACAGAAGAAACAAAACAAAACACCATTAAGTACCCACAAAGGACTAGGGTTCTGTCTTGTTTTCTAGACACTATAAAAATTTCAGAGCTGCTTAATTTTTAAAACTTCTGAAAAAATTTAAGGTTTTTAAACTTTCGAACACTAATACTTAAGATTTATATTAAGTTATAGCTTTCCTTGGTAAGATTACTCTTGAACTTCCCTAATTTGTAGTTTCAATTCTATTAGTTGTCTGTAGAGTCAAAGATTTTGTTTGATCACTATAAATAATGTGTTTACTTTATAATGGTGTATATTGTTCTTATCATGTGGACTCTCACTACTTAGAAGTTTAAGTGGTCAAATACCCTTGTTTCTGTAAGCCACCTAAGAACCATAACTCCAATTATACCTAATTGGAAATAGATACATATGTAGATAGATAGATGCATATATATATGCATATATATATAATGGAGTTCAGATAAATGATATTGGAGCTAAAAAGTCTCTCTCAGAGAGCCAGACTGCACATGAAATGCCCAATAAAATGTCTGACACAGCTCTGAACTACAGGGCTCCTCAACTTTATCCACAACGCTGAACTTTTGATATAGTCCTACAGTGGACAAACATGTTGCTCATAAGGGCAGAAAATAACAGTCTGAAGAAGTGTTCCCAGATCTGGCTTTTTTATTAAAAACCTCACTTATCCAAAGACTGATGCTTATTAAGCTTGACATAACTCCTCTCAGACCTGAGACTTCAGCTTCAGATTGATTTTCCTTGTTGTATTTTATAAGACATGAAAAATTAAACACTCTCATATGTCATTATTATTTGTAATTGCAGGTTGTGTTTTACAGGCTAACTGCTCCCTGCTGCCCCTGTGTTCTATGAGTACATGTAATTTTGCGCATTAGAGAATTTTCTGTTTGTCTGCCAATGGGCTCTTTTGCCAAGATGTAGGCAGGCGTAGATATCAAAAGCCTTCATAGCAATAGCATAAACAGAAGCTTGACTCAAATCACTTTTATGAAAGGAAACTCTTTTTTTCACATAATTTGGTAGGAATTCATCACTGTGCTACGGAGCGAATGGAGGCTAACAGAAGCAAGAAGGGTCAAAAGAGGAAATAGATACAGAACATGGGCTTGAGAGTGGAGGGCATAGAACAGACAAGTCTCAAGATAGATAAAGAAGATTTTGGCAAGTAAGAATCAGGAGCGAGAAAGGCAGAAGAGAGTTGGCAACTTTGGGAAACAAGAGTACAAAATGAGTGAGGGCGCCAAGGAAGTCAAGGTGCCAGGTGAGAATGCCTAGAGAGGATGGCAGAGGTGAAACTGGCATTGGTGAAATTGACAGAACTACGTAGGAAGCAGGCCAGACTCAAACAAAACTGAGACCAGCAGCCAACGCTATGACTATAAGACTAATGGAAATGCAAGAGAGTGAGATGGAAGCAAAACAATCAATTTTGACTATTCTAATGAGCCTTAATTAACTACTTTGGCTGAAAACCTCCCATGACAGAACACAGCAGCCTCCAGAGCAGCTTAAAGAAACTGTCAGGATGTACATGAGCTGTTAACAGAACTCCTCACTTTAGTTTTCTTTAGCCAGTTGTTTTCTTCCATATGGGTGAATGGTCAAAGGTGTGAATCTGAATTCACCAAACAAGATGCAAAAAAAAAAAAAAAAGTTATGAACTGTATTTATGTTACTAGCAGCAACCTTCCTGAGGATATCATTAATATTTCAGGAGATCCACTTAATAAGAACCATTTCCACATAAAATTTTGAATTCCTTAGGCAAGCCACTAGGCTAAATAAAGAAACCCACCAGATGCCTTGTAAGTTGTATTATCCTATTATCCTTAGAAATGAATGGATATTGAATTCAACCCCTAAGTCAGTGGTTCCCACTCCAGATAGCACGTTAGAATTTACATGGGGAAATGCTGATTAGCCTGGGGTGGAACATGAGTTTCTTAGGAGCTTCCTGTGTGACTGTAAGGACTGAGAACTATTGCTATATGGAAGAGACTCAATGAGGAAAACACAACTCACTACAATATTAACAATATGTTTTAAGATGTAGCCAGAATTTCCTAGAATGTCATGCAGCCTTTGCTTCTACTTCTTTGGGTAAAAGAAGGCATGTAGTGACTTTAGCCAGTCTCAATGTCATGGGCTCATCTCCTGAGATTACTATGCCTCTTTTTTCTTTCAAGAAAAAGAAACAACAGCATGTTGCTTAATCACGCTTACTTAATTTGTGCATATGTCCAATAAGTTTCAATTGCTTTGTAAGATAGTATTGACGGGTCCTGTTCCTTTTCTGTTCATTATAATTTGTGCAGCCTAATTTATCCTTTCAGTTTCTGAGTACGTATTCACTGCTTTTAAGTGATAGACAGAGGGGAAATATCTGTAGTATTTCAAATAGAGATCTAAAGCAGCAGAATGGTTTAACCAAGACAACTGCTAAAAAGCAAATAGATGGCTTCGGTCCCAAGAGAAATAGATATTATATTGAAAGAATGCTGTCTAAAAAGTAATATTTGGAAATGAAGATAAACACAAACTTTGGAAGACTCAAGAATGTCATTTTGGTACAGGAACAATGTCTAATGAAAATTTAGAAATCATTTTTCATTAGACAATAAGAAACATATAAGTGTATAAGTATGGCCAGACTTAACTAACTTAGGGGTTATATATGCACATTAATTGACAGGCATTAGCCATGACCTGTAAGTTTAAATGAAAATTAAAATTCTACTAAATGTTAGATAAGAATAAATCTGAAGTCTTATAAAGCACTATAGGCATATGAAGAGAGTAGTACTATAATGTTAGCATGAATATTATTCATTTTGATTTCTAAGTTAAGCTGTCCCCTGGTCTAAGGTTATATTCAAAAGCAAAGTAGCATTCAAATTCATCTAAGGTGTAAACGCAAGAACAAAGACCCAGCAAATTGAGGTCATTCAAATATATTTAGAAAATAATAAGCACAATAAATTAAGCAAGAATTCTCAAGGAAAGATTAGAGTTTCTTGCCCTACATAAAAATCTTTGAAACACTTAGTAAAAATAATTCAAATGGCAAAGTACAAACTGAAGGTCTTTTAGGGCAGCTTAGCAATGGAAGGGCCAAGGAAGGATAAGAGGAGCATAGGGTCAGCCAGCATGAGTCAACGAAAGATCGTAAGTAGTCAGAGAAATCAAAGAAGCATCCAATTTTTATTTTGATCTGGTTTCAGCATTGCAAGACATGAACATTTTCTCACCGGAGCATAATAATAAGGATTTTGAGGATGAAATCTAGATTTCTTTTAGAAAGTCATTTCACATTGAAATGTCAGTTTTATTTATGTGAATATGAATTTGAATATGTGCATTTGTTTTCTATTGCTGCTGTAACAAATTATGAAAATTTAGTTGCTTGAAACAACATAAATTTATTATATTATATTTCTATAGGTTGGAAGTCCAGTACAGGTCTTATGAACTAAAATTAAGTTGTTGACAGGGCTGTATTTCTTTTTGGAGGCTTCAGGGAAAAACCTGTTTCCTTGCCTTATCTAGCTTCTAGAAGCTGCCAGCATCCCTTGGCTGATGGCCCCTTCCTGCATCTTTTTTCTTTTTGAGACAGGGTCTCTCTCTGTCACCCAGCATGGAGTACAGTGGTGCAATCACAGCTCACTTTAGCCTTGAACTCGGGCTCAAGTGATCCTCCCACCTCAGCCTACCAAGTAGCTGGGACTAAAGGCATGCACCACCACACCAGCTATTTTTTTAATCTTTAATAGAGACAAGGTCTGACCATGTTACCCAGGCTGGTATTGAACTCCTGGCCTTAAGTGATCCTCATGGCTCAGCCTTGCAAAATGCCAAGATTGCAGGTATGAGCCACTATTCCCAGCCCTGCTTTCTGTATATTGAAAGTCAGCATTATCTCATCACCCTGACCATTCTTCTGTGATCATATCTTTTTCTCTGATCACAGCTCAGAAACGTTCTCTGATTTCTCATCTCTGATGTCGAGAGATTAGATTCATGTGATTAGACTGGGCCTATCTGGATAATCTGAAATAATCTCCCCATCTCTAGGTCCTTAACCTTAATCACATCTGCATAAGCCCCTTTTGGCAGGTAAGGTCACATATTTACAGGTTCCAGGAATTAGGGTATGGACATCTTTGGGAAGACTATTATTCTGCCTACCACCATTAAAATATAATAGTAACTAGATCTTCTTCAAAATGAGTTAGATCTTCAAAATGAGTTAAAGCCACATCTGTCTTCAAGTCTTCCAGATGTCATCAGATGCCCAAGCCTCCTTCTTCCCAAACTGATGAGGCTTCACCCTTTCCCCTTGTGGTTCATAAATTCTGATGTCCTTCATGCTGTGCTCTTTGATTTACTATAGGAAATGGCACCTTTTCCCTTCCACTGCATAAAAAATTCACTCAGAATCACCCATTTACTGTTTCTTATAACTCAATTTAAATATTATAATTTAAGAACTTGTTTTTTGCCCTTTATCTATACATGCAACTGCTACCCCAGACAAATTCCCAGAGGCAGGTACAGTATATTTAACTCTCTTCAGATGATTTCCACACAGCACCATGGAGATAAAGAATTTTATTGATGCTTTTATCATTTAACAAGCACATGGCAAAACAAGTGTATATTTTATAGACAGAAAACCATAGATAAGTAGTTAAAGTCAAGCTATCAAATCACATCAAATTAGATGAGGTTGAAGAAAAGAATTTTCCAAAACAAGTCACTAAAAATTTCTTTCAGAAACCATTTTTGGCAGGTTCGAAATACAGTTTTCTGGACACATGCTTTTTATACTTAAAATGAAGCACCCAGTTAATGATCTCTTTTTGTTCTCTTCCCAAGATAGTCCCATCATAGATGCTATGGGACATTAGGACTAGAAGGAAACAGAACTATCTAGTTTCTCCATTTAATAGATGAGAAAACAGAGGCCCAGTAAGGTGAAACAAATAAAAGCATGAGAACTATATTGACATTATAGGTGAAAGCACAGGCTTGGATTGCTTGTGAACATTATTCAGAATTATGAGCAAAAGGGAAAGATTCTCACACTCTCAGACTTCCAAATGACAACACTCTTATTCATAGCTTCACCTTGAGAATGGATAATAGCCACGAGCCAGTGGAGCAGAAGGCCAGAGGAGAGAAGGGTGTCACTCACGCTGATGAAGTACACTGGCAGTAGTGAGAAAATGCACACTGTCCCTTGAGCAACGATAGCTCAGCTTGGTTTCCCTCAAACAGTCTAAGTTTTAGTTTAAACATTTTCAGCCACAGCTTGCTTGATTTTTAATAAACAGGCAAGTTGATAATCTTTCTTCTGAGAATTTTATCTCTGGTGCTAAAGCAAATTTAAATCAGCATGCTGTGTAATTGTACATTTTTAGCAGATACAAAAACATGCAGTAGCAAATAGCTAACCTCCTCCCATAACCTTTACCCCACCCTTGTCTCTTCCTCTCCCTTCTTTCCACCTGTGTGATGCTGTGAAGACATGCTAGACAGCATTTCAGGCACGTCTCGTTCATTCCACGAGCCTTCCCCCTCTAAAATCTCTGTTTCCGCACAATCTCCCTCCTCAGATCTATAGCTGAAGACAATGGGAAAATGAGAGAAAATGCAAGGGCTCATTAAACAAACATAACACTCAATCACATGCAGTGATGAAAGTTTAATTCTATTTTAACTCCAGGGGCCTCCAAGCAAAACTTTCACAAAGAACTGACTCCAATGTCATCTGTCTCCCACTGCCACCATCACAGGAAAAGGCTCCAGAGAGTTTTTGTTGTGTTCTTTGAGCATCTCTTTATTTCCTGGGTCCTTCTCACCAACAAAGGCTTTAGAAAGCCTCAAAAAGTATACTGGCATTACAAAGAGGTTTAGAGACAGTGATGTTTATTCAATAAATGCTGCCTGCTTGCTGCTGCCACTACTACATCTCAGAACTGTGATGAGTGTTGGGATACAACAGTGAAGACACAAATCTGGTCCCTGGAGCTCTGATTCTAGTGACAATTGACTAATACTAAATCTCCTAATGAAAAGAAATGGATTGGATTTAAAGTTCAAACAAATTTTATCACCTGGTCTGGATTAGAGATTCAGATAAACCTCATTACCTGGCATGAACCAGAGTTTGCTCATGGACATACATTCATTGGATTAAAATATCTTCTTTTCCTGTTCCCTGCTTCCTCTATAGAAAGGCTGGAGGTGTCTTGATCATCTGGCTAACTTCCTGCACCTAAGGCAAGACGAGACATATAGTATGTATTCAATAAATTCTTGATGTTTGAACAAATTAAAAAATAGCTTCAGCCTTAGGATTCATGTTTTTAATTTCATCCAGGAAGTTCCAGGATAAAGAGAGTAAAGCCCTTCAAGATAATAAAGACAAACAAGATTGGCAAGCAAAATATAGTTGTGTCAAAGGAACAGTCCTGGAAAAGGCACACAGATGATCAGGTCACTAGAACTTTGATTAAGGAGAGTGAATCAGGTGATAAACAAGCTATGGTAAGAAATGGAATCAACATGATGAGTCATCAGTTCCTAGCAGTGGTGTTTCAGAGAATCAGATTTCAAGAGGAAAAATAAGTTCAAAGCCAGCAAGCTTTCATGAAGAAGCAAAGTGACAGAAACCAAGAGTGAGTGATGGACCTGTGGTAGGATTTTTTGCCCCCAGCTTTATTAAGGTATAATGACAAATGAAAACTAGTTATTTATGGCATATAATCATAAATATAGTTATACATATTTATTAGTTTGTTTTCACGCTGCTAATAAAGACATACCCAAGACTAGGCAATTTACATAAGAGAGAAGTTTAATTGGATTCACAGTTCCACATGACTGGGGAGGCTTCAGAATCATGGTGGAAGACAAGGAGGAGCAAGTCACATCTTACATTGACGGCAGAAGGCAAAGAAAGCAAGTTTGTGCAGGGAAACTCCCCCTTATCATACTGTCAGATCTTGTGAGATTTATCCACTATCATGAGAACAGCGTGGGAAAGACCCACCCCCATGATTCAATTATCTCCCACCAGGTCCCTCTCACAACATGTGGGAATTATGGGAGCTACAAGACCAGATTTGGGTGGAGACACAGAGCCAAACTATATCATTCCACCCCTCCCAAATCTCATGTCTTCACATTTCAAAACCAATCACATCTTCCCAACAGTTCCCCAAAGTCTTAACTCATTTCCACATTAACTCAAAGTCCACAGTCCAATGTCTCATCTGAGACAAGTCAAGTTCCTTCTGCCTATGAGCCTGTAAAATTCAAAAGCAAGTAAGTTACTTCCTAGATACAGTGGGGGTACGGGCATTGGATAAATACAGCCATTCCAAATGTGAACATTGGCCAAACCAAAGGGACTACAGGCCCCATGCAAGTTCAAATCCAGCAGGGCAGTCAAATCTCAAAGCTCCAAAATGATCTCATTTGACTCCATGTCTCACATTCAGGTCACACTGATGCAAGAGGTAAGTTCCCATGGTCTTGGGCAGCTCCACCCCTGTGGCTGTGCAGGGTACAGCCTCCCTCCTAACTGCTTTCATGGGCTGGTGTTGAGTGTCTGTGACTTTTCCAGGCATGCGGTGCAAGCTGTTGATGGATCTACCACTCTAGGTTCTGGAGGACAGTGGCCCTCTTTTCACAGCTCCACTAGGCAGTGCCCCAGTAGGGACTCTGTGTGGGGGCTCTGACCCCACATTTCCTTTCCACACTGACCTAGCAGAGGTTCTCCATGAGAGCCCTCCCCTGCAGCAAACTTCTGCCTGGACATCCAGGCATTTCCATACATCCTGTGAAATCTAGAGAGAGGTTCCCAAACCTCAATTCTTGACTTCTGTGCACTTGCAGGCTCAACACCACATGGAAGTTACCAAGGGTTGGGGCTTGCACCTTCTGAATCCATGGCCCAAGCTGTACCTTGGCGCCTTTTAGTCATGGATGGAGTGGCTGGAATGTAGGGCACTAAGTCCCTGGACTGCACACAGCATGGGGACCTGGGTCTGGGCCACAAAACCATTTTTTCCTCCTAGGCCTCCAGGCCTGTGATGGGAGGGCATGACATGAACACCTCTGGCACACCCTAGAGACATTTTCCCCATTGTCTTGGGGATTAATATTTTTCTCTTCATTACTTATGCAAATTTATGCAGCTGGCTTGAATTTCTCCTCAGAAAATAGGACTTTCTTTTCTATCACATTGTCAGGCTGCAAATTTTCTGAACTTTTATGCTGTGCCTCCCTTATAAAACTGAATGACTTTAACAGCACCCAAGTCACATCTTGAATGCTTTGCTGCTTAGAAATTTCTTCTGTCAGATACTCTAAATCATCTATTTCAAGTTCCAAGTTCCATAAATCTCTAGGGCAGGGGCAAAATGCCACCAGTCTCTTTGCTAAAACGTAACAAGAGTCACCTTTGCTCCAGTTCACAACAAATTCCTTATTTCCATCAGAGACCACCTCAACATGGATTTCATTGTCCATATCGCTATCAGCATTTTGGGCAAAGCCATTCAACAAATCTCTAGGAAGTTCCAAAGTTTCCCACATTTTCCAACCCCTGCCTATTACCCAGTTCCAAAGTCACTTCCACATTTTTGGGTATCTTTTCAGCAGCTCCCCACTCTACTGGTACCAAGTTACTGTATTAGTCTGTTTTCACACTGCTGATAAAGGCATACCCAAGACTGGGCAATTTATGAAAGAGAGGTTTAATTGGACTCACAGTTTCACATGGCTGGGGAGACCTCAGAATCATGGCAGAAGGCAAGAAGGAGCAAGTCACATCTTACATTGGTGGCAGCAGGCAAAGAGAGAGAGCTGTGCAGGGAAATCCCCCCTTATAATACCATCAGATCTTATGGGACTTACTGGCTATCACAAGAACAGCATGGGAAAGACCCACCTCCATGATTCAATTATCTCCCACCAGGTCCCTCCCACAACACATGGGAATTATGGGAGCTGAGATTTGGGTGGGAACACAGAGCCAAACCTTATCAACATATATTTATGTATATAATCATTTTGGTACATGTATATATTGTGCAATGATTAAATAAAACTAAACATATCCATCACTTTACGTACTTACCACTTTTTGGTGATAAAAACATTTAAAACATACCTTCTTAGTAATGTTCAATTATATAACACATTACTATTAGCTATAGTCACCATGCTGTACAATAGATCTCCAGAACATATTTCTCCAATCTAACAAACTATGTACCCACTGACTAACATCACCCCATTTCTACTCCTTTCTCCCTCCCAGCCCCTGAAAATCACCATTCTATTGTCTGCTTTTATGAGTTTTACTATTTTAGATTGCACATTTAAGTGAGATCATATAGTATTTGTCTTTCTGTGCCTGGCTTATTTCGCTTAGCATAATGTCCCCCAAGTTCATTTATGTTGTTGCAAATGACAGAATTTCCTTCTTTTTGTAAGGCTGAATAGTATCCCATTGTATGTATGCATATAAGTCTATACTACATTTGCTTCATCCATTCATCCGTCGATGGGCACTTGGGTTGATTCCATATCTTGGCTACTGTGAATAATGCTTCAGTGAACATGGGTGTGCAGATATCTCTTCAACATACTGATTTCGGTTCCTTTGGATATATACCCAGATGTGGGATTGCTGGATCATGTGATTGTTCTATATTTAATGTTTAAAAGAACTTCCTCACCATTTTCCATAACTGCAGTAATTTACATTCCCACTAACAATGTGCAAGGGTTTTCTTTTCTCTACTTCCTCACCAGCACTTGCTATCTCTTGTCTTTTTGTTAATAGCCATTCTAAAAGTGTGAGGTGATAGTTCATTGTGGTTTTAATTTGCATTTCTCTGATAACTAGTGATGATGAACATTTTTTCAAACACTTGTCAGCCATATGTATGTCTTCTTTTGAGAAATGTCTTTTTGGGTCTTATGCTCATTTTTAAATCAGGTTGTTTTCTTGCTATTGAGTTGTTTGGGTTCTTGTATATTTTGGATATTAACCATTTATCAGGTATCTGGCTTGTCAATATTTTCTTCTATTCTATAGGCTGCCTCTTCACTTTGTTGTTTTCTTTGCTCTGCAGAAGTTTTTCTATTTGATGCAATCCCATTAGTCTGTTTTTGCTTTTGCTGCCCGTGCGTTTGACGTCATATCCAAAAAATAATTGCCCAGACCAGTATCAAGAAACTTTTTCCTGGTCGGGTGTGGGGCTCACACCTGTAATCCCAGCACTTTGGGAGGCCGAGGTCAGGATTTTAAGAAAAACCCCATCTCTACTAAAAATATAAAAAATTAGCTGGGCGTGGTGGCATGCACCTGTAGTGCCAGCTACTCAGGGAGCTGTGGCACGGGAATCACTTGAACCCAGGAAGCGGAGGTTGCACTGAGCTGAGATAGAGCCACTGCACTCCAGCCTGGGAGACAGAGTAAGACTCCACCTAAAAAAAAAAAAAAGCTTTTCTAACAGTTTTACAGTTTCAGGTCCTATATTTAAGCCTTTAATTCATTTTCATTTGATAGTATGAGAGATGGGTTCACTTTCATTCTTCTGCATGTGGATATCTAGTTTTCCCAACACTATTTATTAAAGAAAGTGTCCTTTCCCCATTCTCTGTTCTTTACGCCTTTGTAAAATGTCAATTGACCATAACTGCAAGGATTTATTTCTGAGGTTTATATTCTGTTCCATTGGTCTATATGTCTGTTTTTATGCCAGTACCATACTGTTTTGATTACTGTGACTTTTTACTATATATTTTGAACGTCAGGTATTGTTATGCCTCCAGCTTTGTTCTTTTTGGTCAGAATTGCTTTGATTATTAGGGGCCTTTGTGGCTCCATATGAATTTCTATTTCTATTTTAAAATGTCACTGGAATACTGATAGGAATCTCATTGAATCTGTAGATCACTTTGGGTAGTATGAAGATTTTAACAACATTAATTTTTTCAATCCATGAATACAGGATACCTTTCCATTTATATGTGTCTTCTTCAATTTTCTTCGTCAATACTTTATAGTTTTCAGTGTATACATCTTCTGCTTTCTTAGTTAAATTTATTCTTAAGTTGGTTTTAAAAAAATTACAAATGAAATTGTTTTCTTAATTTCCTGATGGTTCACAGTTAGTGTATTGAAATGTAACTGATTTTTGCATGTCGATTTTGTACCCTATAACTTTACTGAATTTGTTTATTAGTTCTAACAGGTTTTATTTTGGTGGTGTCTAGGTTTTCAAGATCACATCATTTACAAACAGAGACAATTTTTCTTCTTCATTTCCAATTTGAGTTCCTTCTATTTCTTTTTATTGCCTAATTGCTTTGGCTAGGAATTCCACTACTACAATGAATAAAAATGGTGAGAATGGGCATCCTTGTCTTATTCAAGATCTTAGCTAAATACAATGTTAATTGTAAGCCTGTCATATATGGCCTTTCTTATGTCATGGAAGAATGTTAAATTTTGTCAAATGCTTTTACTGTGTCTATTAAGATGATCATATGATTTTCATCTTTTATTCTGCTAATGTGGTATATCACATTGATTGGTTTGTGTATGTCGAGTCATCTAGCATCCCAGGGATAAATCCCACTTGATCATGGTGTATGATCCTTGTAATATGTGGCTGAAGTCAGTTTTCAGTTTTACCTTGTTGAGGACTTTTGCATCTATGTTCATCAGGGATATTGGACTGTAATTATTTTTTGTTTTTTGTAGTGTTCTTGTCTGTCCTTGGTATCAGGGTAATGCTGGCCTTGTAAAATGAGTTTGGAAATATTCCCTTCCCTTCAATTTTTTTAGGAGAGCTTGAGAAGCATTGGCATTAATTCTCCTTTAAATGTTTGGTAGAAATTGCCCCCAAAACCAAGCCACAGGATCTTTTTGAAGGTCCACAGCCCCATTCCTTAGTACCTGACTTAATAGTAGTATTGATTCCTGGATGGGAGTGGTGGCTAACGCCTGTAATCCCAGCACTTTGGGAGGCCAAGGCGGGCAGGTCACGAGGTCAGGGGATTGATACCATCCTGGCTAACACAGTGAAACCCCATGTCTATTAAACACACACAAAAAATTAGCTAGGTATGGTGGCAGGTGCCTGTAGTCCCAGCTACTTGTTAAGCTGAGGCAGGAGAATGATGTGAACCTGGGGGGCGGAGCTTGCAGTGAGCTGAGATTGTGCCACTGCACTCCAGCCTGGGCAACAGAGCGAGACTCTGAGACCCCATCTCAAAGAAACAAAACAAAACAAAACAAAAAAACAGTAGTATTGACTCCTTACTAAGGCTGCTACATATACCATTTGGTCTGCGAAGACTCTGAACCCCACTTTTCTAGGCCCTTGGGACCTTTCCTAATCTTTTGGAATTAATTTATTGTTCATTTAATTCATGCATTCCAGTACTCCTCTTTCAATTCTGTCTAGGTCATCACTCAAGCCCAGACATCCTTGTCAGACCTCTCCTTGATGGCATGGACCTCCCTTCACATGAAAATGATACTAAAATCATGAAAAGCAATAGGAGGGAAATGGAGGCAAGAAAAGAGACAGCAAAGAAATAGTCATAAAGGTAAGAGAAATAAGACATGTCCTACTGTGAAGTGCAAGGGATGTTTTGTTAAAGGGGTGGGGGCAGGGTTCCAATTATGGTGCAAGTGGTTAAAAGCAGGAGCTTTGGGGACAGCGTGACAGATTTGAGTCCAGCACTGCTGTTTACCAACTAGGTTAACTTAGGACAATTATTTAACTGCTCTGGGCTCAGCTTCAACAGATGAATAATAGTACCACTTACCCTCATAACAGTTTGTGAAGACTAAGTATGTTAATTCATCTCAATGCCTGGCACATAGTATGTACACAGTTAATGTTGGCTAGTATAATGAGAATAATGTCATTTGGACTCCTGATTCTTACAAATGTTTTAAACATAGGCAAAATGGCTTAAAGTTGGCATGTATATGTGCTAAACTGGTGTACTTGTTCTCCCCAGGGAACAAAAAAAGGAAAGGGATTGGCCTGGGAAGAGAATATATAGGAAAAGAGCCTCCTTGATCCTCTTCATTCATAGTAACCCAAGTTTCTTGTCTGGAAGAAGAGTCTGACAGATTATGACATATAGTTACTGTCAGGAGTGAAAAACAACCTTGCAGTAAGTCTCTTTTTAATTTGTGTTTTTGAAAACTTGGGACTATCCTTTAAAATTCCCTGATAATTCAATGGTGAGGATGCAATTACAGGAGCATGATGCTTCCCCTGTCCTCAGAGGCAGCAACTCCCCAAAACAGAGCAAGCAGGCCTCCACCTTGTGTTGAGGATGGGGATTGTGCAGCCTCCTCCTGCAGTCTATAGGGTGTGAAGGCTTCTGCTCAGCAAAGTCACTGCTGTGGCATTAAAAGCAGCATTCCCAGGGCTCCTCCTCACAGCAGCCTGTGCTGAGCATGCCCAGCTGCTTCCTCCACCCTCACATCCTCTCCTCTGCTCAGCTCATGCCCTGGATGATTAGAACAAAAATAACATGGGAATTGGAAAAGAATTTGGTGTAACAGATGGGGATTTATCAAACGGAATTGGGTTTTTGATTTTTCAAAGCTAATGCCAATGTCAGTAACAAGAAAAGACCAGAAGATGGGTGCCTGGGAGAGGCGACCCTCTGCACAGGGTGCAGGAATCTTGAATGGGAGCCTACAGCCTCAGAGCCTCAGATGGTGGGAGTGCCAAGAAGAGGATTAAAGATGAAAGGAAACAGAGAGTTCTGGTCAGGAAGCCAGGCCACCAAAAGCATGAAGAAAGACTGAGTGACAGTCTTTGTTAAGAGAGCAGAATCACTATGACTCTAGTACAGGCTGTGCACCCAGAAAGTCTGCTTCAGGGAATTACTGTTGGTAGACATAAGGACCTCCGGGGCCAGGTGTCTAATCTGTTTTCACTAGGAGTCAAATAGAGAAGGGATCTTGCTTGTCAGGTAAGCAGAAGAGCAGTGTGTGAGCCCTGGGCAGAGTGGATGCTATCAGCTCTCAGTTCTGCAGCTAATCCCTCCTTCTTCCTTCCTAACAGAGTCTGGATTTCTTTCTATGCAGTTTGCCTTTCCCTATGCAGCCTATGGGGCTCAGGAAAAGCTGACCCCATGCCCAGTTCTAAGGGTGTGTTTCAGTAGTTTAAAAGAAATCCTGTCCTCCTTTCCAGAGCTTGGTAAATTGTCACATGACCATTGAGACCAAGGAGAGACTTCCTAGAGCTTCTGCAGAAGTTCTTCCCCACCTTCTAGAAGAGATTCTGGAAATTCCTTAGTGTTCTTTATGATGTAAGCCCAGAACTGCTACCAGCCTAGGAATGCAGCCCACTAAGGAGAAAAGAGCCACAGAAACACAAAAACAAGGCCATGAGGTTGTGTCACTCAGAAGCCATTCAACCTTGGACTTTCAGTTTCACAGGCCAGTAAAATCCTTATGGTTGAAGCCAATTTGAGTTAGATACTTTTGTCACATAGCTGAAATATCCTGGAGAAAAGAAGGAAGGTGGGGAGGAGGGTGAGGAGAAGAAGGAAGAAGAGAAAGAGAAGGAGGCAGACAAGAAGAAATGAAAAGTTTCTATTACAAGTAAGACTCAGAAAAATTAAGCAACTTGTAATGAATCAGTACTCCAGCTTGGGTCTGGCTGATTTTGAAAGTCCATGTTTGTCCATTCTCATCTCATGTGGCCTCTCCACAGTGAATAGCAGGAAGGAGCACTCTTGACTACCTGCCTGAGTAGGGTGTGCCCTGCATCTCCACATCAGCTGGTAAAGAGCTTTTGCTTGAGAAACAGAGGGCTGTATAAAAGAGAAAGAGAAAGGGTCCTAACCATGGAACCCAGACTTTAAAGGAGAAATCCAGATCCTATGGAGGTAGAGGAGGCAGGAACTGCTGGCTCTCCTGTTCTGTGGCTTTCCTGGGCCATGTTTTATAACAAGGAAAATTCTGGAGGTAAATGGGAAGGAAACTGTCAGCAACTCCCATTCCCAAGGGCTTAACAGAAAGAAAAGGCTGATTGATGGAGAGAATAAAATACTATCAGTGGAGTCAAACATATGTTAAAAATCAGCACAAGAGCAAAGAAAGTCACACACAACTACTTTATTTGTTTTTATTTTCCTTCCTTTGAGGCAAGTGAAATAAAGAATATAGCTCCCCATTTAGGTCATGAGAATTCATCACACATTGGATGCAAGTGTTGAAATATCACATGCACCCCATAAACATGTATAATGATTATGTATCAATAAAAAAGGAAATTCCATATGAACATGATTTGTCACGGACTAAGTACTTTTTTCTTGGAGAATGTTTTATTAAATGTATAAATGCTGTGATTATCAAAAAGGATACATTCAATAGAAGACTCCATCATCAGAAATGTAGTCACCTAAGATGGAATTAGCATAGGTAATATAGTTACCTAAGAATAAAAATTGGTTGATATCCAGGTGTGGTGACTCATGCCTGTACTCTCAGCTATGTGGGAGGCTGAGGCTGGAGAATCCCTTGAGCCCGGGAGGCAGAGGTTGCAGTGAGCCAAGATCATGCCACTGCACCCCATCCTGGGAGACAGAGTGAGTGAGACTCCATCTCAAAATAAATAATTAAATTAAATTAAATAATAAACATTGGTGGAAAGAGGCATGGAGATCTATTTTGGAGTACAGATTTCCTCCCTGCCCCATCTCAGAAGGACACTCTCTCGCCTCAAGGCAATGTAGGGTGAAAGTACTCAGTCCTCTGGCTCCTAAACAAGAAGAAAGGAGAAGTGGGATAGTGGAGGGAAGGGAGGGCTGTCCTGCCTCTCCTACAGGGCATCTTCTGCCACTTCCCAGTAACAGAGGAACTGCATGACCAAAGGCCTATGCCTCTCCAAAGGCTGTAACAGTGGGTAGGTAAAGTCACATGAGAAACATTATCATACACCTCAATTTCCTTGCCTCTCCTTCCTTTGTACTCACCTCAAATATCCAACCCTGATTACACTCAACCATCCTTCTACTCTCCATTCATGTTCAAGCAGTTGTCTGGTCTCACTTTGAATTTGTGATAACAAATCTCAAGTGGGCCTTCAGTGCTGCCTAGCAATCCTCCTATATTCTCCTAATCAGTTTCTTTTACTACTCTCCCAATTATTCACAAGTTTGCCCTCCTTAAACCTCCAACATTCCCTGCCCTCCTCATTCTCAACCAATGGCTTCGCTTCTCATTTCAATGAGGAAATGGGTGCCATCAGGAGAGAATTCCACATCCTCTCATCATCGAATTTATCAATTTTTTGTACAAACCAACTGCCCTTGTTTTTATCTCACAATTCCTCCCTTTGTATATAGGATCTCAATTCTTCTCATCTGCTCAAGTGAAAAGTGTCTTAATTGTGAAAAAAGCCTCAAGAGCTGATGAGATTTCCTGTAAAGATATGCAAAATGTCATGTGTATTCACATTTCTAAGGAAATATCTATAGCTTTTATAAAAGTCTCAGACAAAACAAAAAAATTTACCCTCATTATTCTAAGAGCTAATCATAATAGCCATCCTTTATTAAGCATTTGTCATGTGCCTAGTACTAGCATAAATGAGTTCAATTCTCAACACGATAATAAAAGTATTATCATAGATAATGATACAAGAAGTACCTATATCACAGATGGACTGTATTAGTCATTTTCATTGCTATAAAAGAATACCTGAGACTGAGTAATTTATAAAGAAAAGAGCTTATTTGGTTTATTGTTCTGCAGACTGTGCATGAAGCATAGAGCCAGAATCTACTCCTGGTGAGGGCCTCAGGAAGCTTACACTCATGGCGAAAATTGACAGGGAGCCAGTATTTCACATAGTGAGAAAGGAAGCAAGAGAGAGGAGGAGGAGGAGCCAGGCTCTTTTAAACAACCAGATCTCATATGAACACATAGAGAACTCACTTATTATTGTAACGACAGCACCAAGCCATTCATGAAGGATCTACCACCATGACTCAAATGCCTTCCACCAGGCCCCACCTCAAACACTGGGGATCACATTTCAACATGAGATTTGGAGGGGAAAAATATCCAAACCATATTATGGACAAACTGATGCTCAGATGCCCACAGAGTTTAGATAACTTGCTGAAGTTTGCAGGAGTGGGATTTGAGCCCAGATAGATGCTCATGACCATCACACTAATTTTGCCTCCATGTTGTCACCAAGAACTGGCCACTTGAAGGATAGAGAATTTAGAATTATTTATTAATTGTCCTCATATCATCTTTGGAAAACTAATACACAAACACATGTACAAATTCTCTGAAGAAAAATCTTATTTTACAACCAAATTGGCTCTAATAAAACAAGGCTGGGGGAAGCAAATGGCTTTACTCATACGTAATTTAAATGATATATTGCTTTTTATATTGCATGCCATTTTTTAATAAACTATTATGAGGTATTATGCAAATTAAAAATTATCAGCCTTCTGTAAATAACAAAAAGTACTTAAAATAGTTACTAAGTGATTTATAACTGTTCAAGTGATCGAAGAAGGTAATTTAGCCTGTTCCTTGAACTCTGCATATTTAGACAATTAAAAACTTGCTTAGTTTAAGTTTTAAAATGCCAAAATGTGAGTCACTATCATACATCCTCGCTTGTTATATATTGGCTACTATTTCATTTTCACTTCTTTGTGCCTGGCATAACCCATGCACCAGATCAAGGGAATAGCACTTAGGATACTAAGCTGCCCCACTTTGAAGCTCATTTATCCTGGTACTCAGTAAAGAAAAACAAATATTCTTCTGAAAACAAAACTGTCAAGATGTAGCCACCGTTTCATGGTTTCTTCACACTGCCTCTTCTTTGTTTCTTCATTTGCAAAAGTTGCAGGCAACACATTCAGATCTTTGGAATATATGAAAGCACTTTCTTGAGTTTCTGCAGTCTGTCAGAAAGTACGAAATCCTTGGGAACTCTCATTTTGCCACATACGAGGTATGTTCCTAGCTACAAGATGCTGAGATGGGGATTCACCAAGGAAAACCAAACTAGGAAGAAATCTCAACTCTCACCTGCCCCTCTTCTGCAGACAGGTTTATATATATAGGACATATGTGGCCAAAAATCCCTGAGCAGGGGTGTTTTTCCATCTCTAGCCACTACTTAAGCCAAAATCCTAAAGATGGGGGCCAAATCTGTGCCACATTTTCCAAACTTTACAATAAGATCCCCTTAACCCTTTTAGTCCCTGCTCCAACTGTACTGAGCTTTGCCATCTTGCAAAATCATTCTCTGTTGATATTTGCTGCTGCCTCAACCCAAAATACCCTTCCCTTCCTCTTATTCCTCCTTCCTTAACCAATTCTTCATCTTTCAAATCTCAGCACAGTGATACTTTCCTTGAGCACCCTTATCCCAGCTTTAGAATAGGTGGCATTCTATGGCTCCCCCAGTGCCCTGTTTACCCTTACCTTAGTACACACCAAACTCTGTTGTTCTGGCTTATTATCTGTCTCCCTTGCTAGATTCTACCATCTTTGGGACAAAGAACTGTGTCTGCCTTGTTAAAAGTTGCATCACTTATCATAATCTAGATTAGAATCGATAATAAAAATTACATGTTAAAGGAATGAATGACAGTCATCATTTATCATATCCTCTATTTGGGGCTACATGCCCATAGATGCATGTAGAAAAGAGATGCATGGAAGAAAGTGGTAAAAAGACGCAGAATAAAGGGGGTAGAGTAGGGAACAAAAATCATACCACCCTATTATGTGAAAAAAAAATCCACCACACAAAAGTTGCCCTCCAAGGATGACCCCTTTTCTCTTCATCTTTATTTCCATTCCACCTTCCAAACTTCTACCTCACTGGTCCTTTCAATATGCCCTCCTTCTTTATCATCATTTTATTTTTGCCATATCCTCTACTGCTAACCTCTGACTATCTAACAACTTGCCTTTCTCTCTGCTGTCTTCCAGTGATCATGTTCATCTGATTCGAGTGGTTTTACATTTTTACATTTCAACATCAAACCAACAGAAAAATGGAATCTATTTGTAAATAAATGTGGTATATAGTACATGCCTCACATTGATTTATGCATGACAATACATATTATGATTAAAATATATGCTTTCTAGGTATGAGCAGTGTATCTCATCTTACTATTATACGTCAAAAGATCAATAACAGACTTCTGCTTCTGGTCAAGATGAAATAACAGAGAATGAATTTATAATTGAAACGGAAACAACCAAGAAACTGCAGAACATATATGAAACAACAGTTTTTCAAGGTACTGAATATCAGGCAATTAAGGTTAATGATCCCTGAAAGATAGGAAACAAATAAGGTAAGCCCTGTGATTGTCCCAACTTACAGCCTTGAGAGAATTTCCAGGATATGGCACAGGGAGAGGGAACCTAAGTGGAGTCTGATAGATTCCCTGAGTTTAACAAACAGACCTAGGAGTCCAGGGAGACAGAAGATCCTAGAGTTCACAGGAAAGAGTACTAGAGAAGAGATGGCTTCACAGATACAGAAGTCTAAAATCTCAACTATTAACCTGATTTTGATTCTGCTCACACATGTCAGAGAAACAACAGTAAAAGAAACAACTGAGACTGGGCACGGTGGCTCATGACTGTAATCCCAGCATTTTGGGAGGCCAAGGCGGGTGGATCACCTGAGGTCAGGAGTTCAAGATCAGTCTGGTCAACACGGTGAAATCCCATGTCTACTAAAAATACAAAAAATTAGCTAGGCATGGTGACAGGTGCTTATAATCCCAGCTACGCAGGAGGCTGAGACAGGAGAATCACTTGAACCCGGGAGGTGGAGGTTGCAGTGAGCCGAGTTGTGCCATTGCACTCCAGCCTGGGCAACAAGAGTAAGACTCCATCTCAAAACAAACAAACAAACAAACCAAAACAAACAAACAAACAAAAAAACCACTGAAAGAATTAGAGGAAATGTACCTAACACAGGACCAGGAATAATGCTCATTCCCAGAAATCAAACTGGAAAACCTAATAACTCACAGGGAATTGGTAAAGTATTTAGAAGTGTCTTGCCTCCATGAAAAAATGCTCATCACTGGCCATCAGAGAAATGCAAATCAAAACCACAATGAGATATCATCTCACACCAGTTAGAATGGCAATCATTAAAAAATCAGGAAACAACAGGTGCTGGAGAGGATGTGGAGAAATAGAAACACTTTTACACTGCTGGTGGGATTGTAAACTAGTTCAACCATTATGGAAAACAGTATGGCAATTCCTCAAGGATCTAGAACTAGAAGTACCATATGACCCAGCCATCCCATTACTGGGTATATACCCAAAGGATTATAAATCATGCTGCTATAAAGACACATGCATGCGTATGTTTTTTGTGGCACTATTCACAATAGCAAAGACTTGGAATCAACCCAAATGTCCATCAATGACAGACTGGATTAAGAAAATGTGGCACATATACACCATGGAATACTATGCAGCCATAAAAACGGATGAGTTTGTGTCCTTTGTAGGGACATGGATGCAGCTGGAAACCATCATTCTTAGCAAACTATCACAAGAACAGAAAATCAAACACTGCATGTTCTCACTCATAGGTGGGAACTGAACAATGACATCACTTGGACTCGGGAAGGGGAACATCACACACTGGGGCCTATCATGGGGGTGGGGAGGGGGGAGGGATTGCATTGGGAGTTATACCTGATGTAAATGACGAGTTGATGGGTGCTAACGAGTTGATGGGTGCTAACGAGTTGATGGGTGCAGCACACCAACATGGCACAAGTATACATATGTAACAAACCTGCACATTATGCACATGTACCCTAGAACTTAAAGTATAATAATAAAAAAAAAAGTGTCTTGCCTCTAAATGGAGAATAATTAGCCCCAAACTAAACACAATTCTGCTTCCACCTAAAATTCATTACGTCTGGCATCTAATAAAAAATTACAAGGCACAAAAATAAACAGGAAAATGCAACCCACAATGGGGTTCTAGAATAATCAAGCAAATGAAACTGTCCCAGGAATGACATAGACATTAGAACTAGCAGACAAGGACATTAAAATGGTTATAAGCCCTCCCTATGTTCAAAAAGTTAGTTATAGACATGAAAGACTTTTTTAAAGACTCAAATTAAACTTCTAGAGATAAAAATTACAGTGTCTGGTGTATTGATTTTCTACTGATATGTAACAAATTATCACAAACTTGGCAGCTTAAAACAACACCCATTTATTAGTGCACAGTTTCATATGTCAGAAGTCCGAGAGGCCTTGCCTGAGGTCTATGATTAGGATCCTACAAGGCTGAAATTATGTCATTCACTGGTCTGGGTGATTACCAAGTGACTTTGAGAAAAAATTAACTTCTAGGCCAAACACAGTGGCTCATGCCTGTAATCCCATTGCTTCAGAAGTTTGAGGCAGAAGTATTGCTTGAGGCCAGAAGTCCAAGACCAGTCTGGGCAACATAGTGAGACCCTGTCTCTACAAAAATGTAGATGTAATTTTTTAAATTAACTTGCAAGCTCACTGTAGCTGTTAGTAAAATCTAGTTTATTGTGGATATAGGACTGAAGTCCCCATTTTCTGGCTGACTAGTAACCTGGGGTCACTCTCAGCACCTGGAGGCCACTGTCAGATCTTTGTCATGAGGCGCCCTCTATCTTAAGGTCAGCAATGGCTTAAATCCTTCAGGTGCTTCAAATTTCTCTGACTTTCTCTTCTGCTACCATCCTGAAGAAACTCCTCTTAAGGGCCCACCCAGTTAATAGCCCTTTTGATTCATCCAAATTCAACTGACTAGTAAGCTAAATTACTAAAATTAATTAAATCTGAAAAATTCATTTTGCCATAAAACATTACAAAATTGGGGATTATATCTCATTATAATCACAATTCTGAATTAGGGTAAAAAAATTTGGGAGGTCATTTTAGAATTCTACCTACCAGGTGTGAAATGAAAAATATGAAGATTAGTGAACTTGAAACATAACAACAGAAAATATCCAAAATGAAATACACAGAGAAAAATATATAATCATAAAAAGCACACCGTGTGAGCATCAGTGAGCTCCTGGACAACCTCAAGGAGGCAGGATGTATTTGACAGAATAATGGCTCAAAAAATCCAAAGTTGATGAAAACTATAAACCCACAGTAGCAAGAAGATCAATGAATCCCAGGTACAAGAAATATGATAAAACTATACCAAGGCATATCATAATCAAATTGTTCAAAACCAGTGATGAGGAGACAATCTTAAAAGCAGACAGAGAAAAAAGATACATTATTTATAGAGACAGATACAGATGAGAGCAATTTTCTCATTGGAAACAATGTAAACAGAAAGATAGTAAAACAACATCTTTAAAACACAAGGGGGAAAAGTCAATCTAGAATGGTATACCCAGCAAAAATTACTTTCAAGAACTAAAGCAATGACACCTTAGGTGAAGTAGTGAACTATCTCATAATGTTCCTGGGGCACATAGTATCACAAGCACAGTGGTATCTAAGGATGGAAAAATTGCTAAATTAACTGCTGACTTCAGAGCCATGTAGTAACTGCTCAATCCACACCAGCAATATGGATGGTTCATGTACAACTGTGTCTTTCCCCACTTAACTCAGTTCTGAATTACAGTCTCCTATATATGCACCTGATTGGAACAACATAAATTGCATCTAAAAGCCTAACAGCAAGAGTTAAAAATATGTAATTAACATTCCAGCCTTTGCAGTCAAGAAATACAAAATTACATTTCAAACAGATATTTCAAACCAGATACAATCTACTTTATGTTCCATATCAGCAAAAATGTATACTAGGAACTTCCTAGTATATATGTTCCTATATCAGTGTGAATGTCCCTTTGTGCCCACCAGCATATCTTTTTTAGCACATACTAGAATCTGGATTCTATTTTTATCCATTGGCCTGTTGGCCTCTCCCACCTAGACAGATAATCATATCTTATTGTTGTTGTTGTTTTTGTTGTTTTTCATGGCCTGAAGAACTTTCTACAATGTCTCCAAAACAGTAGATGTTCCAAATACATTCATGGAATTAAACTACATTTGTTGATTAGTTCGTTTAATAAATATTTTTTAAGCTCTTACTATGTCTAGGTGCCAAGAACTGTTCTACAAAGTTGAAATAGAGCAGTGAACAAATTAGAAAAATTTAGTGGCCTCATGGATTTAGCATTCTAGTGGTGAGCAGAATAAAAATAAATAAATAATTGTCATATAATATTAAGACTACCCATAAGAAATCTGAAATAGAACAAGGACAGGAAGATGAGGGCTGCTCACCTATTTTAGATAAGATGGTCAGGAAAGGCCTCTTTGAGAAGGCGACATTTGAGCAGAGATCTGAATATAGTGAGTGACCCAGCCATGTAGCCAGCTGTAGTGATAGAATACTAAGTGCAAAAGTCCTGAGCCATGACATCTTTGGCAAACTTTAGGAACAAGGAAGTCAATATGGCAGATCAGAGAGAACAAAGGGGAGAGTGGTAGGCACTGGGGTTTCAGAGGTAGCCAGAGAAGGCTCTCAGTCTTTATTTTGCCTCAGGAACACCTGAGGAGCTTTGACAATCCACAAATGTTCAGGTCCCAAACCCAAAGATTTGATTTGAGTTGGTCAGGGGTAGTATCTAAGCAACAGTAATTTTTTAATCCTCCCCAGATGATTCTAATATACAGACATGTTTAGAACCATTGCTGCAGAGCCTTGTAGACCATAACGCTTTGTATTAAGAGTGATGGGATGCCATGGTGGGTTTGAGCAGGGGGTGAAATTAACTGACATATATGTGTGTGCGTATATATATATATGTGTATATATATGCGCGTATATGTGTGTGTGTGTATATATATATATATACTTTTTTTTTTTTGAGACAGAGTCTTGCTCTGGCTGGAGTGCAGTGGCTCGATCTTGGCTCACTGCAAGCTCCGCCTCCCAGGTTCATGCTGTTCTCCTGCCTCAGCCTCCCGAGTAGCTGGGACCACAGGCGCCCACCACCACACCCTGCTAATTTTTTGTATTTTTAGTAGAGATGGTGTTTCACTGTGTTAGCCAGGATGGTCTCGATCTCCTGACCTCGTGATCCACCTGACTCGGCCTCCCAAAGTGCTGGGATTACAGGTGTAAGGCAACACACCCAGCCCTGACTTACATTTTAAAAGATCACTCTGACTGCTGGGTGGCTCCAGAAAGCCAGCATAGAGGCAAGAACAGAAATAGAAAATGCCAGTTAGGTCTCTATTACAACAGTCCTTGTGAAAGAGTAAGGAGGTGGAGGTGGAAAGGATGAGAAATGACCAAATTTGTGATAAATTACAAATGCAGTGTCAACAGAATTTGCTAGTGAATTGCATGTAAGATGTGAAAGATTCTATGCCTCAATAAAAATGATGATTCAGTTTTGGGTCTGAGCAACTAGATGAAAGGTATTAGTGGGATAGGGACCACTGGTGGGGGGATGGAGAGAGAGAAGCAAGTTTCAGGAGAGAAATCAGAAGTTGATATAAAATAACGATAAAAATGCTGATATCAATACATTTCTACATCTCTGCCTTCTTCCTTCTTTACTTAACTTCCATCTGGCCATATCCTGACTCCTATCCTCTCTGAACTATATATTGCTTCTCATCACTTTTGTGACTCCAAAGCCCAGAATGTTTCCCTGCAATAATACTATGTCACTATAAGATTATGT
This sequence comes from Colobus angolensis palliatus, assembly GCF_000951035.1. Lineage (NCBI taxonomy): Eukaryota > Metazoa > Chordata > Mammalia > Primates > Cercopithecidae > Colobus > Colobus angolensis. The sequence continues at coordinate 3,632,382 of NW_012116311.1, forward strand.
ATCTAAATATGAATTTTAAAGGTCTGATGAAAAACACATCTGGGTAAACCTACAACTCCTGAAACAGACATTACAAACATATCCACAAGGAAAGTTTTGGCTTTTGTCAATGTACTCCTAGGTGCAGATTAGAGGTTAAAATTCAGTTCAGCCAAATTCGTGAGAAAGCATAGGTCTTAGAGCTTGTAAGGGTCAGGCCAACTGAATTTGAAGAGGTGATCAATCTTCTCCATTAGCATTCTTGCATATAAAATGATTGCCTTAGATTTTGCAACATTCATTTGCATTTATTTATTCATATATTAGATGCAAATGCTCATTAGATGTTTCTATCATGTAAAAATTTTTTTTAATATTTCAATTTTAAAAATGAGTTAAATGTCTGACTCCTTTGGTCATTTTAGCATGAGATTTTATCAGATTTCTATAAAGTAATACTAAATGTTTAAGTTTTTCTAGTGGCTGATTTTTCTATTCTGCAATTAACCCAGCATGTCTGTTTGAAAATACTCTTCTCTCTGCAAAACATGTTACAATGGCTTTCCTTTCCTTAATTCTAAGATGGCACTGGATTACAAATGCTTTAATATTACTCATTTCTTTTGAAAAGAGTTATATTACTTAAGAGAAAATGTTTATCAAATTTTCTTTACCAAAACAAAAAATCTGTTTAAAGCTGAAAAATAAAAAATTTAAAGGAATCTTTAAAATAACAAAATATAAAGGCTAAATATTAAAATTTTATATATACACAATGATAGGACAGTTAGCTGTAAACATCACTTTTTATGTTTTAAAGATGGTTCTTCTTAATTAAACAATAAAAGTTAGCAATATCACTGCTAATTCATTGGACTAAATTATTTCAGAATAAAGGTAAAGGCCCACCACACTAGATTTTTAACTTAATGGGAGAGTTAGGAGGTGGAGCAAAAACAGTATTATAAGAATGCTGCTGGTAAGAGTTTGCTTTTTGTACCAAAATGTTGATGAAATGGAAAAGATTCTTCATACATTGAAAAAGTATTGAATGTGTGTAGAAATGAAAAAAAAATTTGCTTAGAAAAATTGATTCCAATATGAGGAAATAGGGGCTACAATCAAAGCTTCAAGAAAAGAGAATGTCAAAAAGGACATTCAAATTCCTCTTGACTCAGAGAAGAAAAAGATCAGAAATATGTTTTTCCTTTTATGATAGTGAGCTTCTGAACAGTGTTTTGCTTGCCAGAAAAATTGAAAGTAAAGGGAAAAAATATTTCAAAGTGAAAAAAAAAAATAAAAGATTCCCGCCAATATTACAGAGTAAACTGATCTGAGGCAGCAATATTTTCTTGAAGAATTCCTCTTGGCTAATACATTTACTATATTTTTCTGCTAAATCCTTTTATCTTTAGTTGTAAAAAATATTTTTGAAGCATTGCTCAGGCAATTACAGAAGTTGTAAAAACAATTCTCAATGTGAAAAATGATGTTTATAAAATTAAGTTGATATACACTGACAAGCTCAATCTTTAATAAAATTTAATGACTTATAACATCTTTAGTATAAGTACATTTATTCAAAACATGTAAAGGTCTAATTTAATGTAGTGTTGGTAAGGCACTGTAAATTTGATCATCTATATAAGCAATAGAATTTTCTAAGAAAGTGATTTCTGACAATTTATCTTCTAAAAATCCCAAGTACCACAGTAAAATGTTTTTTGTTTTAATATTTATCTATCTCTATATCTATATGTGCCAAATAATAATAATGTTTTACTTGTAGCCAATTTCTATTTTCATTTTTATCATTAAAGTTTGTTATTGGAATTTCAGAAGGAAAATTTAAGAACATGAAAGAGCTACAAATGAAGGAATACTGCTGAAAATAACCTGTCATTACAAGATCTCCCTACACACATTTTTCCCCTCATCTCTTTATTTTTCCATCTCATTTGCCCTTGACCACTTCTTTACTCTCTATTTTCTCCTAGCCTTTGCCCTACCCCCAAACTGAGGAAATTGAACAAATATTTTCCTTTTAATAGTATGTGTAGAATAAAGTTTTCTGTTCTTTGCTTTTAATTTCACAATTAGGGAACTTTGTTTTTGTAGGGTTCTTTTTTATCTATTTCTCTAAAAAAATAAAATTCTCAAAACATTTTTTAGTCTATTATGGTTCTCAAATTATTTTTCTATGTGGTTGATATCCTTCAAGAAGAAAAATCTTTCTTACTATGTTCATGGATATAAGCAACATTTGATTTACTTCTAATTAAAGTCTCCCAGGAATATGTGATTTCATCAACTCAACAAACATTTATTAAGCACATAATATGTATCAGGGACTGTGTTGGATAAAACAAAGCCATAATATTCTTACAGTAAGCTTACAGTACCAAGAGAATAAAGATGGACAAATCGGAATGGGTCACGCAGGAATGAACATTCTTTCTGGTGTTGTCTGGTAAGGGATCACAAAATGTATCCACAAAAGCTGAGATTTAAAAGCTGAGTAGAAATTTGTCAGGAGTCAAGTACAGAAGGGCATTCTGGAGGAAAGCATACATGAAATAAAGTAGATAGGATAGAAACTCTAGCATATGTGTTGAACTACATAGATTCTGTATTCTCAAAGCTTAAAATGCAAGACAAGGAATAACAGGAGAAGCATCTTTTGGGAGGCAAACCAGTCAGATGGCGAAGGTCCTAGTGAGTTATTCTATGTCTAGATGTTACCCTCTATAGCAGTGGCCTCCAAGTGGGTTATTCCAAAAATAGTTAAGATCATCATTGAGAGAGTTATGAAAGAAAACATTAGAACTTCTATTTTTCCCAACATTATATTATGAAAAATTTTAAGCACACAAAATGTTAAAAGAATTGAACAGAGAATTCCCATATACTCACCACCTAAATTGTACAATTAACACTTTAATATATTTGCTTTATCAAACATCTGTTCATAGGTCTTCCATACACCAATTCCTTTTTTTTACTGTTTTTTTGTATATTTCTGTTTATATTTGTTACTCTTGAAGATATTTTTTATGGATATAGAATTCCTGATTGACAGTCTGTTTTTACTTTCAGCAATTTAAAGTTGTCTCTCCACTGCCTTCTGGCCTCCATTCTTTCTGATAAGAAAAGTCAGCATGTTTCCAGGTGTAATGTGTCATTCTCTCTCCACTTTCACAATATTCTATCCATCTTTGCTTCCCAGCAGTTTGACTGTGATGCATCTATTTGCAGTTTTCTTTGTATTTATCCTCCCAGGGATTCACTGAGATTCTTGAATTCATGAACTTATGTCTCTCAACAAATTTGAGAAATTTTTAGCCATTAGGTCTTAAAAATTTTTTGGGGGGTGCGAGCAAGATGGCAGAATAGGAACAGCTCCAGCCTCCAGCTCCCAGCATGAGCAACACTGAAGATGGGTGATTTCTGCATTTTCAACTGAGGTACCGGGTTCATCTCACTGGGGAGTGCCAGACAATCGGTGCTGGTCAGCTGGTGCAGCCCAACTAGCAAGAGCTGAAGCAGGGCAAGGCATCGCCTCACCTGGGAAGCTCAAGGGGAAAGGGAATCCCTTTAGAAGCTGAGACACACAACACCTGGAAAATCAGGTAACTCCCACCCTAATACTGCACTTTACCAAGGGTCTTAGCAAACGGCACACCAGGAGATTATATCCCACACCTGGCCCGGAGGGTCCCACGCCCATGGAGCCTCCCTCATTGCTAGCACAGCAGTCTGAGATCTAACTGCAAGGCAGCAGCGAGGCTGGGGGAGGGGCACCTGACATTGCTGAGACTTAAGTAGGTAAACAAAGCCTCTGAGAAGCTCGAACTGGGTGGAGCCCACCGCAGCTCAAGGAGGCCTGCCTGTTTCTGTAGACTCCACCTCTGGGGACAGGGCATAGAAAAAAAAAAAGCAGCAGAAACCTCTGCAGATGTTAATGACCCTGTCTGACAGCTTTGAAGAGAGCAGTGGATTGCCCAGCACTGAGGTTGAGAACTGAGAACAGACAGTCTGCCTGCTCAAGTGGTTCCCTGACCCCTGAGTAGCCTAACTGGGGGACATCCCCCACTAGGTGCAGACTGACACCTCACACCTCACACGGTGGGGTATACCACCGAGACGAAGCTTCCAGAGCAAGAATCAGGCAGCAGCACTCACTGTACAGCAATATTCTATCTTCTGCAGCCTCCGCTGCTGATACCCAGGTAAACAGGGTCTGGAGTGGACCTCAAGCAATCGCCAACAGACCTACAGCTGAGGGTCCTGACTGTTAGAAGGAAAACCTAACAAACAGAAAGGACACCCACACCAAAACCCCATCAGTACATCAACAGCATCAAAGACCAAAGGCAGATATAATCACAAAGATGGGGAAAAAGCAGGGCAGAAAAGCAGGAAATT